>NC_024327.1:7017669-7027149 GCF_000523025.1 Cynoglossus semilaevis | reverse complement strand
AGTTCAACCCTAGTTCTTTTTTATTTATTTACTTAAGCCTTTGAGAATAACAGAAAAATGGCATGTATTTCTTGATAGCGGCAGTAATTATTTGACACTGGTTTTGGAAGCAGTGGGTTACACCCTGAATGTGTTAAAATAATATATTTAATAAAAATACTTCTGCTTATCCACATCCTGTTTATACTGGAAAATATTTATAACGGGTCAATAAATCAACAAATCACTTTGTTTTGTTATAGTTTACGGTTATCGGTGAACTGAAAAGCTGTTTTGTGCAGCTTTCTTGAATGCATCATTTTACCTTTCACCTCTGAATTGTGCGTATCTTTGTTTACGGTTTACTTTGTTGGTTAGCTGTGCAACCAATTAATGTATCAATTAATATGGATACCGGATACCAGGTTTTACTTAATGAGGTGGTCAGTGGTGCTAAGTGCTAATTCCCCTTTAGCATAAAAGGAATGTCATCTTAATATGCGTTTTAATTTTTACTACTATACAGGGAGTGCAGAATTATTAGGCAAGTTGTATTTTTGAGGATTCATTTTTTTATTGAACAACAACCATGTTCTTAATGAACCCAAAAGACTCATTAATATCAAAGCTGAATATTTTTGGGATTTGGAGTGGGGCTTTTTTAGTTTTAGCTATTTTAGGAGGATATCTGTGTGTGCAGGTGACTATTACTGTGCATAATTATTAGGCAACTTAACAAAAAACAAATATATACCCATTTCAATTATTTATTTTCACCAGGGAAACCAATATAACAGCTCAACATTCACAAATATACATTTCTGACATTCAAAAACAAATCAGTGACCAATATAGCCACCTTTCTTTGCAAGGACACTCAAAAGCCTGCCATCCATGGATTCTGTCAGTGTTTTGATCTGTTCACGATCAACATTGCGTGCAGCAGCAACCACAGCCTCCCAGACACTGTTCAGAGAGGTGTACTGTTTTCCCTCCTTGTAAATCTCACATTTGATGAGGGACCACAGGTTCTCTATGGGGTTCAGATCAGGTGAACAAGGAGGCCATGTCATTAGTTTTTCTTCTTTTAGGCCCTTTCTTGCCAGCCACGCTGTGGAGTACTTGGATGCGTGTGATGGAGCAACTCGTCAGCTCCAAATTTGTATGGCCTGGCCTGCGAAAGGAGGTCAAGGAGTGGGTGGCTGCATGTGTGGCATTTCAGCACGCAAGGTTCACCAGCACACTAAAGCACCACTCCAGCCATTTGCGATTCCCGGTAGGCGGTTCGATCACGTGCACCTGGACATGGTGGGCCCCTTACCCCCCTCGCAGGGCTACACACACCTGCTGACTACGGTGGACAGGACCACCAGGTGGCCGGAGGCCGTTCCTCTGTCGTCCACGTCGGCCGCGGACATAGTTCACGCATTTCGGGACCCCATCGGACATCACCTCTGACAGGGGCCCCCAGTTTATTTCTGAGCTGTGGAAAGAGCTAGCTGGGTCTCTGAGCATGCAGGTTCACCGTACTAGTGCGTATGCAGTAGGGTTATGGGTAATGGGGCGTGTTAAGTGCCCATAGAGTTTGGCGCTCAGCGCCATGTTCACTCTCTGTTCCTGTTGTCACGGACTAATAAAGACGTGTAGAGCACCTGCGTCTCAGTCATCCTTCAACTGCCACAATGTAACATCTATGGGAAAATCATGTGTCTTAGCCAAAACTAAACCAATTATTCAGGTTTATTGTCTGGTATGACCAGAGTTGTAGAAGAGGCCATGGATTATTAATGGAGTTGGCAATAAGCGTGGGTTACAAGGTCATTTTATTTTACAATAATTGCCAACCATGATCTAATTTTTATCTGAATTTATAAATACGAACCTGCAGCGTCTTTTCCAGTGAGAGCTGTTGTCTCCAACAACATTTGGTTTGGTATATGTACCAAATAAAGTTGGTTCACCAACTGCATGTGAATATTGCATTTTTTCTTTGTAGTTTGTAAACTGCATTTTCTGGTAAATATTTTCAAAAAGCTTGTATAATAAAGAGATGTTTTGTGGGTGTGTGATGGTCTTACAGATATTGGCTTAATTAGATTACAACAATTAAATGGGATGTCTACCTTTACAGTTTCAGAAATATTAAATCCTAAATGATATTCAAGTGTGAAGCATGTTATAGTTTTGGTTATGACCTGCTGCAAACATAGGACTAATGAACTTGGGTTTGCTCACTTTTAGGAACCTCTAGTCTAGATTATGTGAATTGTTTCATGCTGGAACACTGACCACCCCAGAACTGTCCATGACTTATTACAAACCAATTTTCTGTGAACTTTGTGGTTGAAATTAGGATTTGGATTTATTGGGCATTATTGATGCTCAAGTTTCAGGTTTTATGGTTTTCCTTGTACTACATGATCCAATGCCACATGTTGGTGTGGTGATTAGTACAAGAAGAAGATAGTTGGCCTACTTCCCAGCTCATTCAGATGTTCTTTCTGTGTGTTCTTCCCAGATGTGTATGAGGTTTTTCTCTGTCTGTTTTCAGTCAAAATCACATGACATAGATCCGGTTAAATAGGCATTTATATTTGAATGTAAATAGCTGTTTGTTAATGCATGTGGCTTAGTGACATACTGGAACCTATCCAGAGTTAAATCTTGCATTCACCTTAAGTCCACAGAAATTGCGTCAAGCCACACACTGCAACACTCAGTCCTGGGCAGGATTGGATGGTTGGGTGGGCCAGATTTGCCCCGCGGTCTGCCAGTTGATGATCACTTCACTAGGGTTTGCAAGGAATGGTTGTTGTGAAAGTTTGGTTGATTAGAATTATATTTTTTACATCTATATAATATTATATGTATTCTATAGATTAAAATGAAAAAGAATGGAAAACAAGGTAGATGGTACTGCCACCATTAACGTCCCCCTGCAGGTTGTGGGTGGTTCAGGATTATGTGCTCCTTCACTCTTATTTCTTCAGGGAGTGATGAGGCTAAGGCCTATGTTAAAATAATCTGCTACTGCTGCCTAACATTTTCATTTGCTGCAGCTGCAATAAACATTTAAAACCTGATTCTGACTGCCTGTGTTTTGGGCTATTGTGAATGAAAAAGACAGATGCTTGATGGAAAAAGTGCAGAATGTGAAGATGCACTCTGTGAATGTGTAACTCAATTGGTGTTAGTTACTAATGTTAGATTTCAGTGGTTTTTCACATTTGGTTGGGTCTGCAGCAGGAAGATGCTAAGACACCAAAAGGCTTTCCCGAGCACACACAGTCACATAGCCCCACACATTCAAAGAGAATTTCCCCAAATTCTCTTCACACCAATTCTCTAAGAACACCTCTAGTCTCTGGAAACAATGGGAGATCTTCACATAACAATGGGAGATCTCCCAATCTCCCTTCTAACCCCCCACGCAGCAACAAACGGTTCTTCCAACACTGCTGAATCATGGAACAAGAGTGCCACATAGTGGCGACTGCAGGCATCACATGATACAAGAACAATAATATGATTGGCCACAAGAGGCCTAGCCTCTCTCTTCCATTGGACTACAAGATTTAAACACACACCCGGGAAGTCGAAAACCACTCCCTCATAGAGGTATATAAGCATAAACAACTAACGATACTTTAGAAGTTATTCCTGAGAAGTCAGAAGTTATTCTTGACAGGATTTGCGTATTAACTACTGTTGTACGAGATTTCCTTGAATACTTCTCCAGTCGTTTATTTTGCTTTATTGTTGGGCCTGTTTTGTTTGACGTTTTTTAAAACAAATCGACCATCTACCGGCTTCTTCCATTCCTTGCCTGAAGACACCTCGCACAGCAAGAATCTTTCACTAAGAAGAGTGGTAAAGTGCTACATAAATACTAGGCATTGGCATTTAAATAATCTGACAGAACAGATTAGTAGACTTTTACCTACGTCATACTCCAGATCAGTGAGGGAGAGTTAATACTGAGTGGATGTCTTGTTAATGGATCCAAACCGACCCATTCTGTCAGAAAATCTGATCTGGGTTCAGATGTCTGAAAGCAATAAAAGTGTTACAGTGCCACAATAACTGTGATGGAAACTGAGTGAGTGGACCAGAGGATTGAACTGCTTATTCTGGATAATCAACCATATTTGTAGCTTCCATTAACGGGTTGTGATTTTTCTCTGTTTAGGCAACATTCCCAATAAAGAAATTGTATTTCACACCATTAAGAACTGTGACTGTTAGCACTTCTAATGGTGAGACTTAGAGAGATACATTTCCATTGTGTTGTGTGCTTTTATTTCTTTTGCAGCCCAGAGAAGGCAGCTACATTTGGAAGATGCACATGGTGAAAGGTCAAGAGGGCCTGGGTATACAGATCACAGGCTCCAGGCGCTCTCCTCATGGCATCGTTATAGCTCACATAGAAGACGGTGGAGCCATTTACAGGTAGAACTACTACAAGTAAAACCCAACATTTTTTATTTACATGTTTTTTCTATACTATCTCTAGTGTAATTTTCAGAATAACATACATGAAAAGCACATAAAATGTTCTGAAAAATACAGCTGCTAGAGAGGATGCCAGAAAAAACCTCAAGCAAAATGCTAACTCACTCATACCAGAGTCCATGGGAAAAAATAGCTGACAGAGGTAAGTGTTAAGCCAGTGGTCTACTGCTGCTATGTTGGTTACGTTGTTTTACTTGGAGTATTAGGTTTTCAGGGGGTGGAACAGTAATCTTCTCTCCTGCTACCAGGAGGCCCAGGTCCCAGAATCCCCAAATGTTGGGTAGTGTTAGGAAGGGCATCAGGAGTAAAAACTGTTGTGGCCGTGGTGACTTCTGTTAAAGGAACAAGCTTGTGAAAAACTCCTGTGTATTCATGTAAAATCTCTGGGAGTTATACGCAAGAAATATTTTAGTCAAAATAGTCTGTTTAAGTGTACTTTATACAAGTACCTAAAATAGTAAAATGTATTCCTTCACGCTTCTAAGTATCACTCAGTATCATTCATCTCTAAAATATCCTCTACTGATTGATGCATTATGGGACAGTGATTATGTTATTCGTCAGCTGAAACACTGTTTATCCTGAAACGATGGTAGAATAGAATACCAATCTGATTTTCCAACTAGCAGCTAATGTTTTATTGATCCTATGCTTATCTGCTGCTGCTTCTCAGCAAAGGAAACAAAGTTGTTACTGATGGTTTTCCTGTCATGTATCATGACACGTATAGTTTTTTTTAGTCTAAACATGGAGCAGCTTTTTACTGCAGTGTTTTGATGGTAAATAGTTCAACTTTGTGTGTGTGTGGGGGGGGGGGGGGGGGGGGTCAGGGATGGCCGTCTCTATGCAGGTGATGAGTTGCTGATGATCAATGGTCAGTCTCTCGTGGGTCTCACTCATCAAGAGGCTGTAGCTATCCTCCGCTCCACCACCGGTCTGGTCCAGCTGGTGGTGGCCAGCAGGGTGAGTTCACAAGCACACACACATACACACATAGAGGCTGTAGAACAGCAATACCGCAATACAGCAATATTATTTTTCTATTCTAACCTCTATAATATAACTGTAATGGTTGGAGGATGATTCAAGTGTCCATGGCAGAACATAAAGTATTGGAACAGTTTTTACTGAACAATGATGCCAATGGTGGCTATACAAAAACGTCAGAGATAGGAATGCCAGACAAATACCGTATTTTCACGACCATAAGGCGCACCGTATGAAAAGGCGCAGTCTCATTTATGTGTGCCATTTCTGTATTTAACACACACATAGGGCGCACCTGACGATAGGGCGCAAGTTTTATATACATATCCTTTACTACCATACGCACGTCAGCCTTACAACAACACACACGCATACAAGTGTGCGTATTTTAAAAAATAAATAAAAAAATAGATCGAGAGCAAAACTGAGTATGGTTGTGCTTTATTTAAATATTAATTATGATGCGCTTGTCGGCGATGTGCTTCTCGCAGTAGGACCGAAAGTTCGCCAGCTTTTCAGAATAATCCGCCGGACGTCGCTGCGCTACCGTAGTCCTGGTCCGGATGGAAAAATGGCACCGTTTCATAAAACGCCAGCACCAAGACGGACCTCCTTGGAAATGTTCAATTTTCATTTCCTCTGCTAGCGTTACTGCTTTGAGTCGGATGGTGACAGTCGAAACGCTCCTCCCGCTCGCTCTTTGCTCGACGATCCATAGCTCGAGTCTTTCCTCCAACTCCGGCCACCTCGCCTTATGTCCGCGGAAACTCAGCTGAGTCTTCTTCACCTGTCGGAGCTCGTTCTCCAGCTTCCTCCACTTGCGAACCATCGACTCGTTTATTTTATATTCTCTCGCTCGATTCCCATGTTCCTCGGCGTAGCTGATAGCCTGCAGTTTAAAGCGAGCTTCATAAGCCTGTCTCTTTGCCATTTTCAGGGTTGTTAAAACAGCAATGTTCTGCATAAAGCACATACCTGTTCTTTTATACACAATCCACGCCCACACATCCCCTCTTTAACGTTCTCATGTTCTCTACCACGTCCTCCTCAAGGTGGTCTCTATCACGTTCGCCTTACAACACACACATAGGGCGCACTGCACTATAGGGCGCACCGCACATTTTGAAAAAAATCTAAGTCGTTTATATGCGCCTTATGGTCGTGAAAATACGGTAGAAGAAAGGAATGAAAAAAAGATTTATGGACACAATGAAGGAGGACGTGAAGAGGATTTTAGATTAATAGACTGATGAATAGACAGATCCAGATAAGAGAGGAGATTGTGAAATCTGGAGATGATGACACATGATTTGCTGAGATGAAATAGTGTGGAAATTCATGATAAAAGTTTGATGATAAAATATTGGTGTAAGATCCTTGAAGAAGTTTAAAAAAGTGTCAGCCATAAAAAATGTATTTATTTTTAGCTTTGTTAGTTACATTTTGTGGCGCTTTGGCCCAGAGGCAGTGTCTCTGTCATTGGTGTGGAACCCCAGGGTTCACCTCCTGGACAAGTTCGAGTCCCGGTTGGGGCGGTTGGTGCCTTCCAGTGGACTCACCACCCGTGGGAAGGTTTGGGGGGGGTTGGTTCAGTGCAGTGTGATTTGAGTGGCGACTGCTGCTGCCGCGACCCGGTAACGGATAAGCGGATGAAAATGGATGGATGGATGGATGGGTGGATAGTTACATTTTCTGCTAATTAATCCCAACTCCTGCTCTGTTCTTCCTGTGTCCTGTAGGAGGAGTCAGACGTTGGAGTCGATCACTTCCCCTCCACCAGTCTGCCAGACCTGGTCAGCACCTGCGATTGCTCATCAGCGCTCTCTCACTCTTCTTTCCCTCGCCCACCCCAGATCTCCAGAAGCAGCATAAGTCTTCACAACATTCTCCCGGTACACACAGATACATAAAGACTTAGGTGTGTTTGATGGTGTGAGATTATTCAGCAGTGTTCAGATTTAACTGAAAATTGTTTTGGTTTTCTCCTTGAAGGTGTCTAACCTGGAGAAACTGGAAGAGCAAAGTCCAGCAGCAGCCCTGTACCCACCAAACTCAGCGGTCGGTCCCAAGGTCTGGTATCTCAACCTACAGCCAAACAGTTAAACTGTGTGGAAGAAAATCTAAACCTAAACAGTGAGAATCATAAACTCTTCAGGAAAAGTAGAACAAGCTCATTTCTTTTCACACAAACAAGTGGTGGTCACTTAAAGAATGTGTTTTAAAACAGGACCCTGGTGTGGAACCCTGGAGCATGTTTATTTTTTTACTCAGACAGTACAGTTCACTTGCAATCATCACTGCACACCATAAGCTCGACAATTTCCCCACTGATTTTTTTTCACCACAACTATGTGGAAAATGTATAGAAAGTAAGTAAGTAAGAAAGGAATGTTTTGGGTTTCTTTTTCTTTTTCCTGGATCAGGCGGGAGCAGTCATTTGGAGTCTGTGGGCGAAGACGACGAGCTCTTTGTAGCGAACGGTGTGTGCAAAGTAGCAGACAAACCTCCGCCTGGTCGACGTAAACACTCTACCTCAACAACTAGATACAACTGGAGTGAGACAGGTCAGTGAATGCCTCACTTGTTTTTCTTTCCATGTATCTTATAGTTGGATCCACATTTAATAGCTGCCAAGTACTTTTCAACAGAATAAACCAGATTAATCAAAACAAAGCAAACAAAAGTTTTTCAGACGCTACACATTCTAGTGGGTTTCCAGAATGTAATTATTTAATAAACAACAAATATAAGAGCACACAGACCAAAGCCTCCTCACTCACCATCATGACGCAGTAATTGCCTAATTAAGTAAGTGAAATAAAATTCAGAGGACGTCATTGTCTTTGTGTCTTAGTTTTTTATGTTTGGTGTCTGTGAACCCTACAGAAAGCATCAAACTCTGATGGGTATAAATAAGCATATTGTTTTTGGGAAAGAAGAAGGCAACTACTGTTTCTTCACCTTCTTTGTTGCTTTTCTCCCTCTTTTCATTTTCCCAGGATTATCATATCATTAAGAAATCAGCTCGCTCCCTGAGCACCGTTCAAGTGGAGTCTCCATGGCGTCTGGCTCAGCCATCCATTATCTCTAGTATAGTGCTGATGAAAGGCCAGGGCAGGGTGAGTGTACTGTTTTGACATGTGTGCATAAATAAGGCTCTGTGTGGGTCACCCCACAATAACACACACACACACAGACCAACACATACACACATATATTATTAACCATACATTTACATTTCAGTTATACATTTATAACATCAGCTGTTATTTTTAATTTAACCTCTGTCTCACTCCTGTTATTCAACCCAGGCCATGACAAATCCCACTAGTCACTGTTGTGAATATTTCAAACCTGGATTTACTATAAAAGTAACAATTATTTATCAAATGCCAATTCTGCTGAAATGGAAAATGTTGTAAAAAAATAATATTAATACTACTACTACTACTACAACTAATAATAATAATAACAATAATAATAACCATCCATCCATCATCAACCACTTAACCGGGGCCGGGTCGCGGGGGCAACAGTCTGAGAAGGGACACCTAGACTTCCCTCTCCCTCGACACTTCCTCCAGCTCTTCTGGGGGGACCCCAAGGCGCTCCCAGGCCAGCCGAGCAACGTAGTCGCTCCAGCATGTCCTAGGTCTTCCCCTAGGTTTCCTCCCAGAGGGACAGGACCCAAGCACCTCCCGAGGGAGGCGTCCGGGGGGCATGCGATGTAAATGCCCAAGCCACCTCAGCTGACTCCTCTCGATGTGGAGGAGCAGCAGCTCAACTTTGAGCTCCTCTCGTGACAGAGCTCCTCACCCTATCTCTAAGGGAGCGCTCTGCCACCCTGCGGAGAAAGCTCATTTCAGCCGGGATCTCGTTCTTTCGGTCATGACCCAGAGCTCATGACCATAGGTGAGGGTAGAAACATAGATCGACCGGTAAATCGAGAGCTTTGCCTTTCGGCTTAGCTCCTTCTTCACCCCAACGGACCCCTACAGCAAC
>NC_024327.1:7008646-7014866 GCF_000523025.1 Cynoglossus semilaevis | reverse complement strand
GGTCTCCTTATTTGGGCAAAGAAACCAGTTCAGACCGGTTCTGTGTCCTGTCTCTATCTCCAAGTGTAACAGTCGGTACCATTCAGTGTTGTTCACATCATCCTGTTATGTAAACTATCAGCATGCACACCTGTCTTCAGCACTTTCCCCTTTAGTACAATAACAGCATTCAATAACAGTATAAATTGATATGGAAACTTTAACATAATTAATATATTGTAAAGATTGAATAAATTTATTTACAACATCTTAACACAGGGGCAATAAGCCCTCGACAACATAGCTCCTAGGTTCATTCGGATACTACACGTTAAGGTTGCGTTAAGAGTCTGATGGGTCGTTGTGGTCCTCATCAGAACGGTTTCGGTCACCTGCCTCTTTGTTATGTGAAACTGAGGAGAATATTTTGGGTATTGTTCCTAAGAGAGCCTTGTATGTGGGTGATAGGATGTGGTTGTTGAGTGATGGTTTTTCCAGGTTGACAAAAATGGCTTCTTTTACCCCTCTCTCAAACCATCTGTCTTCCCTGGCCAAAATGTGAACATTGTTGTCCTCAAAGGAGTTGGCCCTCCTATGTTGGGCCACGTGCCTGTGTAGCAGGTTTGAAGTGTACGGGGATCTGTTGTTGGTTAAAGATCCTCCTAAGTTTTTTTGGAAACTTCTAAATTGTATGGAATGACGACATTCCCCCTCCTGTTGTCCTCCCTCTTTGTGTGCATCTTTTTGTTACACATAACAAAGAGGCAGGTGACCGAAACCTTTCTGATGAGGACCACAACAACCCATCAGAATCTTAACGACTGTTTACACTTTCCCAGTTGACCCCAAGGCCCCCCCCAACGGGGGGGAGCTGAAGTAGCTTTATTCTTTCACACCTAGAGTGTTTATTTACTGTACTCCCCACCACCAGTTAGAACTGAAGAAGCCTCTTAGATGAGAGGTGAAACGTCTTCTTTTAGAACATTCACGTCCAGTTGCCTAACAGAACTCTTCAACCTTGGCCATGAGCTGGATGACTGAGAATCTTCATAGACTCTAGTATAGTTATGTTTACTGGATAGGTAAAATGCAGTGGTCAAATTCAATAATTCATTTTGTCCTGCCATTTGGACTGGATTTTACATTTTAGCCTCTTCAGTGATTGAGTTTAACATCTTTGGCCTAAAACAATCTTGGCTTTTTTAAGTATAAACTCAGCTCTGTGTCCTGTAAATTACATTTTTGTCACCTTGTAACAGGCATAGCCATTAGTTTTATTATGTTATGTTTATTTATTCCTTCATTTCCATATCCAGCATCTAGTCCCTCCATAACAGAAGCAGAAAGCAGTCCTGGGTACAACCAGTCAACTGAGAACTCGTCTCTTCCCCTTCACCACCATAAAGAAGAGCCTCTGCCGCCCACCGCCATTGCATCCAGCCCTTCATCAGTGCGTAGCCCTCTCCTCCGTCAGAGGAGGGTGATGTGCTTCGACGAGCTGATTGATAACCATGAGTCGGAAATGACTGGAAATACAGACACGAGTAAAATCTGTCACTATTGAAGCGAGTGAAGCTCAAACAGACCACATCTCCAAAGCGGATCACACAGTTGGAGTTCCTACCTCGACTACGTCATCTTTAGACGTCGATGGAGACAGCGAGGATGGTAGAGATCTGCAGAGGTGTGAAAGCAATAAGGCCTCTTCGCTGCTCAGTGACCGTCCCTCAAGGCGGGCAGATGGTGGAAGCACTAAATCACCTGGTTCTGAGTCGCCCTTCATGCCTATTTGCTGCCCATTTGAAGAAAAAGCAAGAGTGGTTATCATTGCATGCCCTGTGTTCACCAACCTGACCATCTGTAACAACAGCCAAACCAACCAAGAGGACGCACAGGTGGAATCAAAGCGCTCTCCCAAACTGGAGCATAAAGCAGTGACACGGGTGAAGAGTATGATGAGCATTGAAGCACCAAACTTCTGCCTGCAGCAGAAGTCCAAAAGTGAGGAGCCTGCTCTGTCTCAGGATCCAGTGTCTTCCACTCAGTCTGGAAGGAAGCCAACGGTCAGTGGTTTGACACCTCATCAACACTGCAAGAAGGGAGACATAAGTGAGACTGTGACCATGATAAGAAGCACAGATAAGTCCTTTGGGCTTGACCTGGAGATCCTATCGTTCCCCATGAAAGTTATCATCACCGGTTTAACCCTGGAGGTGCAGCAGAACGAGTATGTGAAGGAAGACTGAATGAAGTTTGAAAGTTAGAAAATTAGATTTATGGATGCAGTGAGGGAGGACATGCAGATAGTTGGAGTCAGAGTAGAAGGGAAAAAAAGGGACAAGCCGAAAGGAAAAGAAGATATATATATATACACTATATTACCAAAAGTATTCGCTCACCTGCCTTGACTCATACTATGAACTGAAGTGCCATCCCATTCCTAACCCAGAGTTCAATATGATGTCGGTCCACCTTTTGCAGCTATTACAGCTTCAACTCTTCTGGGAAGACTGTCCACAAGGTTGAGGAGAGTGTTTATAGGAATTTTTGACTATTCTTCCAAAAGCGCATTGATGAGGTCACACACTGATGTTGGTCGAGAAGGCCTTGCTCTCAGTCTCCGCTCTAATTCATCCCAAAGGTGTTCTATCGGGTTCAGGTCAGGACTCTGTGCATGCCAGTCAAGTTCATCCACACCAGACTCTGTCATCCATGTCTTTATGGACCTTGCTTTGTGCACTGGTGCACAGTCATGTTGGAAGAGGAAGGGGCCCGCTACAAACTGTTCCCACAAGGTTGGGAGCATGGAATTGTCCAAAATGTTTTGGTTTCCTGAAGCATTCAAAGTTCCTTTCACTGGAACTAAGGTGCCAAGCCCAGCTCCTGAAAAAAAGAAAATGGACTCATGGATTCAAACCAGTCTCCTGACAGGACGTCACCATCTCAGACCTCTGAGGTGAATCTGTCACTGAAGAGCTCATACAGTGACTCAGTCATTCATGGTCCATCAGCTGATTTACCTTCAGATTTCTCACAACATTTTAATAAGCTTTCCTCACCTTCCACTGACATGGAATGTACACAAATCAAAAGATCAGATGACATGTTATTCTCGGCATCTGTTGACAAAACTACTTTAACCTCCCATGTAAGCTCTACACTCACGGACACCTTGGTCCTTGATGATTGTAACGGTCCTCAACAAAGTGCTGGCCTCCATTTTCAGGATAAACCTCAAGGTGAAGTGAACCCAACTGCTCCCGATCTCAGGAGGGTCAGTGAAAATATTGAGAACAAACATCAGGAGGAGCTTGTCCAAAAAACAGAGTCCACTCACTTCCAACACTGTTGTGTCCTTAAGTCTGGAAACCACAACGCCAACATTTGTAGATGTGTCCAAGGACCTCACCAATGTAAACTATGACATTGATTTTCCCAAAGTATGTGATGGAGGACAAGATGCATCCGAAAACATGACGGTGGGCTGTACCTTAGAAATGCTGCAGGCAAGCAACGACAAGGGAATCAGTTTAGGTTTTAAACCAACACCCAAAGCACAAGGACAATCACTCCCACCTTAAACTCAGAAAACCTTCATCGAAGGTCAACTGCTGCCTTTATCTTCTTCGTCCTCATCAACCCTGCCCAATAATCAATCTGTTATTATTTCAAAATCCAATCAAACTGGAGATTTGAATGAAGCACCAGTGCCTTCACCTGACTCTCCTACTGAGGTAAGAACAAAACTCACGATGTGCAACACACTGTGTTCTACTAAAGACACTAACCCAAACACAGTCATTAGCTCAAATGGCTCAAATCAACTATCTCCTACAATGTCCGGCTCATCCAGACTGATCATGAAGGCATCATAAAGATGAAGCTTATCCACCAAAGCTGCCTTGTCTGCAGACTACAATCCGTTCTCTGTCTGACATAAAATCAAGTCTTTTTTGGCTCACTTTGACAAACCTGTGGCTAAAAGCAGTGACATTCAGTCTTTTGCTTTGACCTACAGAGCTTCGCTGAACCAGAGGATCGCTGGTTACATGGGTTTAGTCAATTCTTCCGGTTCTAGGACCCGACAAAAGTTTCAGCTCTCATGTGGAAAACAGAAACTCTGTAGCAACCTCTACGTCTCTTCTCGCTAAACCTTCATTCAGCATTACAGACCTGGGCCTTGACTATTCACAGAAGGGCTGTAGCACAGCTGCTCCATTGATGAGCAGTCCAGTAGTGACGGTCCCACAGACCCCTCCAGTGTTACGGAGGAAACATGGTCAGCTCTCGCGCAGCAGGTCACAGCAGCTCAGGGCCCTCAGTATGCCTGAATTGGAGAAACTATGCACAGAGGACTTTCCAATTGGGAATGATGCAGCTGTGAATGAAACAAACACTGACAGTCTGACAAAAGTAGCAGAGACAGGAAGCACTCCATCCTCTGAGACTGTGACACAGGTGGATTTAAACAGACGGAGCCAAGGCCAACCTGGATCCATGGGGAAGGAGCCTCAAACCCCCCCAGATACCAAGGCTGGATGGTCAATCAGGTGAGTTGATGATATAAAAAAAGGATTTAAATTTATCCAACATATCTGGTTGTTATGCCGTGATTTCTGCGACTGCGTCCTCACAGTGGTGCACAGAACATTCTAGACCACATGCTGGCACAATTTATACATGTACAAAAACAAGACAGGACAATAATGTCATGGTTTCCCTGCAGGAACTAGTACATTTCCTAAATGGCCCATGTTGTTCTGTCTGTGAAAAAAAAAACGTTTCTTAATCATTGTATTGTTTTTGTATTTTTTATTTATTTTTTTACTCTAATTTAGGGGTGCACCAACACCAGTACTAGTATCCTTGTGGGTATGAATACTGGGTAGTTTGTTAACATAGGTCAACAATATCAGTAGCAGTAGCATTAGCATTAGGGGCAAGACTTGCAAGATCTGTTCTCCTAGGAAAAGAGCAATTTAATGAAATTTAATTAAAGGCTAAATACCCTCTTCCCAGTTTATCAACACCAGGGATGTCTGAGGGGTTGAAACCTCACCAAGTCACATTTTGTGTAAGTTGTTAGAGGAGATTGTTATTTGATTATTGCAAACTAGAAGTTGCAGTGCACATATATGTTTACTGGAACACAGGAGGCAGTGTCTTCAATGGAAATGTGCTTGTGGTTTAAAAATTCTGCTCACATTCTGTACAGCTGACTATGTTTACTATGCCAAAAATCAGTTTATTATATAAAGTTTATTTATCTTTATTTCTTACACAGTTTTAATTTATTTTATCCTACATAGGTTTATTGATATTTTATCTAATGTTACAACAATGTAATTTTAAGACTTATTATTTAATTTAGAAAGATTTGTTTTCCTTTCGGCTCGAAATAATCCTCTGTTAATGAAAAGACACTTAGCATTTTTCTATCACCCTATTACTAACAGGCCCCTGCCACCCTTATAGAAGTGCCTTCTAATTTATTGCATATTTTAAACCCAACCTAAAACAGTTCTGGTGACAATACTTGGTATTGGCAAGTACACATATGAAAATACTGGTACACACATTGTTTGTAGAATTGATTAATTCTGCAAGACTGAAGCTGTGTCATCCAGTATCTACTGTATGTTTCCAATATATTGTATGTAAACAACATATAATGTCTTTAATGGTGACTTCTTTGTCCACAGTTTAAAAGAGTTGGTGACGTCTCCTGAGACCCAACATGAACTGCAGAATCTCCTGCTTTCCCTCACAATGAGGTCATATGTCATGACCTTGATTCAAAAGGTCAAAGTCTAGCCTATCTGAGGTAACACCATGACTGACTCTGTGGTTTTACCCTTACTGACTGTTTACTCTGTTGTTACATCCATTATGTGTTTGAACTTCCTTCAGCTGATAAGTGACACTCACCTTGTGGTCCTGAGTAAAGATGAAGGCTCAGGTCTGGACTTCAGTGTCTCAGGAGGAGTTGACCTTGAGCAGAAGGCTGTGACTGTAAGTCTACTGTGTGGTAATTTTCAGAAATCTAACCCACAGGCTGCACAAGACTGTTTGTGTTTTTATTGATCTCTTACTATAACAGAAACCCTTTTGTCCAGGTCCATCAAGTCTTCTCCAAAGGTGCAGCAGGTCTGGAGGGAACAATCATTGTCGTGTCTATAAACAGTACAAGTCTGGAGGGTAAAACCCATTTCATTCCATTTCAGTAAAATCCACACTCTTG
>NC_024327.1:6992801-7005295 GCF_000523025.1 Cynoglossus semilaevis | reverse complement strand
TACAAACAAAAATGCAAATGTTTGTGGAAGAATGTGTACTGCCGTGTTTCTCTTCTGTTTGTTACAGACAAAAACAGAAGGAGACAACAGGATATGAGAAGAGACCAACTCCTGCCAGATGCACTAAACGTGTGACAACTATCCTAATGATAATGATGATGATGATGTTGGACGACTCCATCTTGCGAAACACCCATGCTAGGTGTGCGGACTACTGCCAGCGTTTGCAACACCATCCACAACCCTCCGGGCAGATGGAAAGAATGAACTGGATGATAAAGGAGAAAATACTAACAACTGAAGGTTGCCATATTCACAGCTTGTAGAGCAAGTGCCGCTGTCGGGTCATCAGGGCAGCAGGGGAATTTCTCCCACAGGGTTTCGCCCCTGCCTGTGAATATGGAACATGTTTACAAAAGCACTGTACAATCAAGGATGATTTAAAAATGTACAAACCACTATACGATCAATGCAAGTGATGATCATTAATGTTTGATTTATGATCAGACGGGGGAATTGTTAGATTTCAGTGGTTTTCACATTTGGTTGGGTCTGCAGCAGGAAGCTGCTAAGACACCAAAATGCTTTCCCGAGCACACACAGTCACATAGCCCCACACATTCAAAGAGAATTTCCCCAAATTCTCTTCACACCAACTTTCTAAAACACCTCTACCCCCTGGGAACAATGGGAGATCTTCACACAACAATGGGAGATCTCCCAATCTACCTTCTCACAGGGAACCCCGAAGCCATCCATTCCTTTTGATTTACATGACCACCTGTGGTTGACTGGACTTTATGGCTCCGTCTACCTCCCTTGTGATAACCCCCCACTGAGCAACAAAAGGTTCTTCCAACACTGCTGAATCATGGAACAAGAGTGCCACATAGTGGCGACTGCAGGCATCACATGATAACAAGAACAATAATATGATTGGCCACAAGAGGCCTAGCCTCTCTCTTCCATTGGCCTACAAGATTTAAACACACACCCGGGAAGTCGAAAACCACTCCCCCCATACAGGTATATAAGCATAAACAACTAACGATACTTTAGAAGTTATTCTTGAAAAGTCTTGAGAAGTCAGAAGTTATTCTTGACAGGATTTGCGTATTAACTACTGTTGTACGAGATTTCCTTGAATACTTCTCCAGTTGTTTATTTTGCTTTATTGTTGGACCTGTTTTGTTTGATGTTTGTTATTAAAACAAATCGACCATCTACCGGCTGCTTCCACTCCTTGCCTGAAGACACCTCACACAGCAAGAATCTTTCAGTGTTCACTACTGTATTTCTCAGTTGCAGATGTTTCTTCAGACGGAGCTAAAATGGCGGAGCTTTCTAAAGAGTCCTCAGGTGTGGGCTTTGGTCTTGAAGGACAAAAGTCTTTAAAATGTGGAAACAGACCTCTGCTGGTGAACCGCATTTCTAAAGGTGACCTGTTCTCCATAAGTCTGTGAGAAAGTAGATATTAGAGGTAAATGCCTGTCCATGGAATCACATCATGTTACGCTGTTGTGTGTTATTCACATCCTGTGTGTAAAACGCCTGATATTTAAGTGAATGTGAGATGAATATCTTTCCTTTGCCTTTTGTTTTGATTAAATGAGACACTGATGCTGTCATTGCTGTTATAGCTGACATAGCACTGTCACACCAGAAGATACAATTGGTTAGAGAATGCCAAAGTTTTTACGTCTTCAGTAGGTCTGATTTACTTCCACACTGCATTTTTGAAAGCAGACCAAAAACTCTGGACAACAGTTGCAACAGCTCTCCACCTGAGGGGGGGGCTCTCGCTCCACTTATTATTAACAGGGACTGTGTGGAGAGTCTCCTCCATGAGGTATCTGGGGGGTCCACCAACACATCAGCAGTGGTTCAAAAGGCTGAACCTTCTCGGGTTACTGAGGAAAAACCACTTGGAGGTCAAAGTGCTGCTGACCCTCCATCAATAATAGAACAACAGTAGAGAGTGTTCAGGTGCAGGGCATCACATTGGGAGACCCTGACTGCACAGCAGCAGACAGGAAAGTCCTGCAGTGAGTGATAAAGACAGCACAGAAAATCATCAGCTGCCCTCTGCCCTCCCTGCAGGACATCCCCAGGTCCTGGCATCTCACCAAGACAAGGAAAATCCAGTCTGACGTCTCACACTCTGGTCTGAGTCTCTTTAGCCTCCTGCGTTCTGGCAGGAGAATAAAGAGAATAAGAAGCAGAACAAATCATTTAAAAACATGACACTGCCTTGTATTCCAAGCCTTATAGTATTGCTACCTTTGTACATGTTGGAAGAATTTAATTTATTATCATTGCTTCATGCTGTACTGTCGCTTTAAGGAACTGTTTGCTTCTCATATTATAATCTAGTGTGCTCAAGACTGATGGAGAAATTACCAGACACAGCCACACCCCCATTCACACCCACCTTCTTACTCCATACCCATTCATATACTCACACACGATCACATGATATGTAATCTGATACTTTTGTAAACTAAATAAAAGAGCAGAGGAAGGGTGCAGCAACTCGGAGTTGATGAGGAAGCTGCCAGCAGAGCAAGCTGCACTCTCCCCTTGCAAGTAAAAGATCCAGACGTCTTTTGTGTTGTTACTTTGTCGTCACATATGTTAGAATAAACCTAACAGTACACCTGCATGTTATTATGTGTATTTTTTTTTTATTACTTTAAGGTCTCTTTTTATTTATGTATGTGTGATACTGACTTCTGTTGAAACATTGTTGTGCAGATCTGTCTTTCAGTGTGCAGTAGGGAGGAGCTTGAGACACTCTGTTGTGTAATCCATGGTTATACAATGACAAAAAAGTAGGGATGTCCAATAATATTGGCCTACCGATATTATAGGCCGACATTAGCATAATTATATAAAATCTGCAAGAATCGTTATCAGTGTTTCCTCTGATAATAAAAACCTGATAACGCAATTCCTGGGTTAAGCCAAATGATGTGTGTTCTAAAAATTGTTTTAGGATAAACGGCTGTATATAAAAGTGAAAGTCACTAGATGGCAGCATTGTAGCTCATTTTATTCATTTATTTTAAGAATCAGGGGATTGTATGCAGAATGATGGTGCCAGCAACACAATACAGTGGTTTCCACAGGTAAACAAATAAATATTTTTACCAGGCCTGTATTGGTATTGGTTGATGTTGGAATCGGAAATTAAGTATTTGGAAAATATCGGATATCGGCAAAAAGTTAATATTGCTAAATGTAATCTCAATTATATTCTTTTCTATTCTATTGTCACTACTCCACATCTGCTCATGAGACATTTTCCAACCTTTTCCTTGTTTACCTCCGCTTCACCGGTTCCACATTATTGTGTTGTCATCAAGATACACTGCACTTCCAGTCACTTCCTCTCTTTGTTTTGCTCAACAGTCTGTTTGCGCTTCCAGCTTTGAGCAAATAGCACTCAGGTCCAGTAGTGAGTAATATAAATCCACTATTTTAGGCTGACCAGAGTTTGGAAATTAGCTTTTCTAACTGCCCAAACAAAGGAGTGGTGTGAAAATGTCCTGAGAGCAAAGGAAAAAACGACTTGTCAGTTTTTTGTTTGTTTGTTTTTTTTCCTATTTTTGACAGACTATGCTTTTTATCTCTTCACATGCTCAAACTACTGTTACAAGTGAAATGAACCTACACCTACACTATTAGTACTGAGCAGAGGCTCTGTTCAGTGGCAAAGGACAGAACAATAGTCGGTACAAAACAATGGAAACAGTTATTTGGCTTCCTGTACCAACCTCTGCAGGGCCTAATGCACCAGGATGATGAAGGACCCAACCAGCTCCTCATCAACAGGCAAAGAACCAGACTTTAGTAAACACATCAACAAAAACTCCTTCAGCTGTTCGTCGAAGAAGTCGATAGCTGTTGGATTTGTTGTTGAAGACATTTAAGACCTCCTGCAAAAAAACTCTTTAATCCTAAAGAGAGTGAATCATCTTGAGCATTTAGAGACCTGTGAGAATATATAAAGACAATGGAGAAGCTCTCAGAAAAGAGAATGTGAAGTAGATCATGGACAAACAGCTGCGATGGGAACACTATCGTCACAACGAAATGTGACCTCTGCATTTAACCCATCACCAAAGTGAACAGTGGGCAGCTTTTTGAGTGCCCGGGGAGCAGTGTGTGGGTACAGTGCCATGCTCAGAGCACCTCAGTGGTAACTTGGCAGCTGGTGGATTTGAACACCTTCCGAACCCAAGTCCACTTCCTTAACCACTAAGCCACAATTGCCCACTGACTTAGAGAGAACACTCCAACAACTTTTCAACCAGGATCACCACCATGGTGTCCACATCACAGTTATAGTTCAGATTGCTCTTGGAAATAATACCTGTGAGCAATGGAGTATTTAGTTGTATTGCCTGAAAGTGTGATTTTTGTGTGAATTTAAATTTGTGCGTGCGATGTGCGAGGGTGTGTGAGTTTGTGTCACAAATGATCGCTAAAGGTCAGTAGAAATGCACAGACAAACGACTGTGCCCGAATTTGGAACAGATTTATTATTGTGAATATTTGTCTTAATAAACTGCTCAGTGGTGTTCTTTATACACAATGTTTTAACTAAGAAATATGACATTTGGGATATGTTTTTATATAATTATACACAAACTGTATGTGCAGTGGATGTAAAGCAATGGCATCTAGATATTGTTTTTAACCTTTGCTTTCATCTTTAATGAGATCCATTATTGGTTTGATTAAAAGTCATTCAAAATATAATAAACATGGTTTCTCTTTACACATGTTCATTCCTATGTTTTGTTTTAACAACTTTTGAACTCTTCAAAGCTAACCCCAGAATTTGATTGGAATAAAGTCTAGGATGGGTAATTTCAGTGGTTCTAAACCTGTGGTAGGCATATCATTGGTGGTACTTTGGGAATCTTTTAACTGCATTGGCAAAGTAGTGGAGGTAGATAAAATGAAGATCTGAAGATGTCAGAAAGTGTGGAAATATTACCATTAAAAGCGGCTCTGCAGTGACAGGAGTAGACCAAAGTGAACATCCTAAACCTAGTACCAGTATGTGTACATGTATGTGTGTGGTTTCAGAGTTTGATTGATTTGGTTGTCTGGCTTTTGCAGATAAATAGTCTGATGATCTTATTAGGTTTAAATTCTCTTGCTGCTACTAAGACAGACAGATATTTCCAGAGATGGTATGTGGTGTAAAAAGTTTAAAAACCACTAAATAATTTAAGTTTATTATTATTTTTTGTCCTTTTTGCTTTGGTTTAGTGTCATTAAAATCAGAAATTCCACAATCCAGAGTTTTACTTCATTTTGTCCAAATAAAATAAACAATTACAAAATAAACATTTTCCAACACTGTGTCATGTTTACGAAACTGTGAAAATCTGTGATTGAGAACTTCTCATGATACTGGCCTAAGTGTTAAAACTTATTCTTGCAAACAACAGTTGCCTCCTGGTGGCTACCAGGTAATTGTAAAAGGTATGATTATATCTGAAATTTTCACACTTCACTGCGTCCACAGCTGAACGATGTCATTACATGACAAGGTGCTGACTTCAAGTAATTTTCATGTAATGAATGTAAGGTTTTAAGTGGAACGAGTGCTGTGGAAAACATTGGCACGCACGTCAGAAAATTCCACTCCACTAGCAAACAAAATGTGTCTTCTGAGAGACCTGGGGCCTGATGTACTAAACGTGCGTAGATTTCATCGTGAAAAAGGGTGTACGCAAAAATCCAGAAACTGTCGTGGGTACGGAAAAAATTCTGACGCATCAAAGTGTGCGTAGGCAGGAATCCAAGTACGTTTCATTTGTACATCCCAATCAACGTGGAATTAACCCTTATATTATGTGTGTCAATAAAACGAGCCTGAGTTTGTGGAGAGAGCAGGATTCAGCAGTCAACCCCCTGACTCGCCGCTGGACCCTCCCTGTGCACAGGCGAACTCGAGCAACGACTTTTGTCTTTTCTTTATACTTTGTGAAAGTTCTTGATCAACGAATCCGGGGTGGTAAAACCTTACCACAACAAGATCCAAAATAAACATGCCTGTTTGTTGTACTTTATTTTGACTGCCCAGTTAGTTGTAGTTTAAATGCCAGAGACCCACATGTGTGTCGAGGAGGGACTTTCTCTCCCTTGTCCTTGTCACTTTTCTCATGCCATCTCTTTGACAAACACACCAAAAATGAGCTCCAGAAGGTTTACAGCTGAAGAAGCTTCATCACATATTTTGATCTTGGATAGTGATGTAGAGGAAGAGATTTCAGAGACCGAGGACAATGTAATTGATAATCCAGATTGTCAATTTTCCGACAATGAGGAGGATTCAGAGGAGGAGCCTGCCATTGTGTCTCCATTGGCTGAAAGCCAAGGAATGCAGCAATCATTATCCACAGAGGGGACATAGGCATCTAAAGATGGTAATATAAAATGGTCACCACACCAAAGTCGATGTAGACTGTCATCTTCCAATGTTATCAAGATGACTCCCGGTACTACAAGATTTACTGTCACAAGAGTTGATGATATTCAATCAGCATTTCAGCTATTTATATCCCCACCAATAGAGAAGATTATAATGGAAATGACCAACTTGGAGGGGAGGCGTGTATTTCAGGAGAAATTGAAGCCAATGGATCAGACTGACTTGCATGCTTACATTGGAATTCTGGTACCAGCTGGAGTGTACATCTCAAAGGGGGAAGCAACTGGAAGTCTATGGGATGAAGCGGCAAGGTGTGTTATTTGGTCACTTGTTCGCAGGTGTAAATATGAAAAGAAAGTGTTAGTGTTTGTGTGTGTGTGTGTGTGTGAGAGAGAGAGAGAGAGAGACTATAAATGCTGTTGGTCCGCGCACCGCACACACAAAGGCAAAAAAAAAAAAAAATCCGAGATGATGGTGGATGTGAAGTACACGGCATCTGCCCCAGTCATGCTGTCACTTTGAATGAGTCATGTGTTGAACACCGAGCCACAAAGTTATGAGCTGGATTTGTGCATCACATATAATTGTCACATTGATGGAATGGACATCGTTCCGATGAACAGAAAACAAATTGGTTTTGCGATTGTTGTGTGTGTGTTCAGTCAATAACTCCCATTACTTTAGGGAAACAGCTCTTCCATGTTGACCTGTTCAACAGCATTGTATGGGACTTTGTTGTCGGATGATTCCGTCCCACACGGTTGGCATGGCTCAGCTCACCGTTGACTGGGACACTCCGGAACAATCGTCCCGGTGTTGTGAAGTTTTTTCCTACCTATAGATTTTCCTGTTTCCAGTTTGAATAGCTAATACTGCGAATTATCGTCATTTTCATGTAGTCATAAAACTTGCTCATTTAGCTTCCGAATTGTCCAGCTGTTTTAAAACAGTATCTGACTAAATTAGCGTCATTTTCATGTAGTCATAAAACTTGCTCGTGTAACTTATGTGTATGCAATTCGAATGTCTAATAGCGCTGTGATTTTCTAGCTGTTTTAAAACAGTACCTTACTAAATTAGCACAGAATTTACAGTATTGCACAACCTTGTTTACAAGTCTCTGATATTGGCTTACAGACTTGGATGAAAGTGTATGGGCCCATGACATTTTACCATGAAATTAAGTATTTCTTCCATTGTGTAAAAATAGGAGTATTGTTCCGGTTTGTTGTTGTTGTCTAGGAACGGATTTGGGAGACGCACCGTCATGAGAAATGCAGCAACTGAGAGCTGACAGTGTTTAAGAGTTGAATATAAATAAAAGGCAATGTTGGAAACTATAGAAGTTTCTTTATTCATTCTGAGGTAGGAGACAACAGAGCGAAACACTGTGTTATTGAGCGCTACACATGTTTTGGTAGGTATTGTAGCGACCCCGAAGTAATGTTATAGTGTTATAATGTTCATGATAGAGTTCTGTGATTTCCCAGGGTCTGTGAATGTGTCTGGATGAATGCAAGAGCAAAGGGGCGGGGGAACAGGTGAAACAGAGAGCGCCTGGCTGAGGGAGAAGTGTGGATTAGTGATGGGAAGACCGACTCTTTTTACTGATTCGGATCTTTGACTCTCGAACAGTAAAATTAACGAGTCGTGAACGAATCTTGAACTAATCATTTCATTCGTTTTACAGCAGGTGGCGCTTTAGCCCTATTGTGGGCGTTGTAAAGAAGGCTGCGGTTCTCCGACACTAAATACTGAATGTAACATGGTTTGCTTCCACTGACAAAGTCTACAAATTACACAAAATGCCATAAGCTATTAAAACCATGCAAAAAGCGAAGAAATAAAAACACACCACAATGTGAAGATGAATGAGAGCAAAAGAGACTCGAGCTCTCTGTCACGTGACAAATTAAACGAATCTGCGAGGATGAAGCGAAACATTAGTTAACAGAGAGTGATTCGTTCATAGCGAAAAATTAGTTCACAGCGACGGATTCGTTCACAGGGAGTGATTCGTTCATAGCGAAAGATTAGTTTACGGCGAAAGATTAGTTCACAGCGAAAGATTAAGTTTAAAAAGTTAAGTTTAGTTCACAGGGAGTGATTCGTTCATAGCGAAAAATTAGTTCACAGCGACGGATTCGTTCACAGGGAGTGATTCGTTCATAGCGAAAAATTAGTTCACAGCGACGGATTCGTTCACAGGGAGTGATTCGTTCATAGCGAAAGATTAGTTCACAGAGAGTGATTCGTTCACAGTGAAAGATTAGATCACAGAGAATGATTAGTTCACAGCGAAAGATTAAGTTTAAAAAGTTAAGTTTAGTTCACAGGGAGTGATTCGTTCATAACGAAAGATTAGTTTACGGCGAAAGATTAGTTCACAGCGAAAGATTAAGTTTAAAAAGCTCTGTAAGGCAACTGGACGTGATTTTTTTAAAAGAAGACGTTTCACCTCTAATCCAATATGTACGATATGTGGACGACACTCGGGTCAAGATCAAGGTCCATGAGGTCGACAACTTCACAGACCACATCAACGCAGTGGACAGGAACATCAAGTTCACCAGAGAAGATGTGAAAAACAAGTCTTGCATTCCTGGACTGTGCAGTTCACATCTCAGAGGACAGACAACTCAACATAGAGGTGTACAGGAAACCAACCCACACCGACAAGTACCTCCGTTTTGACTCACACCACCCACTGGAGCACATATTAGGAGTCATCAGAACCCTACAGTCACGGGAAGACACCATTCCCACCACCAACAGAGGTAAGATGAGAGAACAGGGACACATTAGGACAGCTCTCGAGACCTGTGGCTATCCCAGATGGGCGTTTTTAAAAACAAACAAAAAGAGGCCCACAAAGAGGGAGGACAACAGGAGGAGGGGAGAGAGGGGAGTGATTCGTTCATGTCGTCATTCCATACATTTCAGGAGTTTCGGAAAAACTTAGGAGGATCTTTAACCAACACCAAATCCCCGTACATTTCAAACCTGGTAACACCCTAAGACAAAAACAGGTTCATCCCAAAGACAAGACTCCAAGGAACAAGCTGGACAATGTGGTTTATGCCATTCAGTGCAGTGAGGAGTGTACTGACCTGTACATTGGGGAGACTAAACAACCGCTACACAGGCAAATGGCCCAACACAGGAGGGCCAACTCCTCAGGATAGGACTCAGCTGTTCACATACACCTCAAAGACAAAACCCACTCCTTTGAGGAAAACAATGTACACATTTTGGCCATGGAAGACAGGTGGTTTGAGAGAGGGGTAAAATAAGCCATTTTTGTCAACCTGGAAAAACCATCACTCAACAGAGGAGGTGGACTCAGACACAACCTATCACCCACATACAAGGTTCTCTTAGGAACAATACCCAAAAGATTCTCCTCAATTTCACACATCAAAGAGGCATGTGACCGAAACCAGTCTGATGAGGATCGCAACGACCCATCGGACTCCTAACGCACTTCCCCAGTTGACCCCAACGGCCCACCCAACAGGGGGGAGCTGAAGTAGCTTTATTCTTTGTCACACCCAGAGTCTATATTTGCTGTACTCCCCACCACCAGTTAGAACTGAAGAAGCCTCTTGGATTAGAGGTGAAACGTCTTCTTTGAGAAAATTCACGTCCAATTGCCTATCAGAACGTGACCATGACCTGGATGACTGAGAATCTTCATAGCGAAAGATTAGTTCACAGGGAGTGATTCGTTCATAGTAGTGATGGGAAGACCGACTCTTTTTACTGATTCGAATCTTTGACTCTCGAACAGTAAAATGAACGAGTCGTGAACAAATAATTTTATTCGTTTTACAGCAGGTGGCGCTTTAGTCCTATTGTGGGCGTTGTAAAGAAGGCTGCGGTTCTCCGACACTGAATACTGAAGGCAACATGGTAGGCTTCCGCTGACAAAGTCTACAAAGCACACAAAATTCCATAAGCAATTAAACCATGTGAAAACATAAAGAAAAACACACCACAATGTAAAGATGAATGAGAGCAAAAGAGACCCGAGCTCTGTCACGTGACAAATGAAACGGATCTGCGAGAACGAAGCGAAAGATTAGTTCACAGAGAGTGATTCGTTCATAGCGAAAGATAAGTTCACAGCGAAAGATTAGTTCATAGTGAAAGATTAGTTCACAGAGAGTGATTTGTGAGTGATTCGTGAGTTCAATATGAACAAATCTTTCATATAACTCGGGAGTCGCGAGTCATATGAAAGATTCGTTTATGTCGAACGAATCACTCGCAAACGACAAATCACTACTGTGGATGGAACACGGCACATGAGTTGAGTTGATGTGTGAGACCGGGATTGTTCTGTTGTTTTGGCGTGGTTACCACCGACAGTAACCAAGTTCTGTAATCAAACAGAACTCTGTAATCAAACGTTTAGCAATAAATGCAGAAAGTTTTTTTCAAGATGGCAGCGCTCTGTGCGGCAACTTCGGCTCCCGGCTACACAGCCAAAACATCGCTAGATTGAAGAGAACATTGTTTTCTATAGTAAAAACTAAGCGAAACTGCGCTAGAAGTATATATGACCGTAAAGTTATACTAGGTTTAAGCAAGTTCGGACAGTTGGACTACGTAAAGTTAGAGACGCGGAGCACTCTACAGAGCCTTGGTCTTCTACGGCGGTCAGACCCAGCGGCCTACACAACAGCGGAGTCCCCTACCAGCACATGGCCGTCCACGGAGTCACCGGTGGCTCTTCCCTCCATTCTGCTTGCCAACGTACGTTCCATAGAATACCAACTGGATTACCTTAAAATGGACTTAACACTGGACTTGGTCTACATCAACATCAAGAAGGCCTTCAGAGCAGCCCCCCGCCCCCACCTTGGCTCCTCAGACCATCTCTCTGTTATGATAATTCCAGCATACCAGCCCCTGCTCATCGGAGAAAAGTCTGCTGTGAAGAAGGTAAGAGTGTGGCCTGAGGGAGCTATGTCTGCACTGCAGGTCTGTTGGACCTGATCGTCCCCACATCCAGGAAGTAGCACATAGATGCTGTTTAGCCAGAGCTCACCAGGTTCACTCTGACCCCACCCACCCCCACAATGGTTTGTTCACCCTGCTGGCATCAGGCAGGAGGTTCCGCAGCATTCGCTGCAGAGCAACAAGATTCAAAAACAGTTTTTCCCCTGGCCATCAGGCTGTTAAATACCCATAACTGCCCACAGTCTGTCTTTTAATGAAAAAATCAGGTGCAATACTATTGTGTAAGATTACTGAGCAATTAAGTGCAATATCACTGTGCAATATTTCCTGTTCAATTTCAGTGAATCAGCTCCAGCACTATTACTAGTTATTCCTGTTTACATTTGTCACTCCATACTGTTTATATTGATAGTTGTATGTACCTTACAGTTTACCTCAACACACTTCTGGTTCAAGGTTCTAGACCCACAGTCAATGCACATTGGAAATCTTGTGTGAGTCAACAGTTTTGTACAAACATTTTGTTAAAGAAAATAGAGGTAGGAAATATAAAGAATGATAAAATATAAAGTATAGAGTCTAGAATAAAATATACAATATAAAAAAACACTGTACATCAATGGTAAGGCATTATTGTCAAGAAGTGGATTGTATATGGGAAATACAGTCGTAGCCTCAAGTACTGACCAGCAGGACAGGACAATGTTGGAAACAAGTGATAAATAAGCAGCATAAGTTGTATTTTACAGATAGTGTAGTTCAGGGAATATTAGATTAGATGGGGGGTGTAGGAGATGGAGATAGAGAGAGACACAGGGGGAAGGTAAACAGAGAGGTGGGGCAGAGAGAGAGTATTGCACTATTAAGAGTATGCACATTTTATCATGGAACTGTACATTTAACATTAGAGGGAATTGCACATTGACTGACAGTGAATCATTATTGCAGCGGCATGAGTCTTATTGCACTTTATATTGCACAGTATTGCTTTGATGAGGTGTTTTTTAATTTCCATAGTATTTTTTATTTGCCATCATTCTAACTGTGGTCAGGAAAAAGCTGTTAAAGAAGCGAGTTC
>NC_024327.1:6989663-6992701 GCF_000523025.1 Cynoglossus semilaevis | reverse complement strand
TCAGGCTGTCTGGAAGTGTAGTGTCCCGGAAGTCTGTGATTGTTGTGGTCTTTCTGTAGTTTGTGACAGACTTGATTCCATGCCACATGCTGCGTGTGTTGTGGTTGAGATAGTAGCCTTCAAGTTTTTGGGAGTGAGCCCTCTTTGCTGCTTTGATGGACTTTTGCAGTTCGTACCAGGCTCTCTTATACTCCACGTGGTCTCCTGACTTGAAAGCCTCCTGTCTCTTCCTTAATTTCTGCTTTACATCTGTGTTAAACCAGGGTTTTTGTTGGGGGGTACTGTTTTGAGGGGTGCACAGATGGATGTGCACCAGCTGATGTAGTTGCTGACAGTTTCTGTGTAGTCATGGATGTCGTTAGTGGCCTCTTTGAAAGTGCTCCAGTCTGTGGCTTCTAAGCAGTTCTGCAGACTAGCTTGTCTGTCGTCAGTCCAGGTGTTAATGGTTTTTAATTGTGAAAGATTCTTGCTGTATTTTGATCCAGATCACAGCACCAGTCAAATGATTCTTGCTGTGCGAGGTGTCTTCAGGTAAGGAATGGAAGCAGCCAGTAGATTGTCGATTCGTTTTAATAGCAAAACGTCAAACAAAACAGGTACAACAATAAAGCAAAATAAACGACTGGAGAAGTACTGGAGAACGACTGGAAATCTCGTACAACAGTTGTTAATACGCAAATCCAAGAACTAAAACTTCCTAAGAATAAATTCTCAAGAACAACTTCCCAAGAATAACTTCTCATTTATCATTAGTTTATATTTAGCACAATGTCTGTTCTGCACTACCTATATACAGAAGTATGTAGACATACTTCAAGTTATTACTCATGGCCTACAAGCTGTGTACTTTGTACTGTGTACTCCGGTTGCCAAGCAACGATAATTAGCCAGACTCACTGTTTTCTTGTGTTTCTGTGCAATGGCAATAAAGAAAGTCTAATTCTAAGTTTAAAGTTTGTTGAATAACGCTTCGTCATTCATTACACATGCGGTCAGACGCTACATAGATGTCAGAAGTAAAACCGCCGAAGTTTTGATAATCTCCGCTAGCGCAGCTAGCCCGGACCTGGCTAATTCAGCCTGCAGCATAGCAGAACAGATAAAAAAGACCGGAGCCCGCCCGAAATTCAAAGAGGAGCCGATGGGCGATGCCTATGCCGGTATGTCAAGGCATGAGGCAGAGTTTAACCGTGCTTCAGAGCATGTTGTCCACATAAGACAGTCGGCTAGGAAGCTGGCTAAAGAGGCTGGCCTCGGCTCGTGGAGTACGGAGCAGCGTGCCGGCGGGACAATGCCCACGGTGAGCGCCACAGAGCTGAATGTAAGCAGAGATGGTGGAGCCCAATGTAACCAAGTTCAAGTAAAGATGCCGAAATACTCCGGCGGATACTAATACTAATACTAAGGTGGACTGGGAGCCCTTCCACACCCAATTTGAACTCTTAGTACGGGCTGCAGGCTGGTCAGAGGACATTAAAGCACTTCAGCTGGCCCTGTGCCTTACAGATGAAGCTTTGACATTCTTGCTGCTGCTTTGCCCGGCCGAAAGAGAGTGCTTTGGAGCTTTAGTGGGTGCTTTGCAGTGCCAGTTTGGACAATGCAACCAGCCTGGTGTTCTGCGCTCAGAACTGTCAAACTGGAAGAGCTGGGGAGCTGCTCCGTGTGTTGGCTAATGACATTGAAACCCTGGCAAGGAGAGCGTATGCCCACATGTCCCCTGACATGCAGAATGAACTGGCTGCGCATACAGACACAACTAGCGCACCCCCATAATCTACAGGAGTCGCTGGAGTTGGCCTTGGAGAGAGAGATTGTTGGAGAGACCACAAGCAATGACAGCAGTGGCAACCCTGTAGTGAGGACGACGGTGCAGGAGGGCCCAGATCAAGCGAAATCGGCATGGGCAGATGAACTGACTGAATTAATTCATGCGGCGTCACTGCAACCGCAGCGCAGCAGCAACCGTCCCCACCGAGGCCCTCCTGTGTGTTGGGCGTGTGGTTAGTCCGGCCATATCAGCGTGAGGTGCCCCAAGCAGGCTGGTGTCCAGGGAAACGCCAGGGAGTTTGTTTAGATGGGACAACACAGACCCCTTCCCCTGTGTCCCACCATGCTCTTTTGCCCCGGGACGGAGCCCAGCGTTACAGACGAGGGAGCGGGGCTCCACTCAGAAGCAGATGACATCACCGAGGCTGCAAGAGTGGTGGGCTGGACCCAGATAGGGGATTTCTGCCACGTCCCTATCACCCTGGCAGAGGCCCCATGTGTAGCCCTCGTTGACACCGGCTCCACGGCAACACTGATGAGACCCGAACTCCTCAAGACCCGAACTCCTCAAGACCGAACTCAGCTGTTCACATACACCTCAAGGACAAAACACACTCCTTCAAGGACAACAACCTTTGTCAACCTGGAAAAAACACCACTCAACAGAGGAGACACACCCTATCACCCACAAGGTATGTGTTACGTTTGAATGCAAGTTACTTGACATGGTCTATGGATGTACTTTTGCACTAACAAATATAGTGATCATTTTATCAACCATATTTTATCTCAATGCCGTTGTGGCAAGCTCCTTCTTCTTTAATGGGCAGTTTAAAAGTCTCCATAAGGTGATGTACCTATTAAGAAAGTAACTCATTTCTTTTGATGTAGGGTCCTAACTCATCTTTATTAACGTACATATTTCTATATTATCTGTTACAGATGAAGTTCCCAGCAGAGAGTGTTTGGCTGTGTCCTGTGAATGTTACTGCACATTGGATTCTTGTGGTCTGTTTCCAAAATATTTGTTTTCTGATGACTCAGTACTTTGACAGATTTAAAAATGAAGTCTCGGCTGGAACAAATTAAGCAGGCTGTGCAAGACTGTAGAGTAACCATCAAGTATACAGGGAGTGCAGAATTATTAGGCAAATGAGTATTTTGACCACATCATCCTCTTTATGCACGTTGTCTTACTCCAAGCTGTATAGGCTCGAAAGCCCACTACCAATTAAGCATATCAGGTGATGTGCATCTTTGTAATGAGTAAT
>NC_024327.1:6976081-6986083 GCF_000523025.1 Cynoglossus semilaevis | reverse complement strand
TCTACTCTTCTTCTCTCCATCACATCAGCTATTTCTCTACTTTTCCCTGTCATTGTACCTACATTCAGAGTTCCAAACTTCAGACCAACACTTCTATTCTTCATCTTTTCTCTTTTTCTCCTAACCAAACACCCTCCTCTTCTTCTCTGTCTCTGACTCTGACCAACAGTAGTCCAATTTCCATCAGTGCCCTGTTGGTCAACGGTACTGTTGGCGGTCGTTGTTAACCCGGGCCTCGACCGATCCGGTATGGAAATTGTTTTATTGATCTGTATATTTGATTTAGCTAAACGTTTTACGCCGGATGCCCTTCCTGACGCAACCCTCACCATTTATCCGGGCTTGGGACCGGCACTATAAAACACGGCTTCGTGTACCCTAGTGGCTGGCTTATAAATAAATAAATAATAAATAAATAGTAAATTAATAATTGTCCAAATAATTCATTGTCAAATGTCTAGCAGAGAAATAATATCAACTGATCACATAGGAAGTCAGAACAGAATAGCCTACCTATTATTATTATATGAGGCACTCTCTTGGTGGCACTTTGGCCCAGAGGCAATGGCTGTGTCATTGGTGTGGAACAACAGGATTCACTTACTGGGCAAGTTCGAATCCCGGTTAGGGCAGTTGGTACCTTCCAGTGGACTCACCACCTGCAGGAAGGGGCTTAGTATGGCGCAGTGTGATTTGGGTGGCGGTCATGGAGACTGCTGCCCCCGCGACCGGCTAACGGATAAGCGGGTGAAAATGGAGGGATGGATGGATGGATGGATAGCAGTCTCTTGCAGGATCTCACAGAACATACCAGACAACAAGGGTGCCTGCCTCTCATCTGGCACAGACAGACGAGTCCTTTTTGTTGCACTCTCCTCTACTTCTCCTATGCTATGTCAAGCGTGTTCTCCACAACCATCGTGGCCTGGATCATTTTTTCCACGCGCTGCTTTATTCGCATATCCAACTAATGATCTTTATAACGCGGATCAAGTACTGTTGCGACGAGTGCAGGGGATCCAAACAAATCTCAGTGAAACCTGTGCTGACAGACTCTATGAGTGTACTTTTTGCCCCCACTTGAAATTCAGCATTACACGTTTTGTAAATCACTATCTGTAGGTCTTTCTCAGATATATTGAAATACGTCCACATACTGTATTCACACTCGTCATAAGTTCCTGTTTCGGACGTGTTATTTCAGTGATAAAAGTCTTTAAAAAATTTTTGGTGGCCGAATATTCATTGTATCCAGAGTTATTAATAACTCGATCCAAATTGTTAAAAATAAATGGAAGAAAAAAAGGAATCAAAGTTCATAGAATTTAGATGAAAACAAACTTACACCATAATGTCTGCAACTTCCATGAATTGATTTATTTGTTTCAGGGCTAGTTAGCCTCTTTGTAGAAGCCAGTCCTGTTCAGATCTTTGACCACAGATCAGGGGTCACAGGTCAAAGAGCACAACCTTTGTTGACTTGTTGACATAAATGGCTAACAAGCCACAGGCGAGCGTTAACAGAAGGTTAAATGTAAATTTCTTCTCAGTATATGTTATTTCTATATGATCTAACTCATCCCACCCACACCATTTTATGTTTTTGTCATTTCAAGCTTGTTTTTGACTCGCAAAGGATCTCAGAGGATGAAACCAAGCCGTTTTGTTATTTTCTCACAAAGGGAGCAGATATTTGGCAGGTTGCAGACCATTTTTCTTTCAGACTGAACCTGACTTTGTGCTTCACCTTTTCTCAGCAGTTTCCAGAGAAACGTGTGCCCACTTCATATTTATAATTCATTACAAGGATGCTCCTCCACCTCTGTCTGTCAGAGTATTCAAATGAGACATCACAGAAGCCCATTTCTTAAGCAAGCCGCTGACTTCCTTATTCACGGCCCCATCACAATAACTGGCACTGTAAAGAGGCTTTTCAGCCTGCAGGAGAATTTGTTTGAAACAAACACTCATAAATCCCAAACCAACACATGCACATACATATACATTTACAGTAAGCCCATAGAAATATATATGGTAAGCACAATTGTATCTGTTTTTTATGGTGCTTGCCCTGACCAGCCTTGTGGAAATAAAGCAGATGCATTATTCAGTCCATATGTCTTGCTAAAGCTCTTTTTGATCTTAAAGCAATAGGCCAAGCGTGGGCTCAGGTCCTCGAGGCATGGACCACAGGGCTTTCCACTGCAGCACATAGGTAGTGGTTAATCTAGGTGAGGAGTATATGTCCTGGGCTCCTCTTCTCTCTCCTCATTTTCCCTCTCTCCTCTATTTATTTGAGCACCCCCGAGTGCTTTGTGTATCCCTCCCCACTTATAGCCTTCCTTTGCCGTTTTGGTGTTCTCTTTCTGTTGTTTAAGTTTAGAACACTGGGGCATATGAGCAGTTTTATTTTTGTAAGCTCCTTGTTTTGGGGGGTTGCTCCCTACAGTATTTGAATACCTCAGTTTTCCCTTTACTTATCTGCAGCTTCACTTCCACATGAAAAGGGCTGAGTCTGAAGTATTGGCTTCTCCGTGGCTGTGAGTAGAAAGGTTCCAGCTACAGAGTCCTGCTGCGGTAGGCTGCGGAGCCGCAGTGATTGTTTTCCATGGCACAACTATAAGAGAGAGCAACTGGCAATCTGGTAACTGGTCTTTAGAAGGCCTTTGCCTTAGTCCTGGCTCTATACAGCTGAACAGGGAATCTATATTCTTCTCTTTTTCTCTGTGCGTCCGTCCCCCAGGACTGGCTCTGCCTCAAACTGCATGGGGCACCATGTCATGCTGCCCAGATGAAAGGAAAGCATTCTGCAGAAGGACTCATTCATCTTCGGCAGTGGGCCTACAGCTTTGATGCCTGCCTACCCTCCCCTTATTTAGGAAGAGAAGGCATACTGACATTATTGGCTACTGCAGGCACATTTGAAAATAACTGCCTGTATGATTGCTATTTTTCTTACCTCTTTCAGGACATGTTGCCTTTGTCTTGGAATCAATGGCTGCTCAATACTGGGCAGGGGAAAGGCAGTTTCCTTTCATGTCTCGGTGAAAAAGATGTATTTTTAGCACTATTCATTTTAACAATGAGTGTGTCAGGTTTATTCTAACATATATGACGACAAAGTAACAACACAAAAGACGTCTTGATCTTTTACTTGCAAGGGGAGAGTGCAGCTTACTCTTCTGGCAGCTTCCTCATCAACTCCGAGTAGCCACACCCTTCTTCTGCACTTTTATTGAGTTTATAAAAGTATCAGATCACATATCATGTGATTGTGTGTGAGTATATGAATGGGTATGGTGTAAGAAGGTGGGTGTGATTGGGGGAGTGACTGTGTCTGGTAATTTCTCCATCAGTCTTGAGCACACTAGATTATATAATATGAGAAGCAAACAGTTTCTTAAAGCGACAGTACGGCATGAAGCAATGATAATAAATTAAATTCTTCCAACAGTGTGTCATGCAGTTTTAATCTATCGGTCCTCTCCACTGTGTGGAGAATGGATGGGATTCAGTGGTTCTTTAGAGGTGTGCCACGCTGGTGCAGAGAAAAGATTTCCTATCGCAATCCCTCTCTCACCTTGTCCATTATTTATTTGATTCCCTAGCTCTGTTCTATGGAGGGGGAAAAAAATGGCTCAATTCTGCTATTTCAGGATGGCAGACTCAGGGGGCTAGGGAATGAGGTGCTTTTGCATCGGAGTGTGCACGTCTGATCGTGTACATGTGTATCTGCTTTGAATGTTAAAAAAAATATCAGTGGTTGTGTGTGTTTTCCCTGTGCTTCAATACAACAACAGATGGCTACGTGTCATCAGAGCATTGATTCAAGCCACATATTTCCATGAAAAGAGTCGTAGTGGAGAGGGAGACAAGGGTCCAAATGGCTGTTTATTCTGCCACAAGTCATTCCCAGGGTGTGATGAAGGAAGGTCTATCCTACGCTAGGACACAAAGTCAGTGTTTACCAATATACTCCTAAGTCCAGAGCGACCACAATAAATCATGCTAATTGATTAGTGGTGCTGTAATTCATGGAGTTTAAATGAAGGTTGTTTAATCATTATAGTGGAACCTAGTGTGTTTAGCTCATCTTTCTGTTTTACTGTCTAGTTTCCAAATAGAAAACCATAAAGTGGTTTAACTACTTCATTTAAAAGACATCTTGGAGAAAAAAAAAAACAAGCACATAGAAGAGGAATCAGCTTTGTTGTTATTGTGCACACATACACATACACACTCGAACTTGGCTCCTCTGATAATTCTAACCACTAGGCCACGGCTGCCACATGTTACATCTACTGTTTTTCAATTGGTGGCGCTTTGGCCCAGAGGCAACGTCATTGGTGTGGAACCCCAGGGTTCACTTCCAGGGCAAGATCCCGGTCAGGGTGGTTGGCGCCTTCAAATATGCAAATATGTGTAAGGGATGTCTGAAAGTGGGTGAGGGAAACAGACCAGACCCAACTTCAGTCCTGGTCAGTTGAATGTTTGAATTTTTAAAAATTAAATCAAAATGTTCTCTACTAGTACTCTGCTCTTAGGGGGCTCCAGAGCAATTCAGGGGAGGAATATGACAGCGGGTGTCGTGTCACAGTACGGATGTTTTTTGTTTTTTTTGGGGAGAAAAGTTAAAGCAGCATTTGTTTGGAACAACTGTGATCTTTAGTTTTTATCTCTGGAGCACAACATCTGTTAGATTTTATTACTAGTTAGAAAAGAAAATAGTAACTCACAGTGCAGCAGGTGGAAACAGTTTTGTTTTTTGATCAATGGAAGGAGGCCTAAAATGTTAGCCTTTGAAACCCCGAATTGTGACACTGATAGTGATGGCGGACACTGTTACAGAGGAGTTTTGTTAAATCTTACTTTTGTCTCACTTTCAACACTTTATTTTCAGACTTTACAAACAGAAGTAATCAGTGATGAGCAGTCATTTTCTGATAAAGAGTACCCAGTCAGAGCTGATGTTTGGGGGAACGACCATCTGCACAGATTGTGGTCCTAAAATCCAGTGGACTCACCACCCATAGGAAGGTTTAGGGGGGTTGGTACGGTGCAGTGCGATTTGGGTGGCGATTGCTGCCCCTGCGACCTGGTAACAGATAAGCGGATGAAAATGGATGGATGGATGGTTTTCAGTTGGCCAAGATGCTGCCAGTAACTGTGTTCTCAGTCATTCAGGTCATTTTATCCAAAGCAGTTAAGACTTAACTGGCAACTGGACAACTGGACTTTGTTGGTTTTACAGGCGAAGGTTCAACTCTCATCCAAGAGTCTTCTTCACTTCTGTGTCAGTAGTTATTAGCAACTTACACTTATAGCAGGGCTGCTGGAAAAACCAATTAAAATCACCAAATATATTGAAATCTCAATTATTTTTTTGGATTACTTATTGACTCAGGCTCCCTTGCCTGTTCTTTTTCTGTATAATTTTTGACTTGGGAGCCACAATTGTCCTAAAATTGAACAGGGGGGCCATGTCAGGAGCAGAGAGATGGAGCGTTCATGTGAAGATAAATGAAGTAAAAGTCATGCATAAAGGCTAAAATGCTAAAATGCTTTTAACATTTTCTACGCCATCTATGGGGCAACATGGATATTGCAGGGAAAAGGCAGAAGTATAATGATACTATAAATAAATTATATAATTTGGAAAAGTTTGGAGGGCTGGATTAAAAAGCTGAACGGGCTGCATCCGGCCCCCGGGCCTTAGTTTGCCAATGCCTGGTGTAGACGACACACCAGTGACCTGAGTTCACTTTTCTTGCAGACAAAATCTGCTGCTCCTCTCTGTCTGTTTTTACTCATGCTGACTTTTAACACCACCTGGATACACACATGACCTTAGCCTTCGTAAAGTATACAAATGCGTGTGTGCATATAATTCTGGCAATATAAGAGAACACTTGTGGAGCGTGTTGTGGGAATGTCGTTTTTATAACGTATTTGTCGATTGCAATATTTTTTAAATCAAAACTTGATCATTTGCACAGCCGTACTTTACAGTAAATTGTATCCTACACTTTCAGCACTCTGTGATATACTTGAGTAACACTAAATGCCGTTTGCTAAAAAAGAAAAAAAAAGCAAAGGCAATATTTTTTTCTATTTAGCGTTAGCTTTTAAGTTTATTAATTTCTCCATTTGTCCAGATGGCCAGTGAGATGTTTTGACACTCCAGGGCTCCGTGTCCATCAGAAATTCAGCCATGAGGACTGACAGACAGAATGACAGCCAAGCAGACAGCTCCTGGAGCCCTGTGCTGCTTATTCAGTTCAAAATATTTTAATAAAGCTGACAGGCAGGGAAAAATAAGGCTAGGGCTAAGGCAGGAAAGATAAGGCCGAGGGAGACCCACTGAAGGTGGAGAAGAAGGTGGGGTATAGAAAGTGAGTGACAAAGAACAAAGGGGATGCTGACATATGGGGTGAAATTATATAGAGGGGGAAGAATAGATAGAGTGAAAGGAGGGTTTCTGACAGAAAGAGGGTGAAATGAGTGGGTGGAACAAGCAGACAGATAGAAGTGGAGAGGGAGAAGGTGGAGGTAGGTTAATGGAGAGAGAGAGAGAAAGAGAGAGGGAGAGCAATGAGGCTGAAGGTACCAAGTGTGGAAAAGGAAGGGGGTTGGATGAGAGAGATGGAGGTAAATAGAAAGGGGTGGACAGCTCGGTGTATGGACATCACATGCAGCAGTCTAAGAGGAGCGCGAGGGAGGTGGGGGGGAGTTCACTCTGCTCCACAGTCTCACAAAGGGCGCCGACTTCCTTTTTTTGAAACCCATCAGACAGGAAAAAGACTTGAAGACAGATAGGTGGTCTTAAGCACAGGGGTCCAAAGTATCCCTTCCACCCTCAAGTGCGCCTGCATTTAGTTAAAAGTAAAACAAAATAGCCCAACCAATTACAAACATAAAGAGTTTAATGAACATAACAAAGCACCTCCTTCTCTTGTCTGTTCAAAAAGAGAGAGAGAGAGAGAGAGAGAGAGAAAGAAAGCTGGAGATGAGTGAATGATGTGTTGTTGAAGGTGGGAGCTTTTGTCTGCACCGCAATCTGTTCGGGAGCAAGTAGCTGACCTACCAGGGTCGCTGAAACCTCTTAGAACTGCCAAATAGACTCTTTTGACAGATTTTACCCAATATTCTAAGCATGGGCACAGTTTGCACCAGTCTGTACCAGTTGGTGGCAGTCAGTGTGGTTAGTAGGTCTAAAACTCTGCAAATATGTGTAAGGGATGTCTGAAAGTGGGTGAGGGAAACAGACCAGACCCAACTTCAGTCCTGGTCAGTTGAATGTTTGAATTTTTAAAAATTAAATCAAAATGTTCTCTACTAGTACTCCGCTCTTAGGGGGCTCCAGAGCAATTCAGGGGAGGAATATGACAGCGGGTGTCGTGTCACAGTACGGATGTTTTTTGTTTTTTTTGGGGAGAAAAGTTAAAGCAGCATTTGTTTGGAACAACTGTGATCTTTAGTTTTTATCTCTGGAGCACAACATCTGTTAGATTTTATTACTAGTTAGAAAAGAAAATAGTAACTCACAGTGCAGCAGGTGGAAACAGTTTTGTTTTTTGATCAATGGAAGGAGGCCTAAAATGTTAGCCTTTGAAACCCCGAATTGTGACACTGATAGTGATGGCGGACACTGTTACAGAGGAGTTTTGTTAAATCTTACTTTTGTCTCACTTTCAACACTTTATTTTCAGACTTTACAAACAGAAGTAATCAGTGATGAGCAGTCATTTTCTGATAAAGAGTACCCAGTCAGAGCTGATGTTTGGGGGAACGACCATCTGCACAGATTGTGGTCCTAAAATGTGAGCGGACCACTTAAGAGAACAAATTAAAAGAAATAGCTGCATCTCCTCAGAGAAGCTTCCTTTAGGACCGCTCTCACTTTTTATGACCTCATCTTTACATTAAATTACTGAGCACACAGAGTTCTAACTGTAGGATTAGGAGGAAATGCTTGCAATTATTTGCAAATTCACAACGAAAATATACAAGCGCACCGTGAGTTCTGATTTTCCCTGATTATGAAGGGGGCAAAGTAAAACAATAACCTGGAGTTTTTTGTAATTTTTAACACTTCCTGGTCTCCATGACATCTGCATCTATTGTCATGAAAAACAGACTGCAGCTGCGGTGACACACATGCAGCACATATCCTGGATGACATTGTGGGGGTGAAAGACCTCTCAGGTCGCCCCCAGCAGTGCTCACCTGGGAGCTGAGGTGTGAAGTTAGAAATTTATGGGTAAGTGTGTGTGTGTGCATCTGTGAGTGTGTGTGCTGAAGCAGGTGATGAAGTTTAGCGGGGGTACCTTCAGAGTTCAAAGAGCAGTCCTCTGAGTGCATCACCTCTTATTCTAACAAAACCTGCCATCTGATTGGCCCCGGACCCCTTTGCCACAGCAACCCCTCATCCATCCTAGCCCCCCCGGTTCTGGACAGGTGAGATGGCTCATGAATAGTTATGTGGTGGGATTTTAATCCCTCCTGCCGATGGCCCCTCCCGCACTGCGTTTGTCCTTCACGCTAAGAGGCAGTGTCCTCGCTCCTGTTCCTCGCGTTAATCTGCCTGCTCCTGAGCCTGTGTGTGTATGTGCATGTATGTGTGTGTCTGTGTGTGTGACTGGTTAGTAGGTTTCCCCAAGTGAGTGATTTCTCATCACTGAGACCGAGAGCTCCTAACACCCTTCATACCCCCTCTCTCTCTCACTTTCCCTCTCTTAAGGCTGGGGGCAAGGCACAATCTGGGCAGTGCAACGTTGCTTACACCAGCGTTTGACTGTGTTTAACACAGTCCCCATTCTGAGCAGATACCTTTCTAAACAATTAATAATGTATTACACAATGAATACATTAATTTTCATTTACTAAATTTATCTCTGATCCAGTTGGGCTTAATTTGCAATCATTTTACTTTTTGAACGTCAATCATTTTCACAAAACTGGAAAAAACAGTTGTGTCTTTTAAGATGTAATATGACAGATACCAGATGTGTTTTAGGAAAACATTATATTTCAAGCATGATAAACAAGTCCTACATTAATAATGTATAGTTAAAATAAAATAGCTTGTGATCTCTAAATATTGCATATGTCATGTCTTTTTCAACCTTTGAGCAGCTAACATTAACGAGAAACTTCTTTAACGTGTTTTGAGAGTAACTCCTCATATTTTGCCTTTAAATTAAAATAGATTAAAAATATTTTAAGCACAGTCCTAAAAATGTATATACAAAGAGAGGGTAGAAACCTTGAAATACTTGATTTCAAATTACTTGGTGGGTTCATTTTGTATGATTTCATGGTTATTTTGTTATTTTCCACGCTAACGTACTTTGGGCAATGAGCTCTATTATGGTAACCTCCTAATGGATTTAAATAAAATAAATCCCCAAGACAAAGAATACAGCGGATGCAATATTATTACAAATAACATGAAAAGCAGAGACTGTTGAACTTTCTCAATATTCATTTTTCAAATATACAGACTTAATGTTTAATCTTTTAATTAAAAGCCAGGAACATGTACATTGTTTACATTTAGGCTTTTAACAAAATTGGTAGTAATTTATGAGAGCGTGACACAAACAGCGCACTAGGAAAATTAATTCTTGATGCTGCATTAGGAGATTAGGCCTTTATGTGTACTAATTACCTTTGTCCGTTGAAGCCACATGTTAATATATTAATATTATTACTATTAATATTATTGAGATTATTTTTCTCTGTACTTTGTACACTGGTTTCACTACAAGAGCAAGATCCCCCCCATTCACAATGACATGCCTTCACCCAGTGTGTGTTATTGGGAGTATTTGCCATGATTCATGAATATACAGTATGTACATACTGTATTTAGTTTTCGAATCTTAGGATAGAAGTAGGGATGGGGCCGATCCGATCCAGTATCAGTATCGGCAGCCGATCCCAACATAATTAGCAGATCGGACCGATCTAACCTGCAAAACGTTCCAATCCTCAAACCAC
>NC_024327.1:6970455-6976052 GCF_000523025.1 Cynoglossus semilaevis | reverse complement strand
TTAGAATAACAGACCCACTGTGTGGAAATATTAGCAAGGACCGAAAACCACACAGCAACATGCGATATTTGCAGAGCTGAAATTCAAAGAGGTAACCTGTAAATGGTAAATGAAACACACGCTCGTCCTAGACGCGCTATACAAGGACAGAACGAGGCCTCTTTTTATTAATGCTCCAATTATTAATGTTTTCTAACTAAAAAAAGTCATATACTGCTGAACTACATGTTGATTGACCGTCAATGTAGCCAGCAATGAATTGAATAAGGGCAGATGAACACGTTGTTGTAAGATGTTTACTTTGCACTTAATAAAACGTTCAATTTCAAACCCATACAGTTACATATTTGTTTTAAGGATGGGATTTTTCCTGTTAACATGGTTTCCTGTATTTTTGACTTCCTTTTCTGACCTTATACTAACCACAAGGTGCCTTTTGGGAAATACACGCATGTAATAATAATATTAAAGCAATAGTATCGGAATAGTATTGTATCGGCTGATATCCAAATCCAAAATATCGGGATTGGATCAAAGGTAAAAAAATGCGGATCGGTGCATCCCTAGATAAAAGCCTCGCTGGGATAGGTTTAGTCACGCTGCAAAAGCAGCAAAACAAGAGAGCCATGTGGGAGTGTGACAGAGTGGATAGGGAGATGCAACCTAGTGGAGAGAGTCAGAGAAAAAGTAGGAGCCTCTGCTCATGCTTATTAGTGAGGTATTAGCTGTAGTTTCTTGTGGGGACTGTATCATACCCACACCCACACTATGCAAATATAGATAGGATCTGTTCATAACTACCATCACTGCTGTATACATTTGTTATGGTCGGCGGGAGAATGCAGGACTTTGTTGCTCTGAAAGCGTTTTTGTTCTGCTTATGAGCAGAAACGCACAAATGCGAGGACCGTGCAGAAATGTGTTTTACACAATCTTCTAGATAAGGTTAGAGAATATAGTCAGGTTCTTTTTTATCCAAGACCTGGATATTAGAAAACTAATGCTGCAGAGCTGAAGCCGGTGAGGCCCTATAATGACAATCTAGTGGGAACCAAAGCAGAACCAAAGCAATTCTAGCCTAATTAGTTGACCTGATTAGTATAGAGGCTGAATATAGTATAGAGAAGAACTATTCTACCCAGGCAAACTGCGTTTGTCTTTACAGGAATCAGTTTACAAAGCAGTGCTTAAACAAATTTTATTTCCAGAAAAGTTGGTAGTTTATTTGAAAAAGCAGTTTTGAGATTTGTGTCTGCTAAAAATTAACAAATATCTTCTTCTTCTTTTCCTTTCGGCTTGTCCCTTTTTTAAGGGGTTGCCACAGCGTATCATTGTTTTCCATTTCACCCTGTTCCCTGCATCTTCTACTCTGACTCCAACTATCTGCATATACTCCCTCACTGCATCCATAAATCTCCTTTGTCTCCTACCTGGTAGCTCCATCTCCAGCATTCTTCTACCAATGTATCCACTGTCCCTCCTCCACAGATGTCCAAACCATCTCAATCTGGCTTCTCTAGCTTTTTCTCCAAACCTTCCTGTCTGTGTTGTCCCTCTAATGACCTCATTCCTGATCCTGTCCATTCTTGTAACTCCTAAAGAGAATCTTAGCATCTTTAACTCTGCTACCTCCAGCTCCGCCTCCTGTCTTCCGCCTCTTGCTAGTGTCTCTAAACCATACATCATGGCTGGTCTCACCACTGTCCTGTAAACCTTTCCCTTCACCTTAGCTGACAATCTTCTATCCAGACTCCTGACACTTTTCTCCAGCTGTTCCATTCTGCCTGCACTCTTCACCTCTCTATTCTTCACCTCTCTTCCACAGTCTCCACTGTAGTGATGGGAAAACCTCTTTAACCTCTTTTTACTGATTTGACTCTTTGACTCTGGAACAATAAAATGAACGAGTCGTGAACGAATCTTGAACTAATAATTCAATTCGTTTTACAGCAGGTGGCGCTTTAGCCCTATTGTGGGCATTGTAAAGAAGGCTGCGGGTCTCCGATACTAAATACTGAAGGCAACATGGTTTGCTTCCGCTGACAAAGTCTACAAAGTACACAAAATGCCATAAGCAATTAAAACCATGCGAAAAGCTAAGAAATAAAAACACACCACAATGTGAAGATGAATGAGAGCAAAAGAGACCCGAGCTCTCTGTCACGTGACAAATGAAACGAATCTGCGAGAACGAAGCGAAAGATTAGTTCACAGAGAGTGATTCGTTCACAGCGAAAGATTAGTTCCCAGAGAGTGATTCGTTCATAGTGAAAGATTAGTTCACATTTGTTCGCAGTGAGTGATTAGTTCGCAGAGTGTGATTAGTTCGCAGTGAGTGATTTGTGAGTGATTCGTGAGTTCAATATGAACAAATCTTTCATATGACTCGGGAGTCATGAATCTTTCATATGACTCGGGAGTCATGAATCTTTCATATGACTCGGGAGTCACGAGCATATTTGATTTAGCCAAAGGTTTTACACCAAGGATGTCCTTCCTGACGCAACCCACACCATTTATCCGGGCTTGGGACCGGCACTATAGAAACAGTGGCTTGTGCACCTTAGTGGCTGGTTTCTAAAAATAAACAAATATGTATATGTAATATGTTGATGCCTGCAATGCCTCCCACTAGAGTGGGGACAAAGGCTAAGACTACATATGTCATATACTGTAAGTAAGAATTTGTCCTCTGCATGTAACCTATCCCACAGGAGCGTTGTCTGCTCTCAGCAAGCTAGGGAAGTAAAGTCATTTTTAGTACTTAGTCACCGCATCACAGAACCTGCTTTGACAGATACAAGACCTGAACTTGACGGCGTAGGTTACTTGAAGATGTTTCATCTCTCATCTAAGAGGCTTCTTCAGTTCAATGTCTTCAAGAAACCCACTCCATCCAGTTGCCCTCGTAAACTATTTTTGGATAAGATGACCTGGATGACTGAGAACCCACACACTCTGCCACGCGCTGCCCCAAACTAGTAGGGTTGCTGCTAACAGGTTGAGCAAGGAAGGGTTGTTTCTTCAAGCAAGAAGAGCAAAACATTTTTGTATCCGTCAGATATTAATATTGTCAAAAGATTGAAAAAGTCTGAAGACTTTTGGGTACGTTAAAGGTAACTAACGGAAACTGCTGCTGAGTGTGCATGACATTCAGGATTTCCATGTGATTAAAATTGCAAAACGCATAATGAAGAGATTCAGACAATGTTGACCGTGAACTGTTAGCCAAAAAAAGGGAAAAAAGAAGGGGGCAGGGGTTGCTGCAAGTGTCCCAGATTTGTTTTCCAAATCAGTAATGAGTTTTATTTGTACTACACAAAATGTGATTCAAAAATTGGCCTTTGTGATTTTGCCAAATACACTAAGTATAATACAGTGGTATTGTAGTAGTAATAGTGGTAATACATAAGTTTAAGTGTAAGGATAATAACAAACGACAGACTTTATTGTTTGGCTTTATTGGCGTTTTTTAAATGCAGGGAATCTGCTGAAAAGAAGAGACCTGAGCGACAGGACACAGCTCTGTGGATAAAGGATGCTCTCTGTGCTTCTTTCTAGTGCCATAACTTATTCACTCCTGTGCCGTAGCTATCTGTTATGGCTGAAGTAAATTAAGGCCATCAGTCTGCTGTGTGCTTGTAGGTGGTTGCCTCCATTTGTCTGTGTCCATTCAGTTGCAGAGAAACGGTGATGGACAGATTGTCCATATTTTGGAGCGTACTGTTTTTTCCTCGCACATCCATTTTTTCTCCTTCCAGCCATGATTGCCATGCATCATCACCATCAACATCAACATCATCATCCCTGTCTGCGGGTCTCTTCCTTTCTCCTTTACCTCTTTCCTTAACTTGTCCTTCCAACAAAGCAAACAGTAGGAGCTGGTTGACAAACATCTGGTTGTCACCTGTTGAAGAAAATAAGAAGAAGACGGTATTTTTCATTAGTGAATCTCTGCAAAGAAACAGTGCAACTCTTTTTATTTGAAATTCTTCTTTTCTGTGAGCATCACTCTCCACCCACCCCCCAACTCCCCTCTGCACCTCCATGTCACACTACAACAAACTTGCCTAATCAGCACATTGGGCCAAATTGAGCTCGCACCTCTCCTGTTGTCTCTGATATCTCACCTCTTTTGTCTCCTGCTCAGCTTGATGTTGATTTTGGAGGGCATTGTTAGCCAGTGCACTGTGATTGGAAGAGGGTGCCAGCGAGGGGGGCTGTGGTTGGCTGGGTTAGAGAGACTCATTTGCATAAAAGCGTAGCCCAGATTTGGAGCCACTCAGCAAGATCTGAGGTGAAGGGCCTGAGGGCCACGAGGTAATCATCCATGGCCTGTCATCCCACTGTGTTTGTGTGTGTGTATGTCTGTGGGTCTGACTGTATCCGTGTCTGACTGAACAGAAGACAGAGAGCATTGTGTCTGTGCCTCTTTGTGTTTGTTTGTGTTGCCTTTCGCAATCTGTATGCATCATTGTTGTGCTTCTACGTCTCACTCCTGCTCCTACTCACTGTGTTTTTGTCTTCTTCCTTTTTTGATCAGGAAGAGTTGTCCTGGCCAAGAGAACGATGGAGGCAGCCAATCCATCAGAATATAAATACATGGAAAACAGTATACCCATAGATTGGGACGGTGAGTTTGGACCGCAGCATCGTCGTAACACACTTCAGCACTAACACAAATAAAAGGCAGCATTAACAAAGAAACATCCAGCTGAGTGTACAACAGATTCATGGCTGCAGCTATCAGGGGCCTTGGCAAATCCATTGATTTTATTCTTCCTGTGAGATGGGGGTTTGGAAGAGTGTACTCATGTGTTTATCAGAGATGCTTTCTGCTGGTGTTATACAACCATAACCAAGAAATAGTGTTTCCATTTTTCTGGTTCTAGGTAAAAATATACAAGACAAATCACATGGAGTCATTCAGGTGGATCGGAGAGATCACTGTGTAATTATAATCATAAAATCAGTGCTGTTCTCCTACTTTCAGTAAAATAAAAAAACAATGACATCACTCCAGATTTGGTGCATTTCATTGAGAGTGAAGGCAATTGGGTCCTGAAAATGGTTAAACCTATAAAACAACACAATGTCCTTTTTCTTCATCCTGTTTGCACCACAGACTTTATATAAGAAATACTACAAACTGTTCCCTCTGTCTCAGACAGGCTTTATCCACCTTAAACCCTTCATCCTGCCTCACCCCAGCACTCATGCATTTTCATGAGGATGCAAATAAGAGAAAGATAAAAGAGGCCCAGAATCCCTGTGCTAGCTCTTTAAAGAGAAAAAAAAAATAGATGAGTGACACAGTCTTACTCACGAGCAGAACTGGGGACAAGATGTGTCGATGGAAGATCACAAGTGTGTGTGTGTATCTTTAAATTCAAAGATCAGAGCAGATCATTACTCTCTTTTCTGAGACGCTCTGTTTAGATTGAAGCAGTGTTAGTGTTCGCGGCTCATCAAGCTTGCATAATATAGTATTCCACACGTCATGTGGCCGTCGTGCTGAGCTAGTGCAATGCCCTGGAACTCGGTGGTGCCGCAGCCTTTTAAATCTGACTGCAGGTTTTGTTAGTGCAGTGTATGTT
>NC_024327.1:6965979-6970450 GCF_000523025.1 Cynoglossus semilaevis | reverse complement strand
TGTTATTTCTTCTTTTTTTACTCCTCTTCCCCTCTCTTCCTCCTACAGCTTGGATCCGAGACAGGAGGAAGGAACCCCCCACCATCGAGGTACGTTTCCCTCCCTCCCCCCAGCCTCCCTGCTGTGCTGATGGTTGGACTCCAGGGGACTGGTTACACAGGAGGAAAAGAAGCAAAGATGGAAAAAAGTGACTGTTTGATTTGTTTTATCTCACAGTTTGGAACTGAATCCAGTAAGTTTGGGGGACATGTGTTAAAATAAACAGAAGTGCACTGATGGCAAGACAGAGCAAAGACAGCCTCCGAACAAGAGGCTTACTGACACCATGTCCTAGCTTACTTTCTTTTTTCTTCCAGCATAAGCCTGCATTTCGGCTTTTTGTGTTTTATTTCTGGCAGGCTGCAGGATTGGAATGTTGAAGAAGTGCAGTCCCCCAACCCCCCACTCCCCATGTACATCTCACTGGGTATATTGCTCTTTAAATCTGAGAATGCTGGGAATTATTTGGCCAGTGAAATGCAGGTCTGTAGGAAATCCCTGAGAAAGCTGACACACAGGCATTCCTTCTATCTGTCTGTCCTCTGTCCCAGTCTGTGGCAAATGCCATCCCCTGCCTCCTATGCCAGAACATTCTCTTCCAATTTTCTGCCCCTGCTGTTGCCCAATAGCTGCCATCAACAGCTGGACAGTGTTGATGTGGCCAAGGTTTTACTCCCAGCACATTACCCTACCCCTTGTCACGCTCTATGTCTTCCCAGTCCAAGCCGACATAAATTGATTGGATTAAACCCTGTCATTAACAGGCTGGAAAAGCAGCTCAGTATGTTTGTCTCTCTCCCCAAAGTGAGGCTTCTGGGCCACAGCTCTCCCCCTCTCTTTTCCATTCCCACAGTTCTGCCAACACATAACATCATTATGCCCAGTACACCCTTCCTTTTGGCTGCCCGTATTAGGGAGAGGCTAACATCAGTGGACACTAGCTGAGCCTCGAGTGGATAAGTGTTCCACTGGTCTGGACTTTGCTCAGGTTATAATTGTTTCCATGAGGTGGAATGGTTGTTTACGTTGCGGATGCCTCCTGTCAGGTTAGTTTACCCATCTGTGTCAAGCACTACACTTCTAACCAGAGTTTATTGGAACAATATACAGCAGGTTAACAGAACACTTGTGTCCCTTTTCTAGTAAATGCCCCGTTTTATTCTCCACACATTTGTTCCTGGAAGCTGCTGAGTGTAACTTTATGTCATTTTGCTTTTGACCCACTGATGTTACGTTACACTAAGACTGAACAGCTATCGCTAACGGAGAGGGGTGAGGTGGGGGGTATCACTGATTCCAGTGGCGGGCTGTGCATTTCACACCTAGGCTTTCAGTGATGTCCTACTTAGTCCGACTTCAATAAATACCTCTCATAATATCATAATTTAGGACACCACGTGACCACGGCTGGAGAAATTGTATACAGAAACACACTATAAGCAATACTGGGCATTGCATCATCTCAATTGTGTCCAAAACGGGCTATTTTCGGACGCATTAAAAAAAATCAATAAATCCGCAAGTAAATAAATAAAATAAATAAAATGTTTGTACTCACTAAAACAGCTGTCCTCCAAAACAGTTATTTTAACACAAAATCCATTCTCCCTTCTTTCCTCAAGAAGACCTCAATGACTTGGTTGTACAATTTATCTGTGCGCTTCAGTTCCAACAATAAATCCCTTTCGCACCTGTTCGTTGAGCTGTGCATCCACTCGGGTGCCCCAAAAAGTTTTAGAAGCACCACAGCTTGCAAGTGTCCAGTCGTGCTTTGGTGTCTCATTGCTGCAGTAATTAAGCAATTTAAGTTCAATTTAACTTCTTGTTGTTTTAACGCGGTAAGCGAGTATCCAATTACAGGACGCATACATGTCATGTTCAACGTGAGGCTAGCTAGAAGGCCTACTGTCAACAACTCCTGATCTGATTGGCTATCGTAACTGTCTATCAACTGTATGTGCCCGTTTGCTTCCATTGCAGACACCCGCATTGTTGGTTCTGAACACCATAGGCAGATTTCATACAGCCTGGCAACAGCTAGCTGAATTCTGATTGGATAAAAGCTCTAACCTAAAAACAACAACACTGGAAGGAGCCTGATATGACATGAAGAGAATATGAAGAATATGAAGTGTGTTATGTATTTAGGAAAAGTACATTAAAAATGAAATGAACTTTTATCAACTTATGATCATGATTTATGTTAGGCTAGCAGAGAAGGCCTTGCTGGCCCTGACGGCCCAAAACCGACTGATTCATACTCCCAAAATATGTTGCACTTAACTTTTTTAAATCGCGGTACATCTGCAGCACTGAAACCCAGGGTGATGATGTCATACAGGTGGGGTTGTGTGACATCCTGGAGAAGCAGAGGAATTCACCAGTTTCACATCACATCTGTTGTCCCTTACACACACCCAGCTGAACACACTGGTCACCACTGCTGTATGTGTGTAGTAAGTTGAATATAAAGCAGCTCACTCACTGGTTGCAAATGGAGGACCAAAATAAACCTGGAACTCTTCTGCTGGTTTTGGAAGTAACCCCCAGTGACTGTGTGTCTATGGGAAAATAAGACTAATTCTGCATTTCAATTGTCATCATTTTCTTGAAATGTTCTGTTCAATAGAAAACAGAAATTAGAATCACATTTTTTAAGGGCAAAAACTCTGACACAAGCCTGGTTTTAACCTGTAGGCTGCTTCCTATTGGGTCATATATTTTACTCTCTCTAAAACTGACCTCATGTTTAATTGCAGTCAACCTAAAGTTGCTGATACTTCAAACAACGGTTGACAGTAATGTTGACGTGCTTTAAAAATCAACTAAATCAAGTACACCGTTGCATGTAAACGTGAGTCGAGTTAATCAATACATTTGTATGGAGCTGTGTCTTACAGAAGCAGAGAATTCCGTGCCTTCATTTATGGACAGATTGCCTAAAAAACTTAAACTAACAGACAAAGGGCTGAATCTCTAACATCCTCGAAAAAGTGGTGTATCAATTACTAATTACTAAATCTTCTTTTGTGATTTACTTGCTGTATTTGTAAGGTTTTTAGGTTATGGTGAAAACTCTAGAAACCCAGAATGTGACTCTTGTCTGTTTTTTTTTTCCTTTGCTTGTTTGGTTTTGTAGGAGCTTAGAGAATCAGTCCTATAGGGAACAAATCGAGCTGAAGGTGAAAGAGTTGGACCAGGCCCGGTCGCTTCAGTAGTACAAAGATGGACTGGTAACTGCTCCCGTACAGGCGGTAGCCAAAGGCCATGCCACAGCCAGCACCTATGACAAGCCGGATTTTTCAGAGGAACCCACCAGCACTGCAAACACTTTTCAGCCTGGCTCTTGGAAGCCCAATTCCAAGAAATACGTTTGTGCTGTGAAATACAATACAATCTAATAGACCAGCCCTACAATAAATATCATGATTGTGTTACAAATATCCACAGAAGCAATATTGGAAACATCTTGGAAAACAGTCATGAGTTTAGTCAACTCACATCTGAATTGTTCGCTGATATTTCTGCATCAGGGTTACAGTGAAAGTATTTATTTCAATTATGTTTATTGGTTTGCAATACATTATGAAGAGTTTGTACTTCTGCTGCCTTAGTATATACTGTGTATACACTGTGGGGTGTGGTTGTGGTTTGGTTGCAAATAAAACATTTGCACTTCTGCAGCACTCTGTTCTATGATGTTTAAGGAATATTAGATAGATTCTTTTTAGGAGAAGCAGGAGTGAGTAAGCAGCAAGAGCAAGCACATTTTGGACAGGGTTGAGAGTTTTTTTAAAAATCAATATTGTTAAAGAATAAGCATCACCCTGTGGTCAGTTCATCCAGTCCTCTTACTATTTTAATGTACAGTCCAGGGATGGGCAAACTCTCTGGCTCAGAGGCCAAAATGAGGTTCAAATTTTGACTGGTGGGCTAGTTCAGTGTTGGTTGGCTGTAGAATGCTGGATGAAATAATTTAAATAAACATAGAGGTGTACAGAAAACCAACCCACACCGACCAGTACCTCCGTTTTGACTCACACCACCCACTGGAGCACAAATTAGGAGTCATCAGAATCCTACAGTCACGGGCAGACACCATTCCCACCACCAACAGAGGTAAGATGAGAGAACAGGGACAGATTAGGACAGCTCTCGAGACCTGTGGCTATCCCAGATGGGTGTTTTTTTAAAAAAAACAAAACAAAAAGAGGCCCACAAAGAGGAAGGACAACAGGAGGAGGGGGAATGTCGTCATTCCATACATTTCAGGAGTTTCGGAAAAACTTAGGAGGATCTTTAACCAACACCAGATCCCCGTACATTTCAAACCTGGCAACACCCTAAGACAAAAACTGGTTAATCCCAAAGACAAGACTCCAAGAAACAAGCTGGACAATGTGGTTTATGCCATTCAGTGCAGTGAGGAGTG
>NC_024327.1:6960676-6965970 GCF_000523025.1 Cynoglossus semilaevis | reverse complement strand
AGGACAAAACACACTCCTTTGAGGACAACAATGTACACATTTTGGCCAGTGAGACAGATGGTTTGAGAGAGGGGTAAAAGAAGCCATTTTTGTCAACCTGGAAAGACCATCACTCAACAGAGGAGGTGGACTCAGACACAACCTATCACCCACATACAAAGCACTTTTAGGAACATACCCAAACGTTTCACTTCAGTTTCACACAACAAAGAGGCAGGTGACCGAAACCGTTCTGATGGGGACCACAACAACCCATCAGACTCTTAACGACTGTTTACACTTTCACAGTTGACCCCAAGGCCCCACCCAACAGGGTGGAGCTGAAGTAGCTTTATTCTTTCACACCTAGAGTTTATATCTGCTGTACTCCCCACCACCAGTTAGAACTTAAGAAGCCTCTTGGATGAGAGGTGAAACGTCTTCTTTTAGAAAATCCACGTCCAGTTGCCTAACAGAACCTTTTAAACTCAATTTAAATAAAATGTACAACCATGGCTTTTGTGAGATATGCTATGGTGTATGGTTTGGAAGCTGAACTGGAGGTGGAGTTGGCAGCAGCGTGACCAATGTGAGTAAATCTAGCAATGAAAAAAAGCAGAGGACGATAATATTGAGCAGTTTGTAGAAAAAAATTAGGCTTTGGAAACATGTCGAGGGGAGACAATGGACAAAGGTTATTGGAGATACTAGGCAGAAAAAAAAGATATAAACAGAAAAGCCTTGTGAACAATGTGTAGAAAGACAAACAAACGGACGCAGCAACTGCAGAGGAGGCAGCAGAGAGTGGGCGAGATGGAGACAGATGTTCACCATCATTCTTTTGTTTGTACTTGCAGTAACTTGAAGGTGCCGCCAGTGCCTGTAGATCCAAATGCTAACAATGCTAAAGTAAAGTAATTGGCAGCCGTGTGAAGCTCCATCAGCTGAGGTAACAGCTTGAGAACCTGCTAAAAAAGCAGTGCAGTGGGATCCTGCAGCTGAGAACGTGCTCATGCTGCAATGCTAAAGCCGTCAGGAGACGGCAGCACAGTGCATCCTGAGATTAATCAAGGGCAACGGGGAAGGAAGGGGGGAATGAAAGAGCTGAAATGTGCATTTGTTTGACAGTCTGTATTTAGGATTATCGGTCTTAACTGTTGATTGTCTTTACACCATGGAAAGTGCAAGATACTGTGCCTATAAAACCTATTCATCCCTCTGGACCTCTGAATGGTTAATTATTTTACAACAGTTAGTGAACGTAGTAAATTTTTAAACCAATAAACTGATGGAACAGTAAAACCAGGGGAGAGAAATCCTCTCTCCCTCCAATCAATATTTAATGTCACCTTTGGCAACAAGTTGATCTTTTACATCTGTTGTCATTTAGTGCCTCTCATGACTTGTGCTCATGCTGTTAATTTTTTTATACAAACTGCTGAACAGTGCAATAAAAGCCCTGGTTTAGTGTAGTGCTTGAGTACAAGTATAATAAAACATCGCAGAATAGTTTTAAAGTGGAACAATTGAACATAGTTTCAAGATCTTCTAATGCTAAATACTAAAAAAAAGAAAATAATTAATTTTTGTATCTATCAACCAGGTGGCTGGTTGGTACCTTCCAGTGGACTCACCACCCGCAGGAAGGTTTAGGGCGGTTGGTACGGTGCAGTGTGATTTGGGTGGCAACTGCTGCCCCCGCGACCCGGTAACAGATAAGCGGATGAAAATGGATGAAAATGGATGGATGGATGGATCTATCAACCATGAAAACTTTATTCAATAAAAGGTTGATTTGGATCCTTTGCAGGTGACATGAAAATAATAGTTCCAGTACACTTATTACATTTTCAGGTTAGCACAATGCTAATTTTGGAATGCAAAGTTCAGCAACAGCTGTATAATTGAATCTGCAGATCTCTGTATAAAAACCATGGTACGGATGACCACTGTGCTCTTGCTGACCAGAGTCCCACCAGGACAAGTCTCTGGGCAGCACTGTCTGTCTCAGCACTATTAGGCCTGTGGGGCCAGTGTCCCTTTCTCCATTTAGGACATTAGAAGTGGTGGCCCTGTGCTGTCGATAGGGCTGGGACGAGGAAGGGCACCGTGTCATGATTTGGAATAAGGAGGTTTATTTGGCAAGGTGGTTGCTCCTCCTATTAAATGCCCTCTTTCCTGCCCTCGCAGACTCAGTCTTTCTTGGTCCTCTTTGCTTTGGCTATGTTTTCCTGACGTTTCTGCTTCTTCTTTTGTTCCCGGTCACGAACCTCAATCATCTTGGCCAGTTTCCAGGACAGAAGGGAGCTGGCAATGAAAAGTGGTGTAAGGGCCAGGATGACAGTGGTGAGGAAACCGTAGGGGTCTTTGGCAGCCCACTCCACCACATACTCTGCACATGCATGAAAGTCAATCATCTTGGTCAGAAACACTGCAAATTAGACCAGACCTGTAAAGGGAACCAGAGAAGAGGGCAGTGAGAACATAGAACTTTGATGAAAAATAAATATACCACTAATAACTTTACCAGTTTACAGCTGCTCTAAGTATGTGTTTAACAATTTGTTACTGCCAATATACTATACAATATTACCACAAACTGATTTCATTGTAATTTATTTTAAACAGTTTTTATTAGCATCACAATAACTAAATAACCACATTATAATTAGTTTTGCAAGAAATGTTTTACAGACAGACACTTAACTGATTACTCAGGAGAATAATAAACTGAATTATCCACAGTAATAATAATTGATTATGTAATAAGTGATGATGAAAGTGGATAAGTTTAATTACAATGCCAGCAATAACAGCTTTAAAATTACCAACAAGTCACCTTTTACATGACCTATTTAAAATAGAGATAGTAAACTGAAAATCTCAGTAAATGCTTTTTTTTATAAACTGCATAGTAATTGATAATTAATTTAAGGTATTACAATAATTTAGTGGTCTTAACTGGTCATTAAAAATAATGCCTTTCTATTATAGAACTCGGGTAAAAAAAAAAAAAGGATTTATAACACCTACATCAACGAGCCATTGTCTGACTTATTAAGGGTGAAGTATCGGAGCAATCAGTTGATTAGCCCACTACTGCACTGGGTAACATTTGATGTCTAGTCTATGACTGCAGTCAAGCGAGTCTGGATCTGTAAAAATTTGGCACATAAGGCCTTAGGCATAAAACCATGGCTGATATTTTTTTTAGATATTACAGTCTTGGTAAACTAGGTGGTTATTATGACAAATAAAACTCAATGCTTACACAAGGTAATATTCAGACTGCAGGTATTGTTGCAAAACTATGATTTATATATATTTTTTAGCGTGGTGATTCAAATTATAGATTAAACGCAACTGCCATCAGACTCCAGTGTGAACAGTATTGTAGGTCACTAAGACTTGCCATACTTTGGTCACACATTAGTCACCCTGATGCTACTCTCCAAGCCCCCGACTTTGCCTACATCATATTCTTTACCTCTTCTGTGCCCTCTTGTACAATGTCAGGGTCAAACATCATGCTCCACAGACACTCCTGTCTGACCTCATCTGTCAACCTGTCCATCACTACTGCACCATAGCTGTACATTTATCAATACAAACCAACATGTATTACAGTAAGAAGTGACAGGGGACCGTTCACAAGAGTACTGGACATATGTTCTACCTTCATGACACATTTAGACAGGAGACATTCTGAAAAAAATTGTGTCCATACATTTCTAGTCCACTTATTGTAAATTTACCTGATTCACAGTAAATCAGTGGTTTTCTATCCTGGCTGCTCCAGCTGAATAAAGAAACAGCATTCACACTGCCAGTACCTGCAACAGCCTGTGATATTTCTTATTACTCTGGGATTCTTCGTGAGCCTTCATGAATTGCGACATCAACAAATTACCAGACGATAAAAACAGCAGTATATATTCTACTTAAGACCATCCATCCATCTACATTCTCTTATCCGTTACCAAGTCGCGGGGGCAGCAGTCGCCACCCAAATCACATTGCACCGTACTAACCCCCCTAAACCTTCCTGCGGGTGGTGAGTCCACTGTAAGGTACCAACCGCCCTTACTGGGATTTGAACTTATCCAGGAGGCGAACCCTGGGGTTTCACACCAATGACATTGCCTCTGGGCCAAAGCGCCACTTCAACTTAAGACACTTAAAAAAAAAAAATTAACAGCAAGTTTCAGGTCAGATGACTTGGAAGCTGTACTCAGAAACAAGAAGCATTCAAATTTTCTTTACTTTTTCTTTACTTTTCTCAACTCTTACTTTTTGGACATTTAACAATATATAACCTACAGTCAATCATGTCGTCATTTTTCGTAACAACTGCATTCTCACAGAGTAATACATTTCAGGATCGCTTCCACCACTACTCAACTGGTACTCATACAAAGTAAAAAAATAAATAAATAAGCACAACTGACTGTGCAGAAAAAAATACAGTCAATCAATCATTACTGACTGTTTATTTTTGACAGGGGTATGTTGGAAATTATAATAGAATTGGAATACACAGTTCATGAGGAAAATGAAAAGAGGAACTTGCTTGCTCAACCATCTGCGCCATATAAATTGCAGTGCTGTTTGACCTGACGGTTTAAACATATTCAAAACAGCCAGAATAACTATTCTGTGTGAATGTGATTAAATATAATCTAAGTATCCAATGGTTCGCCGCTTTGAGTATTTGAATTGTGCTGTCGCTCCTATTAACTGTTATTCATAGGTCATGCGGATACCGTAATACCTAGTATAAACAGGCACGTGTTTTCAGTTTGACTGTATATTTCACCTCATCAGACTCTAATGCAGCCTTTAGGAAAATTATAGATTTTTACATAATAACGTTTACAAAAGTGTTTTTTCAACCTGTCTCTATCCTAACACTGGCGGATACCCCTTTTGGAAATAAACAGCCTGAAGACACATTCTAGCAATTTTCTTCAGCGCTTAGTGAACAACTAGCATCAAAGGAGCTAGCAAACGCTTAAAAAACCGAAAACAATCAAAGGCCAATATTATATGTGCAGCCTCATATACGCGAACGTAATACCTTTTGAATTATTGCCACGTAGATTATATTATTATTCCTAATATACGGATGTAAACAAATAATTTATTGTTAACGCCGCTACATGACCCTAGCTGCACATCCAACAGGCCTGTAGTAAGGACAGCAACTCTTAACAAAAGTTCAGTTATACTTCACATAGTTGTGACGTGACAAATAAACAATATCTTTGCATTAAATGAGTGACTGTAAAATGTAGCTACATATACATAAACTTACC
>NC_024327.1:6940584-6947961 GCF_000523025.1 Cynoglossus semilaevis | reverse complement strand
ACTCATGTTGTTGTTGTCTCGTACACACATCCTATTTTCCATCACAAGACATCATGTCCCACCAGACCTTGAGTTGAACTCAACAGTGCAGTTCCCTTTTCGTGTGTCTGCGTCTTCTAGTTTTAACATCAAGCAGCATGTTTATATTTTAGGCAGGTTATATGTTTTAGCACATCTCTTATGATCTTTTAAAACATGATTATATATGTTGCATACTTCTATAAAATATGAACACATGAATACATTTCATCCACAGACTTAAGCCTCACAAAACAACAGTCACTGAACAAGCTCCTGTCTGAGGTGGTAGCAGAGACACCAAAGAAGAGAAGTCAGTTTTTTTTGTCCCCTTCCAGCCCAGTGAGAAACTCCGAGACCGCCTCTGGATTAAGTCCTTCAAACGCTGTCGGCCGCTGGTGTTCCGCTCTCCAACTCCCGAAGAGCTTCACAAAGGACTTGCCGATGTTCGTAGTGGTGTGTAGTTCGCGAGTGAATCGTTCAAAATGAACGAATCTTTCATATGACTCGGGGGCACGAGTCATATGAAAGATTCGTTCATTTTGACAAAGATTTGATAAAGATTTGTTCATATTAAACTCACTCATACTCTATGCGAACTAATCTTTCACTGCGAACAAACCACTCTCTGCGAACTAATCTTTCACTGTGAACTAATCTTTCGCTATGAACGAATCACTCCCTGTGAACTAATCTTTCGCTGTGAACGAATCACTCTCTGTGAACTAATCTTTCGCTTCGTTCTCGCAGATTCGTTTCATTTGTCACGTGACAGAGAGCTCGGGTCTCTTTTGCTCTCATTCATCTTCACATTGTGGTGTGTTTTTATTTCTTAGCTTTTCGCATGGTTTTAATTGCCTATGGCATTCTGTGTACTTTGACTTTGTCAGGGGAAGCAAACCATGTTGCCTTCTTTAAGGCAACATGGTTTGGAGAACCGCAGCCTTCTTTACAACGCCCACAATAGGGCTAAATCGCCACCTGCTGTAAAACGAATGAAATTATTTGTTCAAGATTCGTTCACGACTCCTTCATTTTACTGTTCGAGAGAACAAGAGTCGGTCTTCCCATCACTCGATGTTCGGGAATCCCGCCTCCAGTTCCTTTTATAGCGCCACATGTGCGCTGGCGCTGCTCCAGGATCCCACCCATCCTGGTTACTTTGACAACACAAAAGACTTCGCATAACTCGTAAGCCCCGCCTACATATCCAAATAAGGACCGCCACTCCATGTAGGGCAAACAATCGACGCGAGATTGCCCTTTTCTCTTCCTTATCCCGTTTATATGATCGGAGAGGAACTGCGCTTCAGGTTGGAAGCGGTGCGATGATGGCCGAGCGAGTCCAGCAGCCCCCAGCCAAGCGGCTCTGCTTCCGGCCTGGCTACAACCTGGCATGTAAGCAGGGGCAGCGGGCTGGAGGAGTCCTGTGTGGCGGCTCCGGGTCCGCTCCTGGTGCGTCGGGAAACGGGAAAACGCACAACCCCGAGTCGCTACTTGACATCGCGGCGCGCAGAGTCGCGGAGAAGTGGCCCTTTCAGAGGGTGGAAGAGCGATTCGAGAGGATCCCGGAGCCCGTCCAGCGGAGGATCGTATACTGGTCATTTCCGAGAAGCGAAAAGGAGATCTGTATGTATTCCTCCTTTAACGCCGGAGGAGAGGAGAGTGGAACTAGCGGGGACAATAACGACGAGACTCAGCTGCCTTTCCTGCGGGGTGTCACTCTGCTGGAGGGAGGCTGGGTGGACAACGTACTACAAGTCGGTGAGTGGATTCTAATGTTACAATAAAAGAGGTAAAGAGAAACTCTGACAAAGTCAACCAACTCGCCTCTTGTACCATTTTTTCCATGGAGCCGAGCCAGACTTTTAAAGGGCTGGCGTTCGCTTTCCACAGCCTTGTCTGTTATAAACAATGCAGGCTATTTCACACCGGGGCAGACTGGTGCGTGAGAAGGGCTTATTTCCTGATAAGCTTCACACAGTAGCTCCACTTCTCCTTGTTTTTGCCCACGGGATTGCACATATTCAACCGCCCAGAGTAATTTCAAATGGAAGCTTAGCACTTTCTTGCAATTTTTGTGTCTTTCCAACTCTCCGTGCCCCCAGTGACAGACAAAAAAAGCTCCCCCATATCTTTTCACCGCTGGCTAAATAGGCGATATTTAGACAGGGTGGGAGGGGCGGTGATTTAAAGCCACAGTGCTTCTTGTTTTGTTTGCCAAACATCTTTGTGAAACAGACACGGGCTCATCTCATGCCTTATGCCACGCCACGTTCACTTCAATCCCAAGCAATGTGCGCCTGATAAAGGCAAATATTAATTTTTCCTCTTCTCGGCTGCTTTATTCATGGTAAACGTTCGGTGTGAACAGAGATGGTGTAGCTCGGCACGGCCTACCTCCCTACTTTCCTCTCTGTCTGGCTCCCTGCCTTTGCCAGAGCTACAATATTTCACTGCATTGGTCAGTGCAATAGACTCAGCTGTCAATCCGACTTCCCACCCTTGAAAACGATTTAGGATTCTAATCCCATTACCCTCCCCGGTATCAGAATCTTAAAGCATTCTGCAAACAAGATTATTTGCATTATTATCTCCTTCCCTTACCGTCCCCTTCTCTCCCCCTCCCCTTCTCACATCTCGGCTTACTATCCCTCCAAAGAATCTGTGTGGAGCTGGCTTCAGCCCTTGTGGTTTCAGAGAATGTGTAGCACACAATAGTAGCCATGGAGCAGGCCGACAGACGGGCAGCTCTCCCTCCCTCTCTGGCCTGTTTACCAGATTCCCCAGCATTAGACTCATTTATGTGCTCACTCTTCAGGGACTTTATGAGGCTAAGCACTCAGCCCAAAGTAAAATTAAAAAGTGTAAAAGCGGCAGTCATAAGATATGTGCCCGTTTGCATCTGTGGGCTTTGGAAAATAGTGTCAGAGAGGGTAACAAGGTCATATACTGTGACTGTGTATCTGTTTGTGTGTGAGTGAGGAAGAAAGAGGCAGTGTGTGTGGGGGGGCGTTTGATAAACACAGAGGGGGGATTGTGCATGCATTTGTGCATGTGTGTCTTCGTCTGCACGAGCTGTCAGTCTCATCCTGCATGCTCACGGAGAGTGGAGGATGACAGGCGAGCATAACAGGAGGAGTGGAGTTTTTTTTTAACAGTTGGGTAAAATAAAGCCAAGAAAAAAAATTGATAAATAAAAGATGCAATCTACTCCAGGGGACAGGCAGCCACTGGAGGATGAAGCTTAAAAGCAGAGCAGCACTGGAAGGGGGCTGTCAGCCACATCACACACCACATGTATTGGTCCTTTAAACACATACAGTGTGTTTTGCCTGAAAAGAAAAGTGCATGTTTGTGAGTTGAATGTGTGTGTGCATGCACATGTGCATGGCTTTGTGAGCCTTTGTGTGCTGTCTGTGGGATGGGATTTAGTGTTGATGATGAAAGACAGTAGAGCGATAAAATAGATGTGGAGGTTATTGTGTATGGGGGGCTATTATACTTAAATGGATCTGCTGTTGCTGTATACTTCTCTTCCCCCTCTCATCTCTTCCTCTACCTCTCTCACTCCCATGTGAGCAGCTATAAAACTCTCCATATTTACTCCCCTTAGGCCAACTACCAGCCCCCAGTCTCCTGTGATTATTTAAGACATTAATCACACACTTTCCTCTTTTTCCCCCTCCATCTCTTTTCATACATCAGTGCTGCAGAGAGAATGGATACGGCGTTTAGGGGGAAGAGCAATAGATTGGGTGATATCAAGAAAAAGAGGGGATGCCTAGAGGGGAAAAGTGGGTGGAAAATGCAAAAGAGGGAAGAGTCATTGAAATGGTGATTGCAAGAGAAGGAGATGTACGAAGGTAAAGAATGATCGCAGAGAAGGGGAGAGACTAAGATGGATGGCTTGTTCTTCCTCCCATGCAAGCTCATCTGTTTCAGTGCCAGCATTTGAGATAAATATTCATATATGTGTTATCTACTGGCCTGCTGCTTCTGACTTATAACAGTGTTATAACAAGCCAGCATTGACCCACCCCCTACCACCACCACTACCTTAGTCTTACTATCCTGTTACCGTAAGCCCCATATCCCCAAGGAGTGACATACTGATGCCTGGCATATGTCGCTCTCTGCAATGTCATTAGCAAAGGCTACACACTACAGCCTGTTTATTCCGCTTCCCTTGTTAGACTAGTTTCTCACATCTGCAATTGAAGTTGATGTGCCTGTCCTGTGACATTTTTTTGTATATTTTCCATAATGGTGTATGTTGTCAAACTAAAATGCCTGTAATATTTTTGCCTTCCTTCCTGGCTTAAATATTACTGAAATCCATGGCATTCATGCATATTTGAGTGTGAATGTCATCTCTCTCACTGCTCCATCTAATCTGTAGGCAAACTGTGTGAGTGTATATGTGTGCATATGTGTGTGTTGTTCTTTTGCTTCTGCATGCTCATAACTCAGGTTAATTTGTTCACGCTCTGGAGAATCCTAATTAGGTTTCTGCGTCATCCATTCTCGATCTCCTGGCCTCTTTTTTTTAAATCATGATGTAGGTGAAACAGCAGAATAACAAGAAGACTGGTGTTTCCCTGTTTTTAAACCTGTTTCTCTTTTCACCGCAGATGGGAAAAAATCACAACAAAGACATTTCTAAACTTAATGGTTATCTTTTTAAGAACCACACTTTGGGTGTGCAAATGGATGAGAGATAGGGCTATATATCACCTTCTATTATGTCTAAATCACATATAGAGGCAGCTTAGCTTTTAGGCAGAATCATGGCAGTATAATAAATATAATTTACAACGACACAAAGCACAAGCGTAGATAACACATACAGAACAAAGAGGATAATAAAACAAGGAATATTTGCTCACACCATTATATTGTTTGTATAACAAAACTGTAAGACAAATACTTAGTCACAGTGTTAGTGAATAGAATCACAGATTAGAATTAGAATCACACCATAACCAGTAAATACCTAAACTTAACATCAGCCCCCCCCCCAAATTAGGTTCCCTCCTATTAAAAGTAGGTTTAAGATGCCATAAGTACTTCTGATACTGAAAGAAAATTCTGCCCAGAACATCAATAACAATGCCAAATATGAGGTAATAAATTTTAAAAGTATGGACTGCATTCTTTTGAATGTAGTCCATACAAATGCCTGACAAATGCCCCCGAGGACCTGATCACAATTTCAGGCATTTTGTCCACAAAGGTGCAAAATTTAAGATGCAAAACATGAATCTTGCATGAGCATGTCATCTGTGAGACGCTATCAGGCCAAGCTGGGCTTTTTCATAGGTAAGGGCTTACTTCTTAGGTTTGTGTGTGGGCTGTTTTATTTCATGTGGGTGGATCTGGTTTTATTTTCCTGTTAGGTCAGAGAGCTCCTTTATCATTTTACAATACCCGTCGAGAATGATCCCATATGCCTACCACTAAATGCTAAGAAAGATGGAGAAGCTTCTGATTGCACTGTTAGTGTGGGTGAAACCAGTGTCGTATAAAGTTGTGACGAGGCTCAGTTTCTGACTCGTCTTAAAGGGATACTGAGACAATATGACTTAGAAGATGTGAAAAACAATGCCCTCTACTTTGTGTAACTGGAGACAATTGCCTAAGGAGAGGTTCTAATGATACTATTTAGTCAGATTTTATTTGTGAGACCTGCTTTAAGGTGACAGTATAGAAGAAGCAGTGATCCAGGAATCATGGCTTGTATCATCGTGGAAACATGCCTGAGCCTGGAGCTAGTGTAAACATCTGGTGGTACGAAGTATTAGAGATACAAAAAAAAAAAAAAGGCCAGGGAACGCATCCATGTGGAGAATCATGGAGTCTTTGGGTATAGGGGTCTCAGAATGTTTGTGTCTGCAGGAGAAATATAATTTGGACTCTTGTCCAATTGTGTTAAATGAAAACAAGATAGGGCAGCTAGGCAATTCATTTTTATTCATGCAAATCCATCCATCCATCCATTTTCATCCACTTATCCGTTACTGGGTTCAGGGGCAGCAGTCTTTATGACCGCCGCCCAAATCACACTGCGCCATACCAACCCCTCCTGCAGGTGGTGAGTCCACTGGAAGGTTTCATGCAAATCATTGAATCAAAAACACTAAGACTATTAGACCTTCAGTTTCACTAAACATTTTCCACATTAAGTGATTGCTGTATCAATATCATGTTTATACTAATATTTTGTTTATTCTAACACTTGCAGTATTTTTGGAAATGTTGCAACACCATCCTTATTATGTACAAAAGGCTCAGAAATTAGTGGAAAAACCAGTGCTTGCTTTGCCATTACAGGGTGTGACGTATTAGCGATATAATATATAAGTTACTTTTGCGCTAACGTTAAGTACTTCTGACCAATAATGACTACCAGAAGAACAGTGCTCATTGCACCTGCCATTTTCGTTCCGCATCGGTTTGTTTGTGTTTGATGCTTTGATTTGTATCCTACATATCACACCTTTCAATTTCTACAAGGACTGCATCACCCAAACAAAATCCAACTACTACACTGGTTTAATCTGTTCACATGAAGGTAACACCAAATCACTATACTCAAACCCTGCAACACTTATTTAAAAAGCAAATATGAACTAACATTTGGAAAATATCCGACCAAGAAAAGTGTTTTTACTGATCAACCTAATGTTATTTGACAGTAACTAATAACATGCTCCAAAAACACTGAACATTTTACCGATAACTTCAGGCTACATTTTGTTTATAATTTGGAAATTAAATCTACTAGTTTTACATGATTATTCTTTCTATGTAAGAAAAATAAAATGTCCTCTTTTTACACTTACCTCTTTGTAAAACATTTCTAGTACGTGACAAATCTGGACTGCAGGCCGGTCAGTTTCCGACACAAATTATATTCAATCTGTTATAAACTCTGTTAAACCTGACATTTTTAAAAAACTATTTTTTTCCATTTGCTGGAAACATGAAAAAGAGCATCAATTATTCCAACAGTCGTCTCTTCTGAGCAGGAGACGAACAGTGAGTGAGGATTATCTGTGATAAATCCAACCCTGAGGTAAACTGAAAGTGGTAAAAACAGGGTGAGACAAACGAGGAAACTTCAGGCTGAGGTGAGAGAGAATCGTACAGGGAGTGAAGATATCACGAAGTGCGATGTGAAGACAGGAAGTCTGTGTAGCCTGATAATCACACAAACGATGCACATCAATCTGTCACCTACAACAACAGCAACACGTTGGAACGCAGCGTTCACAGTGTTCTTCCAGAGTGTAAACCAAAACTCCACAGAGGAGCAGCTCTTTATTCAAATCTCAAAACTTATTTTCTTATTATTTT
>NC_024327.1:6935496-6940217 GCF_000523025.1 Cynoglossus semilaevis | reverse complement strand
TTACTAGAACCCCTTCCATCCACCACATCACTCCTGTCCTGAAACAGCTTCATTGGCTCCCAGTCAAGTTCTGTATTAACTACAAGATCCTTCTGCTCACATTCAAAGCCATCCACAACTCTGCTCCACCATACATCTCAGATTTTCTTCATGACGCTGTTCTTCCTCAGATCATCCTCCTCCATTCACCTGACTGTCCCCTCTGCCTGTCTCACCACCATAGGGTACAGAGCTTTCAGTCGCTCTGCTCCCCAGCTTTGGAACTCTCTACCCCCCGTCTTGAGGAACATCAATTCACTCCCACAATTCAAGTCTGCACTTAAAACTCATCTGTTTAAAATTGCATTCTCCATCTGATATATCACTGTAGTATTTTAACTTGTTCTTAATGTTTTATTGTTTTTTAATGCTGTGTTGTTATCTTTGTATTCACTGTAAGGTGTCTTTGGGTGACAGAAAGGTGCCTATGAAATAAAATGTATTATTATTTCAATGAGGGTGGAATACAATGTAAACCAAACCATATGAAGGCCATCGTGGCAGTAATGAGCAACGCTAACTACATAACACCAACAATGACTTGAACAACGACCCAGGTGGTTGGCAGTTGGTCAGTGGGGAAAATGTAGCCTTCATTAAGTCAGCATGTGCAGTGTTATCAACACCAAGTACTGCCCACGAATAAACGCCTGATGGACGATGTTACTCACCATTTGTGCGGTTTTGTGTCATGGGTATAGAAGGGAGCAATTACTTGGTTGGGGAAGACTTTGCTCGGGTGTATTCATATGGTTATATTGAACCACTAGTTTGCTTCTCTCATCCTTTAGGAGATTCCTAAAGGCCTCAGTGCTTGTAAATGCCCCAACGTGAACCCTAAACAACCCCCACCACTGATCACTTCAAAGCCATTCCTGTTTCCTCTAACTCCCAACAGTTAATGTGAGGTACACATCATATTTCCATGAACCAAGACTTTCTGCTGTCTTAAACCACAGGGTACATCAGCATTGCTCCCAAATCCCTAACCTGACTGCAGCCCCTACCCCCATCCCAAGTTCTTTTGCTGGTTTCCAGACGTTGCCGTTTCTTCCTTGACCCTCTTAAATCACCATTCCCGGTTCCAGCCCTAGCTGCCTTGTGTCTGCCCCACTTCCCGGGCCTATTACCATACTGTTCAAAGACCATGCTTTAAAATTACCCTGCTTGCTAATACTAGCTCATTTTCAGAGAGGCTCTGTGTACAACATCAGCGTGAATTGCCCCTGTTAAAATAAACCAGCTAAAGTAAAGTTCCAGCGTGAGCTTTCTAATGTCTGTCCTAGTCCGCATTCCAGCTTGACTTGTCTCTTGTCCCAGACTGTGGCTGCTGGGTGTGCATCAGCACAGTTCTTCGGCTGGCTGACTCTGTCTAGGAATCCAGTCCTTCTTCCACAGAGCTTCTGCTTCTCAGTTCTCTGCGAGCACAGGCAGCGCAGCAGTAGGACGGGGCGATTGAAAGGCTACTAAATCCACAATGACAAGGCCCTATTAATGACTGCTTTTTCTATTTCATTTAATGACTTTTATTACTAGCTGTCTTTCTCTCTTTGATTCGGCAATAATAACAACAGGGGAATGCTGTACTCAGCGTTCTCCTATCTGATGTTCCCCTTTACTTTGTTTTTCTCTTTAATGAATTCCTCTTTGCACCAATGGGCTGCTGAAAAAAGCACAAAGCAGTCCAAGACTCTTCTAACCGCAGTGAATGCTTCACTGTATATGTATGTCCTCTGTGAGCCTTTCAGGGTGGCTGAAAGCACATTCACAGCATAAGAAGAGAATATGTGTTAAAGGATGCACATGCTCCCATTGTTGCTACAGAACAGAGCCTCTCTGTACAGTGTGGTCAACAGCTGTTTCTCCCCAGAAGCCTAACAGCTTTGGATTGCCCCAAAGGCTGTAAACAACTGTGTGCAAGTATGTGTATGGGTGTGCATAATCCCTGTATACTTTGCATAGATATTAGAAAGCATTTCTGTGCTGTTGTCCTAGATCAATTGTTACCTTTAAAAAAAGTCCACTTTTGCCCGTGATGCTTAAAGTTTTTCTTGGCATGGCTCAACAGTATATTAAACTAACCTGTACCTGGTTACCTCAAGGTCGGAAAGAATGTATCTGTGCTGTTAAATGTATTTTTCCATTTTAGACCTGTACATTTTTTTTATCTAGGTAGATACCTTCAAGTTGCTTTGGGGACATGCTCAGTTAAATACTTGTACAGCCCTGCACATACAGGAACAGTAGATTTTATCATCCTGTTTATCTGTGTTGAATATGAGCAATAGTGATGTGTCATGCGCAAAAGATGGGCTCCCAGTTTTTTTTCCTTTCGCTGTTTACCTCAGTGCTCAGCCTGGGCTCTGCGCAAGGCAGAATTTTGTTTTGATTGGTCAGCATCGTGGCCAATCAGGTGTGAGGATATAGGATCATACCATTATGTGAATACAGACAGGGGGCGCTCTGAAGTGGAGTCCCCTAATTTTCTGTATAATTTTCTTGTCTGTCTAATAGACAGAGAGACAGTGGTGAGGAGTGTGTGAGTGCCTCGTGCAGTTGCGTATTGAAACTATGAGTGACGCCTGAAAGTGAAGCATGAAGAATAATTAGTTCACAGTGAAAGATTAGTTCGAAGAGTAATTAGTTCGTAGTGAAAAATTAGTTCGTAGTGAAAGGTTAGTTTGAAGAGTGATTCGTTCATAGCGAAATATTAGTTCACGGCGAAAGATTAGTTCAGAGAAGTGATGGGAAGACCGACTCTTTTTACTGATTCGAATCTTTCAATCTCAAACAGTAAAATGAACAAGTCGTGAACGAATCTTGAACTCATCATTTCATTCGTTTTACAGCAGGTGGCGCTTTAGCCCTATTGTGGGCGTTGTAAAGAAGGCTGCGGTTCTCCGACACTAAATACTGAAGGCAACATGGTTTGCTTCCGCTGACAAAGTCTACAAAGTACACAAAATGCCATAAGCAATTAAAGCCATGCGAAAAGCTAAGAAATAAAAACACACCATAATGTGAAGATGAATGAGAGCAAAAGAGAACCGAGCTCTCTGGGGAGTGATTCGTTCATAGCGAAAGATTAGTTCACAGTGAAAGATTAGTTCACAGAGAGTGATTTGTTCGCAGTGAAAGATTAGTTCGCAGAGAGTAATTTGTTCGCAGTGAGTGATTCGTGAGTTCAATATGAACAAATCTTTCATATGACTTGGGAGTCACGAGTCATATGAAAGATTTGTTCATTTTGAACGAATCACTCGCGAACGACACATCACTACTGCATAGACATACCAGAACTGTCCATCCTACAGTGCAGTTGGAGGAGAGAGGGCAAGCTAGCACACCATCTACTGATCCTGGTGTGTCTCATCCCAAAACAACAGCAATTGCTCCATCAGTTTGCCTGACAACTGTCTGCTGGACCTCCAGAGCATGCATGATTAAAATATTAAACAAAAGAATGGTTTTGTAACAAAATAAATGCACAAAATTAGGCAATTATAAGGCTTCTCATAAAAACACTACACAAGAAAGGGTTTTCAACACACAAACCATAAATGTTTTTCAAAGTTATGGTAAAATAAAGGCCTACAAAAATCCTAAACTAAGAGCCGTTCAGGAGTCGAAAGAGCTGGCTCTCTGAAAAGAGCCGAACTTCCCATCACTAATGACACACACACTCACAAATACGTCTGAATGGAGGTGTTTATTCATTGACTGCTTTGTCCCCCAGTACCAATGTGGCCCAATGTTGACTTCTATTTTGACCCACCGGGACTTACTTAAGTCAAAGGTCAATCTGGTTCTTCTAGTGTCTTCTTGCTGAGTCTGAAAGATGGGCCTATGCTCACATTATCGTTTTCCAATAATACACAATCTGTCTCTCTCTATCCCTCTTTCTCTCTCTCTTTCGCTTGTTTTTGCCTCCAAAACCAACAGTTTCTCTATTGATATTGACAATTGCTCCATTTCCCCCTCCCCACAGGTTAAGAGTCTGGGTGTCATCCTCGACAGCACACTATCTTTTCAATCTCATATCAACAACGTCACCCGATCCATCTATTTCCACTTACGCAATATCAACCGCCTCCGCCTCTCACCCACAAGTCTCTTCATAAGCTCCAACTGGTCCAGAACTCAGCCGCCCGCATCTTACTAGAACCCCTTCCATCCACCACATCACTCCTGTCCTGAAACAGCTTCATTGGCTCCCAGTCAAGTCCCGCATCAATTACAAAATAATTCTGCTCACATTCAAAGCCATTCATAACTTGCACCACCATATCTCTCAGATCTTCACCATATTGCTACTCCCTCTTACTCCCTCAGATCATCCTCCTCCATTGACCTGACTGTCCCCTCCGCCCATCTTACCACCATGGCAGAGCTTTCAGTCCCTCTGCTCTCCAGCTTTGGAACTCTATACCCCCCGTCATTAGGAACATCAACTCACTCTCACAATTCAAGTCTGCACTCAAAACCCATCTGTTTAAAATTGCTTTATCCATCTGACAGATTCAATTGGACAGTCTAATTTTCAATTGGACTGTTAATGTTTTATTGTTTTTAATGATGTATTGTTATCTGCTGCCTTTATTTATTGTAAGGTGTCCTTGGGTGACAGAAAGGCACCTACAAAATAAAATGTATTATTATTATTATTATTATTATTATTATTA
>NC_024327.1:6926988-6928174 GCF_000523025.1 Cynoglossus semilaevis | reverse complement strand
CTTCCTTCCACCCTTCCTTCCTTCCACCCTTGGTCTTAGCCTGTTAGTCTTTGATAGTCAGTTTCAAACAAGTATGCTCCAACTGCTTTCTCAAGGACTCGTTCTGCCATGTTTCTTAGAAAAGGTATACAACAACAAGTGTTGATACTACAATTCGATACGTTGATCCTCAGGCCATCACTGAGTACGTCTGCCGCTCCCCTAAACTGATGGGATGTGCTTAACTCTTTACTGACGCAGCCGATGCCTTGAGACGAGTAAGTCTATCCTACTTACTCCTCTTTGTAGTCAGACTTCCCCATACCAGGACAGGAAGACAGATCGTCCAAGTCTCGTACTTTGCAGTGGCTCAGGTGGATCCAGACGTTCCTTTCTGCAACCTTCACTGCAGTTGGCGTTGTTAGTATCACTTGGTATGGACCCTCCCACCTGGGGCTCGACCAGCACTTTCTCTTTATGGCCTTCACAAACACCCAGTCACCAGGCTTCACTGGTCTCGTCTCCTGTGGAAGAGAAATTGTCGGACAGCAATTTGTTCTTTGCACTTCTTTCTGTGTTAACATTTGCTGCATATAGTCTGCTAATGTCCAGTCTAAATCTGGACCATCTCTTTCCTTTAGGTCCAAGTCTGGAATACGGAAGTTTCTTCCATACAACATTTCAAATGGTGTCAAATTAGTACCTTCTGCTGGTAATGTGTGCATATTTAGTTGTACTAAATCTACACACTCTGTCCATGTCCTTTTTGTTTCACGCATTGCCGTTATTAGCTTATTTTTTACAGTTCCATTAGTTCTTTCCACTAGTCCGGCTGACTGTGGATGATATACTGTGTGTCTTTTGAAATCTATTTTCAAATTTCCTCCTACTCTGTCTATAATCTGATTCACAAAATGTGTTCCGTTATCACTTCTGATGATCTCTGGAACACCACATACTGGTATTATTCGTTGTCATATGACTTTTGCCACAGTAATAGCATCTGGTGTTTTACATGGAAACAATTCAACCCATTTTGTTAAAGCGTCTATGATTACCAAACAGTATTCATATCCTTATTCAATTCCTTCCTTCCTTCCTTCCTTCCTTCCTTCCTTCCTTGCTTCCATCCTTCCACCCTTCCTAACTTCCTTCCACCATTCCACCCTTCCTTCCTTCCTTCTACCCTTCCTTCCTTCCACCCTTC
>NC_024327.1:6916843-6925444 GCF_000523025.1 Cynoglossus semilaevis | reverse complement strand
CACTTCTATTCTTCATCTTTTCTCTTTTTCTCCTAACCAAACGCCCTCCTCTTCTTCTCTGTCTCTGACCAACAGTAGTCCAATGTCCATCAGTGCCCTGTTGGTCAACGGCACTGTTGGCGGTTGTTGTTAACCCGGGCCTCGACCGATCCGGTATGGAAATTGTTTTATTGATTTGCATATTTGATTTGGCTAAAAGTTTTACGCCGGATGCCCTTCCTGACGCAACCCTCACCATTTATACGGGCTTGGGACCGGCACTATAAAACACGGCTTCGTGTACCCTCGTGGCTGGCTTTTTTTTTGTGGAACAATAAGGAACCTGAGCCAGATCAAAAGAAGAGAGGGAGTTTACCCCCCTTTCTCTTCTCACCTGGCAGGCTGAAGTGCCATGTGAGCTATGTAGACGAGGAAGAAGAAGGAGGAGGCACAAGAACTGCCTTTGGCAGTGCCTGGTCCAATGACGTTGTGGCTGTTTGTCATGTGAAACAGGCACTTTGGTACATTGTTACAGAACAAGATGGAGGCTTTCAATTCACTATGGAATTCAGATTGACTTTGGTCCCTGTTTTGTCTCTTGTGCTTGTTTCTCTTTTTCTTGTCTTATTCCTGCCCGTCATCTTAGCTTTCCTTTTCCCTCCCTGCTACTCGTACTTTTAACAACAATGTACCTGGGCTCATCATCATGAAGGGTATAATGATCTCTTTTTCCTCCCCTTCTCAGTTGTCCAGTTTCATTTCCCAAGCCAAGCATTAGAAACTCATATCTTATTTACACTGCCCCTATCTAGATAGAATATGTTTCCGTAGTGCTTCCTGTGTCTGAACTCCCAAAGGAAAGCTAGCTGGCTAACCAGCTCCTGTGCTCGCGTTAACCACCAACCACAGGTTAAATCTTCCACCAGAGCTCAGAGAATATCACTGTTTCTACATTTAAAAACTCTTTGTGTACCAGGACTTGATTAGTCGTGGTGACTTTCTCCAAGGCGATTTAATGATCCCAGTCTCCACCTTTACATATTCCATTCTTTTTATTTGGGTTGTCAAGGGGCAGTGTTTGAAAAAGTATCAAATAACATAACCTCATTGAATGTGTGTAATGTTGTTTACTCACAATGTAGTCACATCATTCCCAATGACAACCATTGATAAATAAAAATATAAAGGAATACAAATGATCAACATTTAGGTACTGTGGTTTCTTCTGTTTCTGTTCAGGAAAATGTATTTGCCACCAGATAGTCTTATCACATAGTCTTATCACAGTTAGATAGTCTTAAGAGGCTTATCACAAAATTTTGCTTTAATTTCAAGGATAAGCATTTAAGAAATAATAAAAAAAGATTTTTTTTAAATTATGTGGTTCATCAGTAACTGGCCTTTTTCTACCATTAGCATGCAATAGGAAATTAGTACCTTAAATCAGGTCATGCCACATTCAACTTATTGTACCATTAGACTTGAACACAGATGAAGATTGTTGTAGTTCCTTGGCATAGTTGAACTCTGTGGCTGCCATTGTGTATCATTGCCACTCGTCTGTCTGCATTCTTGTAAAAATGAATTCCCTTCTATCTTGGCTGTCTGTCTGTTTTTCCGTCTGTCTGCCTGGTTGTCTGATTGTCTGGCTTGCTGTGGACCAGCTAGTTGTCTCTCCTGGGTGGCTGCACCACCTTAGCTCCCCATCACAGCCAGTGACAGGACAGCCCAGGGAGACATGGGTAATGGTCATCTCTGATGTAAAGCCCCACTCAGTTGGACTGGGTGGCAGACACATGCAAAAATAACAAAAGGAGGAGAGAGAAAGACAGAGGGCGGAGAGGGAGGAGGGGAGTGAAGGAGTGAAGCGATCGATAAAGCAAGGCCACATTGCCTAATAAAGATTTATTCCTTTTCCCCCCTCGCCATCCTCCTTGGCAGGGCAAGAAGGGGGTGTGATTAATGTACCCTTCTCCCAGGTTACCTCCGATAGCATTGTGCATGTGCGTACACAGCAGTATGTATACCCCAAAGTGCTGTGTGTATTTTTGTATCTCTTGTGTGTTTATCGCAAATGTGTCTCTTTCTCCCTCCCAGGAGCGAGGGGGGTTAAAAATGGTCTCTGTTGTTTGTTCTGCCGTGCAGTGGCACTAGCAGCTGCAGCTGTGTCCCGCTCTCTACCTATCTCTCTCCCTCTTCCTGTCAGCTAATATTTAGTTAATCTTTGGTCTGGGACCTGTGGGACTGGCCGGAGCTCCTGGTGCCCCATCCATCTCACACTGTTCTATATTCCATGCTGGATCCCCGTGCCATTAACCACCGCCAAGGGGATGAGAGGAAGGGATGGGGAGGCAGAGAGGTAGAACGATGAAGAAAGGGCAGATTGGTGGACGGAGACCCATAGAGAAACAAGTGAATGATGGAGATGAGGCTACAAGGGGTTGCCCCTGAAGACTTAATGAGGGTAATAGGAGGGAGGAATTCCTCTCATGTCTAGAAAACCCAAATAATGTCCAGATAAATGATGCAATGCAGTAAATGTTCATTGGGTGCATTTCCCAAATGCCATTTGTTTTCTCCTACCTCTGTCTCCTAGCTTATTAATTGTTGCAGTGATAAAAAAGCCACAAGACAAAGGAAAGGTAAAGCACAGGGAAGGAAAAGGTGGAGGAGGAGGAGGATGGAGAAGGTTAAATAAATATTCATCGTCTTGGTCATCTCTCTACAACTTCCCCCTCTGCTTTTTGTGTGTATGCACGTGTGTGCGTGGCACCTGTTTGGGGTCCTGGGTGTGTGTTTAGGGTCAAACCTGTAGGTCGTGTGTAATGACTAGCAGGGCTGTTGCCGAAGCACAAACTGGCTGATGAACAAGCCAGAATTAGCGCAGAACTGACGGAAGGAAAGAAAGAAGGGGAGGAGGATGGTGAATTGAATTCACGGAGGGAGTGGGGACAGAAATGAAGGAGCAGGAGCACCACCAAGGGAGGAAAGGAAACGTGGTTGCAAAGCCAGTGAGCCTTAACCACCTTCTGTCAGTCTGTCTGCTCTTAGTTCTGTTTTCCCTCATAGGAATCTAATGGCATTTCCACTGTCCCCTTTCCAAGTCTTCACTACCACCATCTCTCCCTTATGTCTTTCTCCTCCATGACCATGGCTCTGGCCTCGGCCCCAGCTCTGCCACTGCCTCCTCCTATTCCCAGCCCCTCTCCCACACTCCTTTTCTCCCTCCATCCCTTCCCTGGCCTCAAGCTCTGGCTCCTCTCTCACCAGGCCTAGTTCAGTTCTGGCCCTTCTCTGAGCCTCCTCTCTTGCTCTGATTGACTCTTAGAGGTTCCGTTCAACCATCCCCCTCCGTCCCACTTCAGAGCTGATAGGCCTTAAAACCATTCTCTTTGTGTGTATTTTGCCCATGGCTCAGTGAATTCCAGCGTGGAACTGTCATAGGATGCCACCTGTGCAACGAATCCAGTCGTGAAATTTCCTCGCACCTAAATATTCCACAGTCAACTGTCAGCTCTATTATAACAAAATGGAAGCGTTTGGGAACAACAGCAACTCAGCCACGAAGTGGTAGGCCACGTAAAGTGACGGAGAGGGGTCAGCGGATGCTGAAGCCCCTAGTGCAAAGAGGTCGCCGACTTTCTGCACAGTCAACTGCTACAGAGCTACAAACTTCGTGTGACCTTCAGATTAGCCCAAGTACAGTACGCAGAGAGCTTCATGGAATGGGTTTCCATGGCCGAGCAGCTGCAGCCAAGCCACACATCACCAAGTGCAATGCAAAGCGTTGGATGCAATGGTGTAAAGCACGCCGCCACTGGCCTCTAGAGCAGTGGAGACGCGTTCTCTGGAGTGATGAATCACGCTTTTCCATCTGGCAATCTGATGGACGAGTCTGGGTTTGGAGGTTGCCAGGAGAACGGTACATTTCAGACTGCATTGTGCCGACTGTGAAATTTGGTGGAGGAGGAATTATGGTGTGGGGTTGTTTTTCAGGAGCTGGGCTTGGCCCCTTAGTTCCAGTGAAAGGAACTTTGAATGCTTCAGGATACCAAAACATTTTGGACAATTCCATGCTCCCAACCTTGTGGGAACAGTTTGGAGCGGGCCCCTTCCTCTTCCAACATGACTGTGCACCAGTGCACAAAGCAAGGTCCATAAAGACATGGATGACAGAGTCTGGTGTGGATGAACTTGACTGGCCTGCACAGAGTCCTGACCTGAACCCGATAGAACACCTTTGGGATGAATTAGAGCGGAGACTGAGAGCCAGGCCTTCTCGACCAACATCAGTGTGTGACCTCACCAATGCGCTTTTGGAAGAATGGTCAAAAATTCCTATAAACACTCTCCTCAACCTTGTGGACAGTCTTCCCAGAAGAGTTGAAGCTGTAATAGCTGCAAAAGGTGGACCGACATCATATTGAACTCTGGGTTAGGAATGGGATGGCACTTCAGTTCATAGTATGAGTCAAGGCAGGTGAGCGAATACTTTTGGTAATATAGTGTATCTGGACTAAGGCCGTATCCAGGTTGGCTGCATTTGAGCTCTCTGGCTCCCATACACAGTACCTCTGTCATCTTTCTCTTTCTGACTACTAACAGTTGACACTGTAACTTATTGTAGCATGCTTTACTCCAACCATGGTTCAGCTTGTATGTTTGGTTGTTTCAGCCCTAACACTTCCCCCAATGCTGTTTGTCTCTTTAACCCCTTTCTCTTTAACTTGTGTAGACAGTTTGTGTAGCACAACCACATAGGCTCACTACACGAGTGCGCGCATTGTTCAGGACTGTGATGCATATGACACATGACTGGCAGCAGGGGGAGGAAGGCAGTCGAATGGAGAAGCAGGCTTTGTCACATCTACTGGCAAGCTGAGGGCTTGGATTTGATTGGTGCCCAGAGTAGTGAACCTTTGTTGCTCCTCCTTTTTGTAACCTCTATGACTGTCAAAGCGACACTTTAAGCCTACGTGATTAGGAACAGGCACGAGATCTGTCTGTGCCCCGCTATTTAGACGTGGACCATAGAAAACACTCTCAATACTCCTACTCTCTGACACCCAGCAGAGTAACAGAGGAATGACTATGGAAAGTTTGCTTGCAATACCTCTTTTGGTGAAGTGGGCCACAGTAGTGAATATAGGAAAGAGACAGTCACACTGCTCCATAGGAAGCATCAGAATCTTCTGAAACACCATGTAGTTCCCTGAAGATTATTATTCAGCCCACTCCCTGCCTGTCTTATGCCCAAATGCAGCCCGTCTCTTTTCTACTGTCTTTGTTGTCATTTTTGTTTTGTTTTGTTGCATACACGGGCTGTTGCTGACTGACTGACTGACAGCGACGATGAAAGCAAATCACCATGTGCCACAGACTTCAAAGGTTCCTGTGTTGTGCCATTTATTGGCAACAATGCCCAACAGCCTTTCTCCCAGTGTGGAACAAGGAGGGGAAGATTTAGAAGAAGCACTGGCAGACAAAGTAAGATCCATCCAAACAGCTAAAGGAGAGAAAAGTAGGAGGGAGAGGAATGGTGTAGGAAAATCAAACCAAAACCCAGTTACACTTGCTTTTCTGTTGCAGTTCAATCAAAACAGGTGCTGGGTTGTGGGTTTTTTAATGTGTGTTTTGCATGAATAATTGCATTAGTCATTAACTAAGTGCGACGGCTTATGTGAGGTAAGCGGCTTGGCTCTCAACTTGTCACCTTAAAGACACTCCTCCCCCTCCTTCTTTTATACCTTCTCTTGTCCAGCATGGCGTCAATTGACTGCCACTGACCTAATTTAGGCAAATTTCTCTGACCTACTTCATGGGCAAATGCTGACTTATCCATTATGAAGGATTCTCTTGCACATACACACATTATTTTTCCTGTTATTATTATCCCCCATTATTCTTTTGTATTGCTTTGTTACTCTGCACGTACCCCGCAGTTGTGGCCAGGACTTGATGGACCCCCTGACGAATCCGTTGCCCTCATGCCCTCCCTCTCACTGACATCGCGCATTAACTTAATGAGGATCTGACAGTAAGGACACGTGGTAAAAAACAAACAAACAAAGCTGTTGGCTTTTGTTTGATGGTTTTTGTTCTCTGAAGAGACATAATCAGTGTAATTGCATACATATATAATTATTTTTCTGTCATCTATGAAATTTAATTTGACCAAATTTGATCAAACATTGTGGAGAGAGCTTTGAGCATGAAGGCAACCTCAATTATTTTCTTGCAAACTTTAATGGACATAGACTGGTGGCTGAGAAGAACCAATGGTCCCACAGGAGGATTTGCTTCTTTAACTATTAATGAATAAAATGAATTCAAGCATTGTTGCATTCATCTAGCAGATTAAGTCCCAGTTGACCAGGTACATACAGTCCTCTAGAGGGTTTTGGAAAAGTCGCTGTCATTGCAGGATTAGTTTTGCTCTTTTTAATGTGAGAATGATTAGTAATAAACTTGTGAGCCTGCAGCCTCCCATGAGGACATGGCCGTTGGAAGCAAGTCTAACCTGATTCAGAGTTTTGGTCACGATTGTGTATTCTTCCTTTGTGCTGCTGGCTTGTGTCTGTGTGTGTTTATGTGAGAAAGAAACAGATAGGTATTTGCATTTTTGTGTCTGTGTGTGGACCTGCGCGCTTCCCCACATTCATTTCTCTGTTTTCCTACAGGCTCCCCCTCAACTAATGCATTTCCTGAATGCAAACATGAACATACTTAAAGGCTCACGCCGGATGGACGCGTTCGCATGGCAACATATACAGATGTGGCTACGGGGGGAACATTGTCTTCCCGGAGGTCAGCAGGGGGCAATTTATCTCAATGTAGCCATGAAAGGCAGTTCTTTATATGAAACAAGAGCTGTTTCTGGGAAATATGGGTCTCTCTGAAGGTTTTGATGTCAGCTGCCAGCTTTTAGCATGAAAGTGGAAAACCAACTAGAGTAGGAGGAGAACATACCACTGAGGGAGCTCCTTTCCCCCGATGTGGTCTCAGCTATTCACTTTTTCTCTCATAGCTTTTCTCTCTGCACACTTGCAGAAGCTTGAACCCAGCGTGTGATTTTAGATGCTTATTGTTTACACAGAGTAAATCTAACCATCCCTAAGCTTTATAGCTTATCCTGAAGAGAATGGTCCTAACATGAACGTCAATATTTACAGGAATCGCTCGCAGGCAAGAGGATCGACCACCACCATTCAGCAAAGACATATTCAACCTTTTTCTTACCCCCCTCTCTCCATCCGCTTCCTTCTGTCATTTCTGTTTGCTGCAACAGCCCGTTCAGACCCGATCACAGTGTCTGGTGGCTGAGGTATTTCTCACTGGGTTACCTTTGTTTGGTGTCTGCCTCCGTGCTTGTCTCTGAGTGTCGTGTGTTAAAGGGGGGCTGTGTGCATACGTCTGGCAGGGCCGCGGCTCTAGCACAGAATTGGCGGCTGTTTGAAAGATGCTGGATGATGTGTGTCAAGTGATATTAAATCTGTGGGAACCTCCCCTCTTCCCTCGTCCACTCCCTCCCTTCTCTTTGTCCAGCCCTCTGCCATCCACCATGTCAGCTGTGGTTAATGTGAGCTATGAAAGATTCTTGCTATATAATCAATCCGGTTCACGGCCCAGTTGAACGATTTGGCCCTTCTTTGTTCGTGAGCACAACACCAATTGGATGATTTCTTCTCCCCGTAGTCACAACACTAAGATTGAAGAAACCACCTCGTAGGTTGTCTCAGGCAGGGAATGAAACAGCCGGTAGATGGTTGATTTGTTTAATAACAAAACGCCAAAATAAACAGGTCCAAGAGCAAAATAAAACGACTGGAGAAGTATTCAAGAAAATCTTGTACAACAGTTACCAGTACACAAAGTCAAGATTAACCTTCTTCTGCATCATCAGTGATGTGCACTTTTATACTTGTGTGGGGGGAGTGGTTTTCGGCTTCCCGGGTGTGTGTTTAAATGTTGTAGGCCAATGGAAGAGAGAGGCTAGGCCTCTTGTGGCCAATCATATTATTGTTGTTGTGTCATGGTTATACCTGCAGTTGCCACTATGTGGCGCTGCTGCTTCATGATTCAGCAGTGTTGGAGGACAGTCTATTTTGTTGCTGAGATCAAAAGGAATTGATGGATCCAGAGTGTGAATTGGGAGCCTTCCCATCGTTCCCAGGGAGTAGAGGTGTTTTGGAGTCGTCTGGAGAGTTGGTGTGAAGAGAGTTTGGGAGAAATTCTCTTTGAATGTGTGGGGCTATGTGAGTGTACAGTTAGGCCCAAAAGTATTTGGACAGTGACACAATCTTCATGATTTGGGCTCTGCATGCCACCACATTGGGTTTGAAATGAAACAACTACAACAGAATTGAAGTGCAGACTTTAAGGTTTAATTCAAGGGGTTGAACAAAAATATATGATTAAACATGTAAGAATTGTAGCTGTTTATATACAAACTCTCCTCATTTCAGGGGCTCAAAAGTAATTGGACAAATAATAAAATGTAAAAAGTAAAATGTTCATTTTCAATATTTTGTTGAAAATCCTTTGCAGGCAATGACTGCCTGAAGTCTGGAACCCATGGACATCACCAAACACTGGGTTTCCTCCTTTGTGATGGTTTTCCAG
>NC_024327.1:6912433-6915936 GCF_000523025.1 Cynoglossus semilaevis | reverse complement strand
AGGGTCAGGCGCCCTTTTTTTTTTTTTTTTTTTGCAGCCTTCAGAGTCAACTGTCCAATTACTTTTGGTCCCTTGAAAAAGAGGCAGCTACATATTAAAGAGCTGTAATTCCTAAACCCTTGCTCCAATTATTGTATAATTGTATCCTGAATATGTTTTCGTTAACAGCTAAAATAACAAAACTTGTGTCACTGTCCAAATACTTTTGGGCCTAACTGTATGTGCATGGGAAGGCATTTGGTGATTTAGCAGCTTCCTGCTTTCAGAACCAAACCAAATGTGAAAACCACTTAAATCTAACAGCTACGACACTTTTCATTGGAATTTCGGGGGTGGAGGTGCCACGTCTGATGTATGAGGCCTCATGTCTCTCTGGGTACAGTGGACACTACTGGTCTACATAGGCTCCGGGAAGGTCAGCACATTTAATACACAGATGAACAAGTACAGTGCTCACGTGCTACACCTGACCCATATTACAATCACTCACTTCGTAATTTCACATCATAATTGTCTCATAATGACTAATTACTTGATGAACCTGTTGTAAAGGCCACACTCATGCTTCTTTTAAAATTAATTCTCTCATCCACTTTTCATTGAAGACAAAGGTTTCTCTTGCTTGAACATTACAATGAAAAAAGCAGCAGCACATAAAAGGTTAACCCACTTTCTCTGTGATGTTTTTGTGCGTGTGTGTATCTGCTTCCATGTGTTTCAGGTATTAATGTGGAAGTATGAGTAGTGGACCAGTGTGCCCAGAGTTATAATGGGACAGTGTGAGCCAGGGGATGTTGAGCAAGGGCAGCGTTACACCAGGATGTAGCAAGTGCTTCCGAAAACAGAAGTGCGACTGTGACCTCAGTGACTCCAGGAAGGAAGGGGTTAAGCACGAGCTGGCAGGGCTGCATCGGCTGTGTTACGCAAAGTGGCGGCTGGCTGCTGAAAAAAGAAGTACTGAGCTCAGAGGAACACTGGCTCAAAGCCATCAGTCCCTCCTTCCTCCTCCGAGCCTCCCCCTCCTCGCTTCCCTGCTACAGCTGAGTGCTCCCCATGCTTCCCCCCGCCAGGCGTGGTGATGTGTGCTTGTGTGTCTGTGTGCCTGTACTAGAATGCCGCTTCCCCTTCGGCTGGGGCCTGTGTGTGTATGTGTGTGTACTTGTATGTGGGTGTACACATGTGTGCGTGCCTGTCTGGAGTGATATCTCCCCTTGTCTAGTGTGTGACGTCAGTTCACACAACGGGTCAGCTTAGGGCCATGTAATGTTCCTCGTGTGTGTGTGGGTGTGGGTCTGTATGTCATGGGAGGGGGTAACAGAGGACGAGTTGATTATTGGACAGAGAAAGAATAAGGAGGGGCTGTTTGTTAGTAGGAGGAGGTTGACTGCAGATAGTCACTGAAGCCAGTATGCGTGTGTTAAAGGCATCATGGTCTCTGTGTGTGGGTGTTAGTGTGTTTTTGAACAACGTTAGTGACTTTCCGAATTAAATGGGCAGGCTATCAGAGTCTAAGGTTGTTTCTTGGATTGATAAACCAATAAGCACACACCAACTCACTCATGTGATAGTTTTCAAACCTGTTTTGGTTTCCAACAGTTTTTACTTGCAAACTTGAATTCTGTTTCATTTTACCATGTAAAAAAAACAGATTTACCAGGCATGGTCAATGTTTAAGGCATGAATATGGCTGTCCCCGCGGAGCTCAGCTGTGTTGTTCCAGCCCATCCCACACCTTGGACACACACAAATGCACACACATGCCTGGAGCAAGGTCTCCCACAGAACAGAATTGATCTCTGTTTATAGTCTCTGTATGATTGCTTCCTTATAGGACCACACGTACGGTACTCATTGTTGCTCGCACAGTTCGTACCATGTCAGATGCTGAAAGGCCTTGTATTTGTCTTTGTAGTCTTATTAATTGGACTGGTTCAAAAGGCTGCTGTGAGGAAAATGTTTCCTGAGCTGTGGGTGGGATGGTGTTTGTGTTTTTTCCCAATAATTCCGGACCCTACCTGGACTGTGTGTGGAGCCTAGTTTTTTCTCCATTTGTGGATCAGATCACCTTTCCGTGGGGCTTCTTAGTTCAATACAACCAAACAGATTGGATTCCCATACAGGTTTAGCAGGCTATCTTTGGTCAACACAGAGCAGAATTGTCCACGTTAAAGTGCCAGCTACTAAACCAGCTACTAGGGTACACGAATCAGTATTTTATAGTGCCGGTCCTAAGCCCGGATAAATGGTGAGGGTTGCGTCAGGAAGGGCATCCGGTGTAAAACCTTTGCCAAATCAAAGAATGCAAATTAATGTTTTTCATACTGGATCGGTCGGGGCCCGGGTCAAAAATGACCGCTAACAGTGTTGTTGACCTACAGGGCACTGATGGAAATTGGGCTACTGTTGGTCAAAGACAGAGAAGATGGGAGGGCGTTTGGTTAGAAGAAAAAGAGAAAAGAGGAAGGATAGAAGTGTTGGTCTGAAGTTTGGAACTCTGAATGTAGGTACAATGACAGGGAAAAGTAGAGAAATAGCTGATGTGATGGAGAGAAGAAGAGTAGATATTTTGTGTGTGCAGGAGACCAGGTGGAAGGGCAGTAAGGCTAGAAACATTGGAAGAGGCTACAAACTGTTTTATCATGGTTTGGATAGTAAGAGAAAAGGAGTAGGGGTGATCCTTAAGGAAGAATATGCACAAGTTTTTTTTCAAGCTTTTGCACAAGTGTCGATTAATATACACAGCTACTATAAGTATACACGGTTGGATAACTTGGTATATGTGTACATCTGCACATTTTTTGTGAGGGGGTTACAGCTAACTAGCTTGCTACAGCGTCCCAGTAGCACGCACAAAGCGTTCCGTTAACCGAATATTCTCGGTCGGCAGTCGGCCATTTGGAGAGATAGCATTCAAGAAGCTGGTGAGCAAGAAATGATGAAGCATTCGTTTTTGCAAAGACAGAGAAACAACAGGATTGTAGGAAACTTCACCTGCACTGTCCAGTATCCAGGTACAGTAAAACCTGAATTTGTGGACACCCTGGCAAAGCAGCCATTTGTTCCTGCCCCATCTAATAACTGTACTGTACTGAAAAAATAAGGTAGTTCACGTCATTCATAACGACCAAGCAAAATGTTAATGTCTCTAATGTTGTGGGGTTGTGTTTATGAGCTAATGGGGATGCCCTTTGGGGAAATCTAAAAGTACCTTTAGAAGTTAACCTAAAATATTGAAAAACAAGCTTAGCAAATATCTGGTAACAAGAGCCTGATGAGTGGAGGAAAAGTGTTCTGGTGCCAATTTATAAGAAGGGTGATGTACAGAGTTGTAACAACTACAGAGGGACAGAGTTGATGAGCCATACGATGAAGATTTGGGAAAGAGGAGTTGAAGCTAGGTTGAGGCAGGAAGTGGAGATTTGTGAACAACAGTATGGTTTCATGCCTAGGAAGAGTACCACAGATGCAATATTTGCCTTGAGGATGCTGATGGAGAAGTACAG
>NC_024327.1:6904528-6911040 GCF_000523025.1 Cynoglossus semilaevis | reverse complement strand
GGAGACTGTGGAAGAGAGGTGAAGAATAGAGTACAGGCAGGATGGAACAGCTGGAGAAAAGTGTCAGGAGTGATCTGTGATAGAAGAGTGTCAGCTAAGGTGAAGGGAAAGGTTCACAGGATGGTGGTGAGACCAGCCATGATGTATGGTTTAGAGACACTACCAATACACAGAAGACAGGAGGTGGAGCTGGAGGTGGCAGAGGAGGTCCAAAGAGGAGATATATGGATGTAGTGAGGGAGGACATGCAGATAGTTGGAGTCAGAGTAGAAGATACAGAGAACAGGGAGAGATGGAAATCAATGATTCACTGTGGCAACCCCTGAAAAAAAGGGGACAAAGCCGAAAGAAAAAGAAGAAGAAAGTGCCAGCTTCTGCTGGTGGTCCTCTGAGGATCGGGGATGCCTGGTTTTAGGCGTTGCTTCTTTGTTTCGCTGCAGCTCATGAGGTAATTTGATTAATGTGTGAGGCTGAAGTGAATTTGTGGAGGCAAACAGGCCTTAAATATCAATTTGCACTCTCCATTCCTTCCTCTTCTCGATTTTGTTTGCTCAGTTACACTGCAGGCCTATTTGCTTTATTATATCACATTTTGCACTAAAATCAATCGCATATTCAGAGGCCTCCTCACAGATGCAGTAGGATGAGCTACGCCTTAACTGCATTATGACATATTAAATTTAGGCGACAGTCATGAACCAATTCAGCCAATAAATCTGATGAACTTTCCACTGCCAGGTCTGAATTTTCTCCATTGATTTGGAAGCCTAACTTCATTGCAGAAATGTATGTATGATGCTCAATCTAATTTACTGCATTGATTTTGGAACACTAGGCAATTTTTTGCTTGGACAAGGAAACCTTTCAGGCCCAGCCTTGATGACCAGGGATTGCTTTCATGTGGGAGGATGATCTGTGTTGTATAGGGAGCACACAAAGGCAGTATGTATGCTGAGTGGGCTGCAGGCCTTAGTTTGGGACAAATTTAAGAGTGTTGTTGAATAGACAGAAATGGTGTGAGCAGGCTTATTGGTTTATTGAACTATTTCAAAATGAGCGAAAGAGGGGGGAAATGGAGCAAAGGGCAGGACCAGGGAATGCTTTGATGAGGAGCCCCTTGCTGTGTGGGTGGTCCATGGGCCTTTGTGGGATTTGAACATATATATACATATACTCATTCTTGCTCATTCATTCACACACTGTTCTCACTGCCTTAAAACAGCACTTTGGGCAACCTCACAGAGGCCTTGTTCTAAAAATGGCTGCTATGGTTACTTTGAAAGACAACCCTGGCCTCTTGAACATGCACAGAAAAAAGCCCTGAGTACCACTTGGGGAGGAAAGCGTGGTGGACTGGGTGAGGGGGAGACTAGGGTCTTTAATAGCTTGCACATGAGACATTGAAGGTTTCATACCCACCCAACCGAGAGTCATTGAAGGTGTGTGTTTGTGTCTGTGTACCTAAACAGTAATATGCCTGTGCTTAAAAGGGCATTTTTGACGTTGGGGGCAGTTTTTGGTGCCCAGACTATTGGATGGGGAAAGGCAAAACACATTGCCTACCCATCTGTCAGAGAGTGAGACAGAAAGAGCGGTGGGAATGTTGATGAAGGGAGGGAGGAAGGGATGAAAAAGGCTCGGAAGGCAATAGAGTGAAACTGTAAAAGGTTAAAGAAACTAGTATCACAGCAGACTTTTGCTTACAAACAAGTGTTTTTACCCCAATTCTTTTATCATTCTTCTTATTCCATGTGTTTTAAATTTATAGAAAAAAACAGTTTTTGCCCCTTTAAAATTTCCCTATGGGAATAGAGTGTTAGATTTCAGTGGTTTTCATATTTGGTTTGGGTCTGAAAGCAGAAAGCTGCTAAGACACCAAAGGCCTTCCCAAACACACACACTCACATTGCCCTAAACATTCAAAGAGAATTTCTCCTAAATTCTCTTCACACTAACTCTCCAGACGACTTCCTGTTGTTCCAAAACACCTCTACTCCCTGGGAACAATGGGAAGCCTCCCAATCCACATCCTTACAGGGAACCCCGAATCCATCCACTCCTTTGATTTACATAACCCCCTGTTGTTTGCTAGACCTCAAGGATCCGTCCACTTCTTTTGTGATAACATCTACTTAGTGACAAAAGGTTCATAAACATGTCCTCCAATACTGCTGAATCATGGAGCAGCGCCACATAGTGGGGACTGCAGGCACAACCATGATACAATAACAATAATATGATTGGCCACAAGAGGCCTAACCTCTGTCTTCCATTGGCCTACAACATTTAAACACACACCCGGGAAGTCGAAAACCACTCCCCCACACAGGTATATAAGCGTAAACCACTTATGATACATTGGGAAGTTTTAGTTCTTGGATTTGTGTATTAACAACTGTTGTATGAGATTTCCTTGAGTACTTCTCCAGTCGTTTTATTTTGCTTGTTGGACCTGTTTGTTTTGGCGTTTTGTCATTAAATGAATCGACCATCTATCGGCTGTCTCATTCCTTGCCTGAGACTACCTACGAGGTGATTTCTTCAAGTTTGGTGCTGTGACTACGGGAAGAACAAATCCTCCAATTGGTTCAAATGGTCCAAATCGTTCAACTGGGCCGTGAACCGGATTGAAATATAGCAAGAATCTTTCAACGGCAAACATTTGCAGTACAAAGTGCAGCAGATTTTTGGAGCCATTAGATAAATGTGTGACTGTGTGTGCGTGTGTTGATCAGACGATTTGTCTTTCAGCTCCGTCAGCCCCACATGTTTTTGATGTTCTCTCTTTGTCTCTGCTCCCTGGACCAGGGGCCACTTTTTGAAACACTAGCTCAACAAACGTGCAAACGCTCATGTGCACTAAATGTATCAACAAGGGTTTAAAGCTTTATTGCTCATTTGTATTTGTTTACGCAGATGCATATTCTACAGCTCACCATTCTGTAACCAGCTGCACCATGTAAACCCTCTGCGTCTGTCTCTCTCATTCTCTTTTTTCTCCTACACACACACACAGCAGTGGACATATAGACTTTGATTACCACTGAAGTGCTTTCCATATTTGATCCATACCCCTCTTCTGTGGCTATTGTTAACGAACATGCATTTCCTCTGCCAGCTGGCTTTCACAGAAAAGCATATCTCCATGGCATTGTTCTTCAGTTCTGCACTGTTACATATTTGCAGCCAACACTCACTGGTTTTGCAGATATAGATAGAAATGGACTGCTTGCCTGCAGAAGGGCTTTGGAGGAGAAATAAAAGGCTGGTTTTATTTTTATATCTGACCTGAGGCTGCCTTCAATATATAGACCAAGAGTGTAACCCTGTTACCTTCTTTGCCATTCTTCTTCCTGTTTGCCTGCATTCTGACGGCACCCTGTATCCATCAAAAAGAGGGAAAGTCTGCTTTAACCCTACCTCCGCCGACCTGACTTGTGTACCCCTCGACCCATTTCCATCTATAATTTATGAAATATTCTACTCCCTCCCTTCCCTTCTTACCTAGAAAAGGCTTTGACGTGTGAGTTAATACATGCTTGATATCACAGAGACGTGCACGCTCAACTCCTTGATAAACAGACAACCCCTGGCAAAAATTATGAAATCACCAGTCTTGGAGGATGTTCATTCAGTTGTTTCATTTTGTAGAAAAAGGGAAATTGGACAAATGAACAAATGGTTTCCTCAGAATTGAGTAATTCCATAATTTTTTCCTTCTGTTTGGTCTAAAAAAGTAACTGTTACTGACTACCACATCTTTTTTTCTGGATTTCTTTGTGTTTCTTAAAGCCAGAAAGTTGCCATTTGAAATGACTTTAGTAGACTTTAGCATGTCTGTGATCTGCATTTTTCTACAAAATTAAACAACTGAGTGAACATCCTCTGAGACTGGTGATTCCATAATTCTTGCCAGGGGTTGTATTTAGGAGATGTATGTGGTTGCCTGGACCATGTGCACTTCACAGATCTCTTCTGTACACAAATGCATTCATAAGCTCTACTTCGTCTCCCACTTAACCACTCCCATTATCAATAAATGCTTGATCTCACGCTGGGAGGCCTGTGCGCGCCTCCACGTTTGTGTCTTTCATTTGCTCACCACTGTGTGTTTTAGACTCCACCCTTCTTATTCATATTCATCAACCCCACATAATGACGGGCCCTGCCTCTAGATAGCAGCCGCAACGAGATCCAACCTTATATTAAAACAAGAGGTTGGGTCATTCATTTTGTACAAACTACACTCACTGCTCACTTCCTCATCTCTTTTCTCTGTTCCTTGTTGTCAAAACTGAGATCCCTGTTCCTGCGATTCCTCTCAGGTTAATTTGCTCAGAGAGGAAAACATTGCACTACAGCTGGTGCTGATAATGCTCTCATGATAAGAAGAGCATGAGCCTTTGAACAGGTGACTGTGGCAAAGTCTGGTTCATACAATGATTCACCTGTTTTCTGTGAACTATGTATGACATGGGGAGATGTTCAAGTTATTCTTTTTCTATTCAGTAAGTAATAAGGAACAAAAAAGTTTTATCGATGTGTCCAGAAACTGAAAGTCAGTCTCTGTCTTCACTAATTTCCAGTAAAGTCAGTTATTAAATACGTATAACTAAACTAGGAGGTCAGTACTTTCACACTGTTAAAGTACATTTTAAAACCTTTTCTACTTCAATTATTTCCTGGTAATTAAGCCACACAAAATAATAATAAGCTGCCCCCACTATGCAGGTTTTCCCCCTACATTATATATTTTTTTACTCCCTTTCAAAAAGCACATGCTTTATACTATAAATTACATAATATGTACACATATAATTTCTGCAACAAAGATGTAAATGAATATAAACCAGATTGCAGCTGTTTCATACTCACAGTTTATAACACATATGTCTAACTCATGGCTCGCCTCATTATTTGAAGTGGCCCACCAGAGCTCAGCTTAGAATATGGGTGTCTTAAAATGAGTCCCCCTGACACATGAATACTGGACGATCTGTGTGTTAGTTAAATGTCTACACAAGTCTTATAATTGCCTCACTATGGAATCACGAAGAACCCGAGCAGAGACTGGTTTTGATCCATCAACCTCTAGGTTATGTGCCCAGTACGCTTCCCGCTGCACCACTCTGGTTTGACAGTCCTGTTCACATGCATGGGGGTTAATTAACAATTCTAATTCTCTTATTTACATTGGACTTTGAATTTATTTGAGTGAAGAAGATGTCGTTGCAGTCTGTCCAAATACAATGTTTCTGGTTATAGCATTGTTAGCACTAGACTGTTCAGTAAATGTAACCCTGTTTGGCCCACAATTTAGATTGTGTTTTAAATGTTGACCCCTTGAGTGATTGATCTCGACACCCCTGGTTGGAATATAAGCCACAGTATTTAAGTCGTGGGTACGTTTTGCTTAGTGATTAGCACTTGCATACTGGATTTTAGAAATGCATATGTGACTGAAAATTTCACGTCAGGAAAACAAAACAAATACTTTACCTGGATTTTATCTTAGTTCATCTCATTATTGTGCACAGGGACACCAACTCCTTCTTAATATTGTTACACAAAAATTGCAATGAAGAATGGGGGGAAAAAAAGAAAATACAGACAGAGGGCTTGGACCCTGCAGACTAAAACACATATAGACTTCTAGCGGCTAATTCTAAATGTTTATGCTTTCGTCATCTTTTCTGCATTTATTTCTTTATTTTAAAATTAGTCAAAGACTTTTAAAATGTTTTTATAAAAAAGAAGTGTTGTCTCATTTATACATTTATTTTCTGTTTTCCAGGCTTTCATCTAAGTGGCACAGTGACAGACCCCGCCACCCCCCCGTACCCGGAGCTTGTCTGCAGCGTGAGTGTCAGCTTTGACCGCTGCAAGATTACTGCGGTGACATGCACCTGCGGAAACAAAGACATCTTCTACTGTGCCCATGTAGTGGCACTCTCGCTTTACAGAGTACGGAAGCCCGAGCAGGTCAAACTGCACCTACCCATTTCAGAAACACTGTTCCAGATGAGCAGAGACCAACTGCAGAAGTTTGTCCAGTATCTGATATCAGTACACCATACAGAAGTGCTGCCAACCGCTCAGAAACTGGCAGATGAAATACTGTCTCAAAACTCAGAGATCAACCAGGTTCATGGTGAGTGAAGTCTGTGTGTGTGTGTAATGGTCAAAGTAAGTGGTCATGTTCAGGACCACAGAATGATGTAGATTTGTGTGCGGCAGTGTGTTTTTCTGTCTGCACATGCATACAGTTGAACCCAGAAGTTTACATACACTGTATAAAAAGAGACACAATCCTCTTTTGAAAATTCAGATGTAATTATCTAGGAACCACCAGTGCACAATTTGAAAGAAGAAACGCAAACAAGAGTTGTATTTTTGTGTAAGAAAGAAAACTCCTTAGGTCCAAGAGTTTTTAAAATTTTACATGCATAAAAAGGTTAACACAATAAAGTAAAGGGGAAACCCACAAGACATATTATTGTCCTCTTAAAATC
>NC_024327.1:6893469-6904428 GCF_000523025.1 Cynoglossus semilaevis | reverse complement strand
TTCTGGCAGCTTGGCCAGTAGCTGCTCCTCGTTGCGACACACTTTCTCCTGAGCGTACAGGCCGTCAGGCATCACCCGCTGCTGGCCCAAGCCAATCAAAGCAGTCTCCACTGCCAGCGCCACATAGGATTCACCATCTCCCAGTAATCGCTGCACAGGCATCCGTTGGAGTTCTGCTCGGCTTACGACGCTGGAGCAGTCTGGGGAGAATAAATGAGATGAGGACACGGTCTCAGGTGAAAAACCACAGGATCATTGCAGAGATCTGAATCCAACACCAATCTGAATAAAGATCAGTGCCACGGGGGTTCTGCCCTCTCACTCGCCACAGAAACAGCTATTTCTAGGAGCAGGGACACACAAAACTACTAATGTGGTTCATATCTCGCTGTTCAGTACCGGAGAGGTCTAAGCAGGTGTTAGAGCCTTCTTCTCCTGCTCGCCCTGACTCCGTCAGTGTACAGAACAAGGTACCGATAGGATCCAGAGGGTGTCCCACCCAGCCCTCCATGTTTGTTATGGAGGTGTGCCCTTTCTGTAGCAACTCTGAGGTGGAAAATATGCAAATATTATTTGATTGCTCTGCAATAATGAAAGCAAGCAGTACAAACATGCAACCTTTTAACTGATGCAAAATATACTGTATCAGAGAATGAATGTACAAGTTAAAATAATAAGTAAAAATGACCTTTCTTGTGTCGCCGAAAGTGCTCCAGCTGCCTCTGCTGTTGCCGCCGTAACGTGTTCACCACAGCGATGGCCAATCGGAGGGCTTCCTTTGGGTAACCATGTGACCGCAGAGCATCCACCCTGGCACAGGCTGTTGGGACATGCTCTGAAGGAAAGGTGAAGATAAGAAGAATTACTATTTTTTGTATTTGGATTATAAATTAATTGCTGCTCCATCTTGGAGAGACTGATGAGGCAGTAGTGTCCCTGTTTATGGCATGTCGATCAAATCAAGTTGAGCATCTGGTCTTTGGTATCTGTTCGACACGCTATAATTGTTTTGGGTTTTTTTTTCAATATCTCATGCTAAATGTTTGACCAATATCAGACCAAAATCGATCCTGGGTATTGAGTCGAGCCATCCCGAACAACTCCCTTCTTTCGCTCTCTATACCTCATTTTCTTTTAGAGGCAGCCTGTGTTAAATGTTAAAGAGATACAAAGTTGTGAATCTTAAATTAGTGAGACAGGTTTCTGAGCTTGTTGTGCTCAGTTAGCCTGGTTAATAACATGGCTGTCTGCTGAAGGCAGAGTTTTGGCAGGAAGTAGTGAGCTGCGATTGTTGTCTAGATGACAGCTTTGTGATCAGCTGAATGTCAGCTGATTGGACCAAGGCACACGTCTGTCACCTGTGTCTCACATTGAATAACAAAATTCTTACATATGTGGAGTATACCCACCGTGCCACAGGGGCCAGCCGCGTGAGTCAAACAATGAACTCTCCTGGTTGTCATGGTAACAGTAGTTGGCATAAAGGTCACTGGCGATAATGTGCTGAAGGTGTCGGTCCTGCCAGTGCAGGTCACAGGCCTCGATGGCTCGAGTGAACACAGTCCTATGGGGACGCATCTCTGCAAAAGACCCAGCAGGAGGATGTTATTTTTTTTTTATCATGTGAAAAAAGAAAAACTAGTATGGTCCAAGTTTTTTATTTACATTTGCATAATCGCTGTAAATAAAGATGACCATCACTTAGAAGAAGAGAGAGAGAGAGAAAACGATGTCTGTCAGATTGAAAGTGTTCGATGGAAACACACCGTAACGGGAGACTTGGTAGTTTTGTTGGATCCTAAAGACTTTAACAGTGTTGGTAATTTAAATATTTTTATTTCTCCCCTGTACTTAATAAGAACAATGTTCTATTTTCCCTTTCTGTTCAATGCTAGTCACAGGCACAAGGGAACTTGATGATTAACATCAGTGGTCAGCATCCTCTTACAACAAACACCCACAAGCCAGAAAAAACTCTGATTATGACACATTTTTTTAGAACAAATAAATAAAATACAATAAACAATACAATATTTAAAAATAAATGTTTTAAAAATTACACAGAAAACCATAACTGCACTCATTTTTGGAAATACTTGCATATTTTATTCTGGCCTCTCATCCACACACAGCTGTGACTAACATCCCTAAAAACATATACCAGATCTAAAGATTCAATATTCATATTTCAAATGGACATATATTGGATATTAATGTAGGCCTTCAGTCAAAGCAGATGATTTTTGAAGCTACATTTAGTCTAATATAATTTTTTTTGCAGTTTTATTTTGAAGTTTTTGTATTTTCATTTGGACAGAGATATTTTTCAAATGTCATCGTGATGACCATAACACCAGGAACAAGCCCAAAAGTGAGAGGAAAAATGACAAAAAATGTTTTTTACCCTAATTGGCCATGAGGATTTTAAGAGTCTGGAGTAAAGGCCGAAAGATAGAAAATGACACTCTATTGGTGTTAATGCTACAGCAGCGAAGCCACAGTGACTCTTCGTCCCTATACAAAGGCAGAGGCTTAACTGTTGCATGCAGCACCTCTCTCTGTGAGATACTGTATCGCAAAACAACCAGGTTATTGACACAAATACTAAGCGTGTCAAATTCTGACCTTGGTTGCCATGGGCACCCTGAGGCAGTGAGTGGGTGAGGTTGGGCAGGTCATTGTCATGGTTACCATCCTCCCAGGGGCAGACGTCCACACTGTTCCATCTGCGCAGCTGGCACAGCCACAATGACTTCTGCTCTGCTTTACAGTGAGGGTTCAGTACGATGCACATCCACAGAGCACCTGGAAGGGCGCACGCACACACACACACACACGATGCAAAAAAAACAGAGTGTATGTGTATTTTGACAGTTTAATCCCTACAACAATACATGTGTCAGACAGGCTTGAAAGCTGCATCTACTAGTTGTACTAGTTATCTTCGTTTTGTCTCTTGTTTTTCTTTGCTGCAACAAAACTCTTGCAAAACAGACAACTTAACTCATCCTGCAGCAAGGCTGGCTGCACACACATCATTTTGGAGTAAATTGGAACAAACTGAATATAAAAAATGGCTGCATCTCTGGGGAGGAAAGCACATTCAGGGATTTTATTCTTGAGACTGCTGGGGATACGTACACTCGCACTTGTTGGAGAGGAAGTGCCAGAGAGATTGTGTTGTGCATTAGCATATGCATAAAAGTGTAAATAGTGGGTTTTAAAAGGAAGGACGGAGACAAGGACAGAGATTGTATGTACACGGAGGGAAGGAGAGGATGACAAAAGGCCCAGAATGAGGGGAAGTATAAAATGAAATGGGGCTGAAGATGATTTGGACAAGGAGACATGGCAGAGGAGAACTAAATGGGGCATGAGGTGTTGTGCCTAAAGGGGATGAGTAGCTGCTACTCAAAGGAGGAAGATAAAAGGGAGTGTGAAGGAGAGGAACAGTTGGAGAGGAGGGAGACACAGAGGGAGAGGGACACAGAGGGAGAGGGAGAGGGAGAGAGAGAGAGAGAGAGACTGCGGCGGCGGCGACATCACCCTAGACATTAGAGGAACAAAACAAAGACAGGCAACATGGCTGCTGCTGTCCTGCTGACAAGTTTTGTGGTTTGCGAGAAGGAATTCTGCCATTGGTACAAATATGTCTGTCAAAAAAACTAAACACTATTTTAAACCAAACAAATGCAAATAAGAGACGCAGAGTGTCAAATTAACTAAAGACATAATTTCGAGGGTTTGAAAACATGAAAAAAATACTAATATTTGGGCTTTTTAGTGTCTGGGATCCATCAGCCACCTTGCTAAATATGTCCAACCCCATGCGCATTTGTAGGACAATCTGTGAGTGTGTCTCTGAACGAGTGTGTCTGCAGTTGTGTTTTCTCCCTCACCCAGCTCGTCCCAGAGCTGTCTGTACTTGTCAGTCATGGTGGTGCCCTGTTGTCTCCACAGCGCCAGCCGAGGGTCTGCCATGAACTGCTCTGTGATCAGTGTTAACATCCTTGCTCCGTTGGAATCCCGCATCTTCAGCATCTCCCTCACCTAAACGGGGGAGGAGACAAAGGAGAGAAAGAGACAGGGGGGTGGTTACATACAGGTCTGCACATATACACAGACATAAAATACCAGCACAGGAGAATTTACTATTTTTTAGCACCTGTTCTGTTTATGCATCGTTAGGGTAGTTTTAGGTATCTGTATTTATGTACGCTGCATTTATAACCAATATCACATAAACATGTTTAACGTAACTGTATACCATTTTACTGGATACATTTTATTGTGAGTGAACAGTTCATCAAGGAAATGCAAGATCAACATCCAGTTGAGCCTGGATTGACGAATAAGGCTGAATTTGACTGTGGTGAATTTAGGAAAGGTCAACGTGCCGAACACCAGACTTTATGACAATCTGGGGTAAATATAATCCTTCTGAGGAGGAGTTCACAGATAACTGAAGACATGGCAGATACGTTTTTAGTTGATTTACGTCTCATTTAAAAAGACAAAACCGAGAAAAAAAAAAAGAAATAATTCCGAAAATGTTGGCCCAAGGTCCCCTCATACAGGCCCAAATACAGCTCGCCTCATCATTTTAACTGGACCACAAGAACTCAGCTTAGAATATGGCTTTCTTAAATGATAATAATAATGAGAAATGTATTGATCCCACACTGAAAGTTGTTGTGTTAAAAAAAGCAAAGTATGGTGCACAAACACAGGAACCGCATGTAAGACATGACAACCTATAGCATATACTGTGGCCCCTTAAATTTAAATCCAGGGACTGCACCTACTGAGTTGAGTTCTTTCCCACATATAAACATGGATCAAGGTCATGGTTGTGTGAGAAGAGCGAAGTGAATCTGGTACAAAAACTGAACAAATACTTGCAATGAATTTGGTAATGCTGATTTTTATACATAAGCAGTATATATTATATTATCTATCGCAAGCTGGGTTTGTGAAAAGAGAGACATACATTGACAACAGTTAATTGTTAATTACAGTTTAATTAAAATAACTGGAAGTCAGCGAGGTAGATATGATTTTCCATGTACCGCAACTCATAAACAACAAATGCTTTATTTTTTTAAGTCAAAGGCTGAAAAAGGCAATAACCAACTGAGACCATTTCGGTCCACCACCTCCTTTTCTCAGATGCAGCACTAAGTTTTCTTTACACCAATAAAATCTGTATAAAAAAACCTTTAGTTTGAAGTAGTGTGTTTTACTTAATAACTGCCTTTTCAAAGCTCAATGCTCTCCAGATTACTTTAATAAGTGTAATACAAGGCTAAATGTGTCTTCCAATTAAATGTTTTCTTTAATAACAAAAAGAAAGCAAATTCCTTAAAGGGCTTTGTTAAGCTATTGTAAATACATTTATTCAATCTTTACAATATATCCACTGTATTAAGTTTCCATATCAATTTAAACTGTTTGTTTTTGAATGCTGCACTAAAAGGAGAAGTACTGAAGAAAGGTGTGCATGATGATGGTTTACATAACAGGATGGTGTATGGTACAGATGGCACTGACTGTTATGCTTGGAGATAGAGACAGGTCACAGAACCGGCCTGAACCAGTTTCTCTGCCCAAATAATGAGGAAAACAGAACATCAAAAAGGAAAAGAATCCAAAGTGTATTTCTTTGATCTAACCTGAGTTACTGAGCAGAATAGCTCAGCACATGTACATGTTTTCTATTGGTGGAGAATCTTTGTTTGAAGCAGCTTTTGCCAATCAGCGCTCAGAAGTTGCGCGTGAACACCACGTGGCTGTAAAGGGTTAAGGGTTAATGGCTGACCATTGATGTGTATGTAAAAAAAACTGTATTTAAGCTTTGAGCACTGAGGAGTTCCTCAGTGCAGTTCTGAATGTAACCATTGTTCTGCACTCCTTGCTGCAAGTAAAACTTTTAAAACTTGAGATCTCTTATTTGATTCTTTATTTGATCAGACCTTTATTTGATCTTTATTTGAATTCTTTTGTGTGTTAGGAAACTGGGGTATGAACTAACAGCATTTTTTACAGTCCTATCTAACAGAGAAAGTTTCCTGACAGACTTAAAAATTCAGGGACAATCAGAAACTTGCAACTTGCAACTATTTTGTTCTCCTGAAAGATTCTTGCTAAGTTTCGATCTTGGTCATGGCACCAGTTGAAAGATTATTGGTATAATCAATCCGGTTCACGACTCAGTTGAACACTACTCCCAGGGAGTAGAGGTGTTTTGGAACAAGGAAGTCATCTGGAGAGTTAGTGTGGAGAGAATTTAGGAGAAATTCTCTTTGAATGTGTGGGGCTATATACTTGGAAATGCCTTTGGTGTCTTAGCAGCTACCTGCTTTCAGACTCAAACCAAATGTGAAAACTACTAAAATCTAACAATTCCCCCATCTGATCATAAACCAAACATTAATGATCATCAACATCATTGATCGTATAGTGGTTTTGTACTTTTGTAAACATGTTCCTTATTCACAAGTAGGGGTGAAACCCAGTGGGAAAAATTCCCCTACCGCCCTGATGACCAGACAGTGACACTTGCTCTGCAAGCTGTGAATATGGCAACCTTTTGTTGCAATTCTCTCCTTTATTGTCCATGTCATCCTTTCCACCTGCCCGGAGGGTTGTGGATGAAAAAACATTGGCAGTAGTCCGCACACCCAGCATGGGTGTTTTCCTCTGGTGCAAACATATGCGTGTGTGGCAGCGATGAACTTGTTGTCTTTGTGTGCGGCGTGATCTTGTCGCAGGTGGAGAGGGCTTGCAAGATGGCGGTTATCATTATCATCATCATCATCATTGAGATTGTCGTCATACGCCTAGTGCACCTGGCAGGTATTGATCTCATCTCATATCCTATTGCCTCCTTGTGATTTTGTCTGTAACAAACACAAGAGAAGCACGGCAGTACACATTCATCCACAAACATTTGCATTTCAATCCCTGAAAGAGATCTTTCTAGCAGGAACTTTAAGCTGGTTTACAGCTAGTTCTGCAGGTGCTTCCTGTTGAGCCACTACTTGATTATCATACTCTAAGAGAGGAGCCACATCAGGGGTGTCTGAGTCCTCCTCAACTGTTTCAATAGAAGTTTGCTTTTTAACCTTCTTCTTCCTGTTTCTATGGATGAGCTTTCTCAAAGAGAGAGGTGACTCTTCCTTTGGTGCCCTACTGCCTGACTGTCTAAATTGTGCAAGGGATTACAGCTTCTGCCACAATTATTACCAAGTCACACAGGCTTCTAACTGGAATTACAACGCTGTCACTTAACCAGTTGTTACACCTGTGTCACATAGTTTTAATATGCAAAGTTAAAAGCTACAGTGTTGGACACAAATACACACAATGATATAAGCTCCGGTTTGCAGCAAATCAATGTGGGATCAAATTATATTCAAACCTTCCTGAATACTCACTTTTAACAATAACTTTCAGGTTCTTTGATCTGCGCACCAGAAATGGAAAAAAAACTCACTGCTTAAGATGAATGATCCACTTCTGAAGACGAGAGCCGGGTCACGGCACCAGTTGAAAGATTTGGCCCTTCTTCGTTCGTGAGCACGACACCAATTGGAGGATTTCTTCTCCCCGTAGTCACAGCACCAAAATTGAAGAAATCACCTCGTAGGTAGTCTCAGGAAAGGAATGAAACAGCCGGTAGATGGTCGATTTGTTTAATGACAAAACGCCAACAAACAGGTCCAAGAGCAAAATAAAACGACTGGAGAAGTATTCAAGGAAATCTCGTACAATAGTTGTTATAACGCAAATCCAAGAACTAAAAATTCCAAGAATAACTTCCAACATATCATTAGTGGTTTACGCTTATATACCTGTGTGGGGGAGTGGTTTTCGACTTCCCGGGTGTGTGTTTAAATGTTGTAGGCCAATGGAAGACAGAGGTTAGGCCTCTTGTGGCCAATCATATTATTGTTATTGTATCATGGTTGTGCCTGCAGTCCCCACTATGTGGCGCTGCTCCATGATTCAGCAGTATTGGAGGACATGTTTATGAACCTTTTGTCACTAAGTAGATGTTATCACAAAAGAAGTGGACGGAGCCTTGAGGTCTAGCAAACAACAGGGGGTTATGTAAATCAAAGGAGTGGACGGATTCGGGGTTCCCTGTAAGGATGTGGATTGGGAGGCTTCCCATTGTTCCCAGGGAGTAGAGGTGTTTTGGAACAACAGGAAGTCGTCTGGAGAGTTAGTGTGAAGAGAATTTAGGAGAAATTCTCTTTGAATGTTTGGGGCAATGAGTGTGTGTGCTTGGGATTGCCTTTGGTGTCTTGACTGTAGTTGGAATGCACAGGGGAGAATAAGTTAGCTGCTCCAAGGCTGAAGCTAACATTAGCACCGGGGCTAACTGTAAATAGAACTTATAGTTAGTTATCAAAGTGTGTTAAATCAAAGTGTGTTAAATCATAATCTGCTTGTCAGGAACAGGTACTCCTTTGTTGAAGACTTTGCTCTGCACAGGAAATGTCCTGTACGTACTCCTAGAAATGTTATACGATGTGCTCCACAAAGGATGAAGTCTGTTCCTCATCATTTATGTGAATCGTGTGAACTTTGCCCATAGAGTATATACGTAATGAAAAAACAACTGCTCAGTACTTATGTAACTTTCTCAATAAAAGGAGCTGCAGTCCTCATACACTTTGGGACTTAGGTGAGCCAACTCTGCGAAGCTGTTGGTCTCTCTGCTTCCCCTTGCAGCAAGAAAAACTTACAACTTTGTCAGGTGTGGTTCTTTTCAGGTCATTCTATCTGTGGCAGTTAGATGACAATAGCGGTGACTGAATAACGTAATTTTCGGCACCAACACTAACTCCCTTAACTTTGTGCTTGTCCGCATCAGAGGTAAACAGAAATAGGGAAGTTGGGGTCTTTATTATCAGCCACACCGAGCACAACAGAACATAAACAGCATTTTAACAGCTCCTGTATAACCAACTCATGCTTCAACATGACAGGGCTCAAACTCCTCTCAACTCACTACCGTTCTCTCACTCGTACACACATACGCACACAGCCATTCACAGACAGACATACGCTACTAGTATAACACAGTAGCCTACCAGAAAAGTCATTGATCGCTAGTGGTATGAACTTCGTTAGCCCGTAAAAATCCATAAATTAGCCGCATCATTGTTTAAGCGTGTGTAAAAAGTAGTGGCTTACAGACCGGAAATGACAGTATTTATCTCAAACTTTTAAGACAGCACAGCTCTCATGTGCTTTTTTTGCATGTATCACTCTGAATGAAAGATTTGTTGTTGTTTTTTTTTTTTTTTTTACAGAAATTCCTTTACTCCAAGATCTTGCCAAGAGGTAAAAAATACATAGACACCCTTTGCCTGTGACTGAGGCGGTCATGATTGGTATGTTTTGTATGTGTGCTGTTATGTCCTGTACAGTGCATGAATTGATTTTTTTTTTCTCTTCACCTTGCTGAAGAGCAGGTTGATCTGCTTGCCCGAGCTGTGGTATCCTCCCTGCGAGAGAAAAAGCTTGACTTGTTTTTGAACTTGCTCCTCGTCCAGGTGCCAGCAGTTCTCGTCGTCCACACTGGCCCCCGCCGTGGGGTCCGGGGCCCCTGGACACACACAGTCACATCAAAGAGTCACTAGTTAGTTACAGTGACTGTGTAACTAATCTTTGAAAAACAACAATTATCAGTTGTTCTACATAAAGCCTGGCCTTATTATAAAGTTTGGGGAAAAACTGTATAAACAAAACACAAATTCATTACCATCAGCGTACAAATACAAACAGAAAAAATAACAGAATTTCTGTATTAACCCATGCAGGTTAAATAAATATTTGTGGTATTGTCTTTGGTGTCATCTTCACACTTCTTCATATTTGATAAAACATACTTTAAAAAAAGTGCAATATATACAAGTGTGTAACTTTTTTACTTGGTGCTATTTTACGAACTAGTGTTGACCAGCATTGTTTTCTGTATGTAGACTGAGTCTCTATTCTATTCTATTCTATTGGAAATCTATTGGAAAGTTTATTTGAAATATACTGAGTAAAAAATAACTAGCAATATAAATAATAAACAGGATAAAGGATCTGAAAAAAACTGATAATAATTAATCAATAATCAATGTTCATTGTATTTGTTCAACCTTCTCAAGAGAGGAAAAGAAACACTAAATCAAACTTTTTCCCAAAATCATAATCACTAACAACCAGTTTCCTGAATTACTACAGTATTATATTTTTTGCCTCCTCTCATACTGCCCCCCCCCCCCACACACACACACACACATTATTCTCATGCCCTTCATCTTTCCATCCATTATGGGTTTTTTTTATAATCAAAACATTCCTTTTACTCAAAGTATAAAATGGTTATGACAAGGACAAAAACAGACCATTATTATCTGTGTGTGTGCTGTCGTAAAACACAGACAGACCTATGTAGGTACTACCACAGTCCTTTTAAGGACTCTAACTCAAAGAGGGTTAATCTTTTTTTTTATTATTTCTTTTTGCACTAATTGTTATTATTAGCTTGTTTTTAAGTGTTGCTTGAAGTTTAGTTTTCACCCCTTTTGATAAAGTTAGCGGCAGAAACAGCATTGATAAACATTAATATCCATCTCTCTGTGTCAGTGTTGAACGTCTTCCTTTGAGGTAAATAACCACTCCATATTGTTGATTACAGGAACACAGTCTCTCCTTTACAGTCTGGATTTCTCTAATCTCTCTAGAGCCACATTGATCAGCCACACTTTACCTCCATCACCCCAGTCAATACACATACAGTATGTCACAAAAAGTGAGTACACCCCTCACATTTCTGCAGAGATGTCATTATAATGTTTAATTGAACAACACTGAAGAAACATCGCTTTGACACAATGAAAAGTAGTCTGTGTAAAGCTTATATAGCAGTGTAAATTTATTTTTCACCTCAAAAAC
>NC_024327.1:6886521-6893188 GCF_000523025.1 Cynoglossus semilaevis | reverse complement strand
CACTCACTGTCAATTCCATCCCCCACCCAACCCCCAGGCCTGCCTCAGCCCCGGCGTGACCACCCATCTCTGGCTCCAGTGCTAATAGAACAGCAGGCTCTGAGGCCTCAGCTGGGCCCAGGAGGCTGCTGCCACTCCACTGTGTGATGTGTTCTGTGGTTTAGAGGCCTGTTGGGGTTTAAAATAAATCACCAGAGATGAGGGAGAATTCAGGAAGAGAGGAAGGGAAGCGTACAGCAGGCGTGAGGCCAAGTCTACACACACGACCACATGGTTTCTGACGTCACAGAAACGTGACAGTTTTTTATGTTGTGTAAATTGATGTAAAAGATGTCAAGGATAATTGACTGCTGTTTATTCTTTATTCAATTTATTCCTAAAATACTGGCTGTGGACATACAGATTGAACTTGCTGATTTCATCTATGTTTTTAAGCCTTTGCCAAAATACAGCCCTAGGGATTTATTTTAAATAAACAGTTTTCCTGTTTAATTTGCATCTGTGAAATGGCAGAAACGTCTAGAAATCTGGGAAAACCTTAGGATTCTTTGAATGTATGCCAACTAATACATACAGTTGAAACCAGAAGTTTACATACACTGTATAAAAAGACACAATATTTTCTCATTGTCTGACATGAAATCAGACAATCTTCTTGTAGCCTTGGCCAGCCTTATGTAGTGCCACAATTCTTTTTTTTTAAGGTCCCCAGAGAGTTCCTTGCCATGGTGTGCCATCTTGGGAGTTTCAGTGACCAGTATGACAGAGTGTGAGAGCTGTACTACAAATTGAACACACCTGCTCCCTATTCACACCTGAGACCTAGTAAGAGTAACGAGTCACATGGTATTTTGGAGGGAAAATGACAAGCAGTGCTTTGTTTGGACATTTAGGAGTGTAGTGTCTTTAGGGTGTACTCACTTTTGTTGCCAGGGGTTTAGCTATTAATGGCTATATTTTGAGTTTTTTTGAAGGGAAAAATAAATTTACACTGCTATATAAGCTTTACACAGACTACTTTTCATTGTGTCAAAGCGATGTTTCTTCAGTGTTGTTCTATTAAACATTATAATGAAATCTCTGCAGAAATGTGAGGGGTGTACTCACTTTTGTGACATACTGTACAGTTGAAACCAGAAGTTTAGATACACTGTACAAAAAGACAATAAATTCTACGCAAGTATAAACAACATGGGAATGTCCAGCCATCATACCGCTTAGGAAGGAGACTGGTTCTGTGTCCCAGAGATAACGGGATTTGGTCAGAACTGTGTGTATCAACCCAAGAGCAAAGGCAAAATACCTTGTGAAGATGATGGCTGAAGCTGGTTAGAGTGTGTCATTATCCACAGTGAAACGAGTACTGTACTGGCATGGGCTGAAAGGCCACTCTGCCAGGAGGAACCCATTACTCCAAAAGAAACACAAAAAAGCCAGATTACAGTTTACAAATGCACACAGGAAAAAATACCTTAATTTTTGAAGACGTCCTGTGGTCGGATAAAACTAAACTCAAACTGTTTGGCCATAATGACCACCGTTACGTTTGGAGGGAAAAGGGGGAAGTCTGCAGTCTGAGAACACTATACCAACTGTGAAACATGGTGGTGGCAGCATTATGTTGTGGGGTTGTTTTGCTGCAGGACAAACTGGTGCACTTAACAAAATAGATGGCATCATGAAGAAAGAAAACTATGTGGAGATATTGAACCAACATCTGAAAACATCTGCCAGGAAGTTAAGGCTTGGCCACAAATTGGTCTTCGAAATGGACAATGACCCAAAGCATACTGCCAAACTGGTTAGAAAATGGGAGACATGAGACATGAAAAGAGGACAACAAAGTCAATGTTTTGGCGTGGCCATCACAAAGCCCCGATCTCAATCCTATTGAGCATTTATGGGCAGAGCTAATACGACATGTGCATGCAGGTGGCCTACAAACATGGAACACTACAACATACCAGTTCTGTCAGGAGGAATGGGCCGAAATTCCTGCCAAGTATTGTGAAAAGCTTGTAGAAGGATATCCAAAACCTTTGACCCAAGTCATACAGTTTAAAGGCAATTCTACAAAATACTAATGAAATGTATGTGCACTTTTGACTTTCAAGACCATAATAAAAACATTGTCTAAAATTCTCTCTCTCATTACTCTGGCATTAGAAATAATTTTGGTAATCCAGAACCGCCTAAACAGGAAAAGTTTAATCTGATTTAATGTCAGACGGTGAGAAAAAAAGGATTGTGTCTCTTTTTATACAGTGTATGTAAACTTCTGGGTTCAACTGTACATTAGAAATGTCTGTTTAAAAAAGAAATTAACTCATCAACAAACTTGCAATCATTTTTATTGTCTTGCCCTGGTTTGTGTGCAAATTTGGGCTTTGTTTTTCTTTTTTTTTTTTCTTTTTTTAAAGTGTTTTTTTTTTTTGTTCCTCTCTCAAACAGCTGGGCCGTACTCCGGCCTGGGAGAGATCGTCCACAGAGAGAGTGTCCCCATGCACACCTTCGCCCGCTATCTCTTCACCTCGCTCCTACCTCATGGCGCTGAACTGGCGTACAAAATTGCACTGAGAGTCATGCGGTAGGTCTCTGAGTTTTTGGGTTCGCTTGTCCATCCCTTTTCATCATGTCAATAGCCTCTAAATCAAAATGTAACAGTTTCCATTACAAGATAAAATGCTGCCATTTGGAGAACATAAATCCTCTATAGTTTAGGCTAATGGAGCCCATAAAGCCCTGCTGCACCACCAGAAGGTGGGAGATCAGTTTGACCAGATTCCAGATTCTTTTCAACTATTTTCGTCCAAATATCCATGCAGACTTGTTAAGCTTTGATGACGGTAACAGTAACTAATCTGGATTTTAAGAGGACAATAATATGTCTTGTGGGTTTTCCCTTTACTTTATTGTGTTTACCTTTTTATGCATGTAAAATTTTAAAAAATCTTGGACCTTTGCGTTTCTTCTTTCAAAATTTTGCACTGGTGGTTCCTAGATAATTACATCTGAATTTTCAAACTATATCAGAAGATTTGGTTGTGTCATGGTGGGTGATGTGGCCCAAAATGGAGAAATGAGCACTTACCACTTGTTAAACCTGCTGCTCTGTTCTTGTCTGTAGAATTTTTTTTGCAAATTCTGGTTTCTTATCTGGTTTATTATATTTTAAAAATATAATACAATGTTTGATTTGCATTTTTAGGGTTAATTATTGCTAACACTAAAGTGATTGTGACCAGGTTTGAACTAATAAGGAAGCCTTGACTGGTGCCACAAGAAAATATGACAACAATATGTCCAACAATCTATATACACTTTATTTACAGCATATTTTGTATATAATTATTATTATTATTATTATTTTAGAATAGTTTGTTTAGAATAGTCTTTTTGTTCTTTCTGTTTTATTAGACACTGCTCACTGACATGTACCAGTTCTTTTACTGATCAGAAAATACCAGTTAGCCCCCGACACTGCTCAGTACTGCCTTCAGATTGCACCCCACTCTTCCTGCTTCCTGTTCAGCTGTGAACCCTGCTATTGTAATCCAATGCAGTTTGTCATTTCATTGTGAAATAATTTCCAATGACTTTTACTCAGTGTTTATATACTGGCCTGTTTTTTTTCTGTCACTTAATGTTCAGCAGCTTGTGAATGGCCTCTTGTAGTCACTCCTTTATAAAAACTAGCCTGCTGCTCTGTCCAAAATTCACCCCGACCCTCTTCAATCCACTTCGCTTGATTTTAATTTTTTTGCAAGGCTAATCATACTACAGGGAAAGTTCATGTTCATCAGTGGTAAGTAATTGCCAAAAAGTTATACATATTTTGTGAAAAAAAATTATAATATTCTGACAGTTTCTTATTCCAGAAGTGTGTGTCTTTCAAGCTCTAAAGTTTGTGTTCATTTGCAGACACTGTGTTCATGTGTGTGTGGGTTTAGCAGTGTGTGCTCCTGTGTTTTGATGTTGTGACTAGTGGGAGCTGGATCAGTGAATATTATTTACATTAATGAGTGTGTAATTAGTGTGGCTGTAAATGAGGAGAACACATACACGTGCAGGGCTGAGAGAGGGGCAATGTGGGGAAATGTTTGCTGTGTTTTCACTGAGCACAGCCTCCATAAATCCATCACTGTTAAACTAGTAAATGATTATGAATGAAGAAGAAATGTTTGTTTTTTTTTCTTTTTCCGCCATGATTAGAGATGCGGATAACTAAAGCAAACAAGGAACACATCAGGCCCAGTTTTGTGCAGTTAAACAATTTAGAATCAGGAACTGAAATAACATGCTGAAAACACCGAAACAACACGTTTGACTTTTTCATTTAAGGGTTGTGTGGTTGCAAGGTTACGCACTTGGCCGTTGTGCAACCCATGTCTTTTTCTAGAGACAACTGCTCCCCACCTTCCCTCTGCTGCTTCCCCTCACCTACCCCGTTTCCTCAAGTAACCTCCTCCATCCTCACTCCTGTGGTGTGAAACCAGCGATTTCGAATAACATGGCCAATTATGGCCGCTCCTGGGAACCAGGGGTGTCTGCTCAGCACATAATGAATGTGTGTAATGTAGCGTAGTGTAGTATGATAGCATATACCTCTCGCTCCCATGGGATGGCCGATAGTTAAATATAGAGGAGGTGGTAAAGTAACCAGTGCTATTTTAATGGACCCATTATAACACTATCATTGATACAAGAGGAAAGAGAAAGTCTAGCTCTGACTCTCATTTGTTGTGCTGCCATTTGCTTTCATGTTCATTTTAGAAAAAAAAATGCCATTAAAAAGTAGCTACATATTGGCCAGGGTGATGGACTAAGAGGAGCATTTGATTGGACTTGGTGGGAGTGAGGACACTGATTTCTGGAGCCGTATACCTCCGGCAATTTAGCAAAACCTTAATTTTTCTCAGATTTTTTTTAACTTTTCAATTTTTTTTCTTGCAATTCAACGCACCACTAAATCAAATTAGCTATTTCAAAAGAGGGACACTCTAAGTATAATTTATTTAAATATTTTTTCTTCTTTTATATGCTTTAAGTTCATCTGCAATAGCATTTCTTCACAAAAATTGTGGATTTTTTCCCATAAACCCCGACTATATGTACTGTCTATTTTTACCTGATATTTTCATTTGCCTCTGGCTCCACACACAATGATGCATCCCTGCCCCTGTAATGTCAAGATGCCTTAGTATTAAACATCTATGAAGTGAGATTTCAGGGCCAGGACTGAGGTCATGTGCAGTGTGACTCCGCTCCTTTTTCCAGGTTACTGAAGTTTTTTCTGCCTCTAGTGGGATTGTGTAAAGAGTGGATATTTTCAGCGGATATGTCAGGGAGCAGACAAACATATTCTGGATAGATTATAAAAAGTGAAGGGTGTTTATCGTCAGAGGGGAAAAAGAACACGAGGCTGAGAAATTGGTGATCGTGGTGATCCTGAGCAGAAACCCAAAGCCCTGGGATTTGCGGAAAAACCTTGCAGGGCTGTTCTTTATCAGTGTCTTTCTCTCTCTCCTTTTTGATTTCTTTCTTCTCAGTGGCCTCTGTTACTCTCTCCTTCCTCTTCTCCTCCCTGGCTTCCTTCTTGCCCTCACTCCCACTGTTCAATTTTCAACATCAGCTTCTTCCTCCTCTTTGTTCTTCATGTTCTCCTTCACCTTCCTCCTCTGCTCCTTCTTCCTTTTCTTGTGGATTTTCTTCATTGTTATACTCCTTTCCTTTTCCTTCACTTACTCCATCTATTCTGATCTATTCTCCATCTTTCCCGACTTTTTTCCCCTCCTCATTGTTCTTCTAATCCCTCACCCTAAATTATTTTTCATCTTTATTTGTTTTTGTTTTTTGTTTTCTTCCACCTCCTCATCCTTTTTGGCCTTCCTCCCCATTCCCTCTGCTCTCCTCGTTGCTGCCCTCCCTTTCCTCTCAGTCTACTTGTTTCCTCTTGTTCATTTTAATTCCTTTTTTCTCCGTCTCTTTTTCTTTTATTCCTACTGCGTCCTACTCTTCCCCATCTCCTCCTCCTCGACCTTTTACACCTTTTACGTACATTTCTGTGTACGTCTGAGGATTTGAATGTTTTAAGACAACATTCAAACTGGCTGGACCCGTTAGTTTTAACGACCCGATTGTCCGTCTGCATGTCTCTGACACATGGCGTCCGTCAGTCCTTGGTCTGCCCTGGCTTCAAAAACACAATCCACACCTTGACTGGTCAGCAGGGAAGGTGGTGAGTTGGAGCTCTTTTTGCCATGCTTCATGTCTGCAGTCTGCTCTCACACCTGTGAAAACTGAGTCTCCCTCCTCTACTCCCGAGTCTCCTGATTTAGCATCTATTCCTTCAGTCTACCATGACTTAGGAGAGGTTTTCAGTAAACAACAAGCTCTTTCTCTGCCTCCTCATCGTCCCTATGACTGCGCTATTAATATCCTTCCAGGTGCTTACCTGCCCTCTAGTCGACTGTATAACCTATCTCGTCCAGAGAGAGAGGCGATGGAAAGATACATTCATGACTCTCTGGCCGCAGGAATCATCCATCCCTCCTCTTCTCCTCTGGGTGCTGGTTTCTTCTTTGTATCAAAAAAGGAAGACTCTGCGACCATGCATTGACTACCGTGGACTTAACAACATCACCATAAAGAACAAATATCCTTTGCC
>NC_024327.1:6878610-6880172 GCF_000523025.1 Cynoglossus semilaevis | reverse complement strand
GATTAACCAGGCAGAGTCAGGGAAATGTGCCACGCCCACCACAGACAGAGACAAGTGCACAACACAAGAATGGGGAAAACACAGGGAAACACAGGGAACGACAGTCACGACTGTCATCGTGACAGTCCCTTTTTCTGACATGACATTAGTGTTACGCTGTCACCAGGAGTGTTTGACACCGAGGATGCCCCCCCCTTCCTCACTGCTTCCCCTGGGGATTGATTGCCCCGTTTCAGCTCGCTCGCTGTTTTTGTGTTTATAAATCATCCACAACGCACATTTATATTCAGCCATAGCCACGCTTGCGAGAGAAATATGAGTTTAATATTATTTTTTAAGCACTTGCTGCAGAATTTAGAGTAAGTATCCTGTTATTTGGCACTATAGCCAGTGTGCACCATTTAGCAGTAGTTTACACTGTGCTCCATGTGAATGCACCTGTGGCTCAGAACACTCAAGTCTGGATTGAATGGCTCTCTATGAGCACTCCTCCAGGATTTTTTTTCTTTTTCATCTTTTTCTGGTTCTCATGGAACAATGACCCAAGTATGGATTTTCCTCTCAACATTTTAGGAGAGCAGGCCTCTCAAGCTCATATCCAGTGGAGGCCTCTGGCTCTCAGGTGAAAACCAAACAAAGACAAGAATCTTGATGAAGCCTCCATCTTTACCTAGGGCCCTTTTTGTGCTTTGCTAGTCCCACCTCCACCTTGAAGTCTGTCCTTCCAACAGCACACCTCACTACTGTTGTACTATTCTCATACATGTCCTGCACCAAACTAACATACTTCTCTGCCACTCCTGACTTCCTCATACAAAACCACAATTCCTCCCTTGGCACTTTGTCATATGCCTTCTCTAGATCTACAAATACACAATGTAGCTCCTTCTGACCTTCTCTGTACTTCTCCATCAGCATCCTCAAGGCAAATATTGCATCTGTGGTACTCTTCCTAGGCATGAAACCATACTGTTGTTCACAAATCTCCACTTCCTGCCTCAACCTAGCTTCAACTCCTCTTTCCCAAATCTTCATCGTATGGCTCATCAACTTTATCCCTCTGTAGTTGTTACAACTCTGTGCATCCCCCTTCTTATAAATTGGCACCAGACACTTTTCCTCCACTCGGTGCCTCCACTCATCGGGCATTTTGTCAGTCTCTAGAATTCTGTTGAACATCCTAGTCAGGTGTAAATAGAATTTCTAGTTAGTTATCAAAGTGTGTTAAATCATAATCTGCTTGTACGGAACACATACTCCCTTTTCTGAAGACTTTGCTCTGCACAGGAAATGTCCTACGTACAGTACGGTACGTACTCCTAGAAATGTTTTACAATGTGTTCCGCAAAGGACGAAGTCTGTTCCTCATCATTTATGTGAATCGTGTGAACTTTGCCCAAAAAGAATGTACGTAATAAAAAAAACTGCTCAGCACTTATGTAACTTTCTCAATAAAAGGAGCTGTAGTCCTCATACACTTTGAGACTTAGGTGAGTCAACTCTGCGAAGCTGTTGGTCACTCTGCTCCCCCTCGCAGCGAGTAAAAAGTACAACGTTGTCAG
>NC_024327.1:6853035-6876004 GCF_000523025.1 Cynoglossus semilaevis | reverse complement strand
CTGACAAAATGATCAAAATATTTTTTAGTGCAAAAGTACATCCATAGACCATGTCAAGTAATTTCCATTCAAAAGTAGCACATACCTTGTGGGTGATAGGGTGTGTCTCAGCCCACCTCCTCTATTGAGTGGTGTTTTTTCCCGGTTGACAAAGGTTGTTGCCCTCGAAGGAGTGTGTTTTGTCCTTGAGGCGTATGTGAACAGCTGAGTCTTGTCCTGAGGAATTGCCCCCCCGTGTTGCCTAAAAGAACTCTTCAACCTTGACCATGACCTGGATGACTGATAATCTTGAGAGACAGAAGTTTAAAATGTTTATGTGCATTGCTATCTAACCTTAAGCCCTAATTCATCCAATGTAAGCTATTTTAGAATGAAAGCTCAACAGTGATCACCTGACTTTTTTCTATTAAATTAAGTATTTCTCTCAGAGAAAAAGGCAACTCTGATATAATTTCACACAAAATTCATAAAATGGTTAGGAAATTATGTCAAATTTGCCTTTTTCTCCTTTTTTTTTTAAACCCTGCGCTAATTTAGGAAGGTACTGTTTTAAAACAGTTGGAAAATTCGGAGGCTACATGACCAAGTTTTATGACTACATGGAAATGACGATAATTCGCAGTATTAGCTACTTAAACTGCATTCAGACATGATCTCATGCACGTGGCAAGTTGAAATAATTTGACTGTCAAACCTATGTACTGAATACTGGTCATATAAAGTATTAAAAATTCAAGAAACTGTCAGGTAGCAACTATGGCTTGTCTGCAGCGCAAATTGGCCGATGTACGCATGCACAGTTAACTAGAGGAAAGAGCTATAGGTAGGAAAAAACTTCATAACACCGGTTTGGGAAGGTTTTCAATATTACTCCATTTGCGATTCTGAGCAAGAACGAACCAGTCTCTTCAGCAGTGAAAGCAAATTAATCTGCCCACTTAGCATTAAACGTTCTGTTTTCTTCAGAAACTTTTTTTGGATTTATCCATCATTTACCTACCAGGGGCCGATAAGCTCAATAAATCACGTTGGTGGTGTAGGTGCGGTATAAATCCGCGCGACCAGATATGTGCCAGGTGTCGCACATCGGCAGATGTAACGCGTATTTTGAGCGACAAAAAAAAAACGTGTTACAAGATTACCATAATCTTCAAATTTAGAATTATATTTTAAAAAGAACAAACTAAAATAAAAAATACATTTTAATTAAATACTCATTATTTATTTTCCAAAGTCACAGGGAGCCACAACAGAAGGGTGAAAGATGCCACATGCGGCTCTTGAGCCGTGGGTTGCCGACCCCTGGTGTAATGAGACAAAGACAGTAGTAAAGCTCTTTCATCCTCTAGCAGGTGTCGCGTAGCTCTGAGTTCATTATGACCAATTAGACTGAAGAAAATACTAATTATACCTCAGTTTCTAGGTGATTAAATACTACGTTGCCAGTAAATTGCAGGGATATGATAACTGTAATCCCCCGTGATCGCCAAAGTCATCATTTGAAGTCACTTTTAGAATGTCATAATGAAGCCCTTTTTTTTGTCTGTACAGAATTTCTGTTAGTCTGCTTGTTGTTGTAAGAAGAAAGCAAAGGAGTCACTCTGATGTTACTGATTTAATGGACCTTTGGTGTCACCGATTATCACTTCCAAGCCACCTTTTGATGTGAATCGACTTTGTTTTTTGTCCACTGGTGTTTTATTTATTAAAGTGAATTTGTAGTGTGACTAATGTTTATGAACCTCTGTGTCTCAATGTCCATCAGGTTACCTGTGTTGGAGTCTACAGCCTCATCTGGTGACCTGTCACGACCCCACCACATTGTTTCTGTGGTGCCCAATCGATACCCACGCTGGTTCACGCTGAGTCATATAGAGTCTCAGCAGTGTGAGCTGGCCTCCACCATGCTCACCGCCGCCAAAGGTGGGTAGACCCTCACAAAAGCAAATACAAATAAAGGCAGCAATCGGCTGTGATTCGACCTCGGAGCCTCCAGATGCAAAGCAATGTTATCCCGTTCACACAGACCCGGCACAAGAAAATTCAGGGTTTAACTGAAGCTGCTGAATACAACTCCTGATGTAGCCTGGTGTCCACGATTGTTGTTATATTGTGTGACGTTGAGCAGGGCTGACTGGTTAGACCAAGAAATACCAGGTTCTTCCCTGTGAACCGTGACATCATCAGCGGCCGTGTGTCTTACTCTGTTTAAAAACAAACAAAAAAAAAATCAAAGAAGCAGCGACTGACGGAGAATGTGACGGCGAACATGGAGAAAAAGAATGTGTAGTGGTTTGCAGAAACCAAATGTTTGGTGACCATGTGGTCTTCAACTGGTGTGAAGTGATCTACAGCCATTTTGTTTCTATTTAAACTGGTATAAATTCGAGCTGGTGCACCAGAAAGCACCAAGGTTCCCAGACTCCAGAATGGAACCAGAGCCAGAATAGATCCATGTCTGTCTGAAAACACCATCTGGGACCAGTATTCATAGAGCGTGGAATCACCCCCACCCCAAAGACTGCAAATCTGTCCAGACAAAAGACAGAATTGGGGTTTTTCTGTAGTTGTATTGCAGCCGTGTAAACAGTGCCTAAGCCTCCCATCTGTGTGATTCTACTTCTAACAAAGGTTTTGTCTTCTGTTGTGGCTCACTTATGGACAGGCGAACTCAGTGCTAATTTTGGTCCCTACTCTGCATGTGTTTTTAGGTGACAGTCGCAGGCTGGAGACGGTCCTGGAATCCATCCAGAAAAACATTCACTCCTCATCTTACATCTTCAAATTGGCACAGGACGCCTTCAAGATTGCCACTCTGATGGACAGCCTTCCTGACATCACACTTCTCAAAGTCTCTCTGGAACTGGGTCTGCAGGTACAGATATGAGCTTACTGTCAGTACGTGCACATGCACAGTGAAAGCTAGGCGCGGTTATAGCTTGACTGTGCAGTTTTTTTGTCAGCATGGTAAAGGCATTATTTATTAACAGATGGATTTCCAACTTGAATGAGATATGTAGTGATAGGCCTCCCTGGTGGCTGATTTGCTGACATGCTAGCTGTCAGTAACTTAGCTAGAAAGATAAATATGAAAAGTTAGAAAAAAGACTATAAAACTGTTAGCACACTTAGCTTCTGTTGCTTTCAAAGCCTAAAAAAAGACAGCTGTGAGTCCAGTGAGCGACTAATGAAACAAATAGGAGTGTGCGTGGTTTATTCTGACCTTGTTTACTGTTTTCAGTTGGGTTAAAATGTTTCCTTTTTTTTAATCTTTTTCAAAACACCACTAGCCCGCTCACGTAGTTTTTTAACATGGTTTGATTATATTGTCAGGTTCTGTTTTATTATTATATTAAACCTACAACCAATGCCTGAAGACAGCTAGTGTATATAAGTTACTTTCTTGCTGTTTCTTTATCCCTACCTTTACATTTTGTACACACCCAGCATCCTCGCAATGGTCACACACACACAAAGGCAAATTATCAGGCACCACGTCATTTAGACCTAAAGGACAACACAAGGGTTAAAACAGCTTCTTAGTCTTTAGCAACCAGGTTTTCATCACACTTTTAAAATATATTATAAAGATTGTTCATTCAACTAAGTTTGACTGTTTTTTACATATCAATATACTTTACATAACATAAATATACATAATACATAATATACATATGCATAAATACATATATATATATACATTACATATATTACATATCATGATTTGGCTTTTTTCTATATAGAATAAGTTCATACTGCTATGATTTACAAAATTTGGCTTTATTTTCTTTTTTTTCCTTTGAACCAGGCATGGGCAAACTAAGGCCCAGGGGCCGGATGTGGTCCGTTCAGCTTTTTATTCCGGCCCAAATTATATAATTTATTTCTATTATCATTATACTTCTGCCTTTTCCCTGCAATGCCCACATTTCCCCAATAGATGGCATAGAAAATGATAAAAGCATTTTATCCTTTATGCACGACTTTTACATGTTCACACAAACGCTCCACTTATCTACTCCTGATCTGGTCACCCTGTTCAATTTTAGGACAGTTGTGGCCCGTGAGTGAAAAAGTTTGCCCACGCCTGCTTTAGACTTTAATTTGATTATTAATTTGACTCAACACTGTTAATCTTACTAGCTGATTGTTTTTTCGCCCGTGCATTAATCTTTCACATCTTTCTCAGGTTATGAGGATAACTCTGTCTACATTAAACTGGAGAAGGAGAGAGATGGTGCGCTGGTTAGTCACATGTGCCACTGAAGTGGGTAAGTCTCACTGTTCTGTCCCACATTGCAATGAACTGGTTTGAGCTGTTGCCTCACAGCTATAGGGTCACTAGTTCATATCCCAGTAGAGGTAGATGGTCTCTTTGGTTGTATGTTCACCCCACATGTGCGTGGGTTTGCTGGGTACTACTTTTTTTTTTTTACCTCAGCCAAAATTGGAAATTGAGAATCAAGTCATTTGTTTTGTTTTGGGTTTTTTTTTGTGTACATACTGTATATGTGAAACTGTGCTCTCTTGATTGGACTTGGGTTTTAGGTTGTGGCAGGTAAATTAATGAAGAAACAATCTCCATGTGTATCTCATAGGTGTGTACGCACTGGACAGCATCATGCAGGGTTGGTTCACCCTCTTTACCCCTACAGAAGCCACCGGTATTGTGGCCACCACTGTCATGTCCAACAGCACTATTGTCCGCCTCCACCTTGACTGCCATCAGCAGGAGAACCTGGCTTCATCTGCCCGCACCCTCGCCCTCCAGTGTGCCATGAAGGACCCTCAGAACTGTGCTCTCTCCGCCCTCACACTTTGTGAAAAGGACCACATTGCCTTCGAAACAGCTTACCAGATTGTACTGGATGCAGCAGCCACAGGGATGAGCTACACTCAGCTGTTCACAATAGCCCGCTACATGGAACATCGCAGCTATCCAATGAGGGCCTACAAGCTGGCAACTTTAGCCATGGTTCATCTGAACCTTAGTTACAACCAGGACACACACCCAGCCATCAACGATGTGTTGTGGGCCTGTGCTCTCAGTCACTCTTTGGGGAAAAACGAGTTGGCTGCCGTCATCCCCCTAGTGGTCAAGAGTGTGAAGTGCGCCACCGTGCTCTCTGACATTTTGCGGCGGTGCACACTGACAACACCGGGCATGGTGTCGGCACTGCACAGCCGCAGGAACTCTGGGAAACTGATGTCCCTGGACAAGGCGCCACTCCGGCAACTGCTGGACGCAACCATCGGAGCCTACATCAACACCACGCACTCTCGTCTGACACACATCAGCCCGCGCCACTACAGTGAATTCATTGAGTTCCTGGGAAAAGCCCGGGAGACTTTCCGGATGGCTCGTGTCGGGCACATTCAATTCACGCAATTCATAGACAACCTGAAACAGATCTACAAGGGCAAAAAGAAACTTATGATGCTGGTGAGGGAGCGGTTTGGCTAAGGGTGAGGCTGGGGGGGTTGACAAAAGCCCCCCCCCCCGACTCTAGTGCTTTTCTATTAACTTGAGTCTGCCTTTTGAACTTCTTTTGGACAGGTAAAAAAGAGGGATGTGACTTGTAGGATCAAGCAGAAAGAGAAAGAAAGAAAGGGAAAAAAATCAACAGAGCCACATGCGGTATTATTTTTCATGCTGTTGTTATTGTTATAAACATTATTACTATTATTATTATTAATCATATTATTATTACTACTACTAAGTGTTTTTTATTTTTCAGAAGAGAGGAAATTTGTCACGTTGTGAATGTTGTGTGTATTTCTCTACATGTGTGCGAGAGGAAAATGAAAAATTAAATGGCTTTTTTACATTTTTTTTATTTGAAACATCTTTTTGCCCTTTTCAGTGTATATGTTGTCACGTGGCTGAAGCCCTTTTTATAATAGCGCTCATGTAAAAAGAAATAGAGAAAACAGGAAAAAAAGAAACATCTCGGCATCCTCAAAGAGAAATGAAGGCTTTAAAACAACACAGAACACCTCCCTCTGTCGAGGCCCTCACCAGGGAGCACTGGACAGCACTGCAAAGCTCAGCTTGACTTGGCTCAGCTTAGCTTAGCTCAGCTCAGCATGGCACAGCTTGGTTAAGCACTGACAGAAAAACATCATTAGCATATACCAGACGCAGCAGCAGAATTGGCACTTCAGCAGTTGTTACTCTTGTTTGGGTCCCAGACATTAGCTTCAGTACTCGCAGCACTGCTCTGAGCTTGTGCTGTAGCTGTGGTGTTATCGACTCTCACTCTCATGTGTATTGGTTCAACTCATTGACACATATATAAGAAATGGAAACAGCAGTTATTTTTTAAAGAACAGTTTAATGGCGAAATATAGTGCTGCTCTGGATTCAGTTGTAACTCCATGTGACTAGGAGTTTACTGGAAAATACTTCAATCTGAATTTACAATAACTTTTATCTATAATATATATTATTACTATTTATCAACACATTGAATAGTTTCAGTTCTTATTTAACCAAAAAGATGTAAATTGTTTAAATTTAAAGATCCTATTTAAGTTAAATCAGATGGTAAATCACAACAAGAGACAATACGGAAACCAGTGTAAATATGGCTGCATCCATTTCTTATGTATGATCTGTGGGGATTAGAATGCAGCTACACTGGCAGCACATTAAACAAAGATATTGAGTATTATTACTGCTTTTCGCTCTGCTGCACGTCACTGCCCCCAGCATCGGTACTTAAACCCCACCCAAGATTCAAAAGACGGAACAAAAAAAGCATTGGCCGAGGCTCTGACGAGACATTTGTGTGTGCGGCTGCCTCATCTGATCTCTTCAGCCACCATTGTACAAGTTTTCAAATGAGGCCAGTGTCATTTCCCTCTGTGCATGTGAATCATCAGAAAATGAGACTTTCTGCTGTGCTAGTTCATTGCGTGGAACCTTCAGTAATTGTCAACCAGAACGTTCTCAGGGATTTCTCTACACAGGAAAAAAAGGCGAATGAATCACTGACTCCAGGAATTAAAGACAAAAAGAGATGACACAACATGAGTGAGCATTTATTGTACTCTGTATATATGCCATAATATATGTCTGAATATGGAGGATCTGAAAGTATATGTTAACTAATTTATACAGAGTATTCTATGTAATGTGAAACACTTGAAGCCGCTGTAGTTTACTCTCTCTTCTTCTTCTCCTCTTTCTCTTTTTTGTCTTCTTTCTTTTTTATTATTTCTTCTCTTGAAAACCCAAACATCAGAAGGACTAGACTGACCTTGTTGATGGCTTTCTGGACTCCCAGGCCACGAGTGTTCATACCTGAGACACTGGATCTCATCAGAAATGCAGATTGAGTCAAATTGGTAATTTCACAGAGGAAAATTGTTTTTTGTTCCTGCTGACTAAACCAGGGCCGTGAAGGGAGATAGGCTACTTCAGGCCACCGGTCGATAAATGTTTGAAAACAGCAGGATTTCTTGAAGTACTACATATGCATGCAAGAAAGAAAACTTTTATCTCTAGCCTTGGCAGAAGTTAGCCTCACTGTAATATCACGCAGTAACAGTGCAACTCCTTTAGACTTCTAGTGATAATGAAGCACGGTTTCAACCACTTCAAGATAAAAAAACAAACACGTGTTTCCTCAGTTCATTTATTTGGTGAAGAATTGCCAGTGTCTCCTTTGCAACGGTCCGCTGTCCTGTCATTAATTGCCTTTGTACCTTCCTCTTTATATTTTTCCTTTTCCTTTACTGTGCATATTATTTTCTTTATTCTGTGTCTGATTAAAAGCAGCCTTTTTCTCTTGCCTTGTCGTAACGCTTTAAAATAACCAAACAGGAGATCTGCCTAACAACCAAACGCGTTCTCAGAGGTGAGAGACGACCCACCTTGGTACCAGCTTTAGTGTCCTTAATTAGTAAGTGAATGGCTGTGTAACACATGCTTTAACAAAGCAATTCCTCATGTGTGTTTGGTGGAAAAGAAATATCAGTGTCCAGTGTCTATTGTTCTCTTCAGAAACAATTTTCTCTGAGTCTTTCTAGCTGTTTTAGTTTCCTTCCTTCCTTTTTGTTTTTGTCTGTATAGGAATCTTCTGCTCCCATTTTATTTATTACAACGACCCGTGTATACAGTACATGCTTATGAAATTAAGATTTGATACACCGATATCAATTTATTTATGTAACTAAAATCACTGTTTTATAATCTTGTTAACGAGTCAATAATTGTTTTTGTTTGTTTTTTGTTTTAATAAAAGTTAGTTTTTTGAAATGTATACGTCTGTTTTCTCTCACCAGCTTTTTGCAAAACTAAACTATTCCGCAGCTGCATTTTTTTTAAATGTAAGTTTGAGTTTGAAAGGAGGCAGTGGAGCCAATCAGGCAGGCCGCAGCGGATCAGCATGAAAGAGTAATGTCTGACCTAACTGAACTATGGCTTTGAGCTGATCCCTCCCCCCAGAGCTTACTTTTTTGTTTCTTACTGCCACCTTATCATTTCAACCCTACCCTTTGTAAAATAAAGTACAAACTGCGAGACAAGAAAAACTTTTTGTGCACAGCTGCAGTTTTTATTTTTAAAACAGTATCACAAATTGTTACTGAAGAATCTGACAATTTTTAACATGTTTTACCCTAAGACTGTAGATCTCTCAACTCTGTGTCAGCTCACATATTTTCTCTGATTTTGCAGCCAATCACTTTTGTACAACTTTGTGTTGAAGAACAGAAATGGAAGCTCAAATTCACAAGCTGAAGCCAACATGTCGTTAGCTTGGGAGTACTTAATGATGAGTCAAGAAAGCTCCAAGCTATTGTAATATATGTAACAACAAGGTCACTGTTTAGGAAATCATTGCGAAGTTATTCCAAAGATGCAAACAACAGGACAAGTATTGTCAGGAAACTTCCTCCGTTAGATAGGACTGTAAAAAATGCTGTAAGTTCATACCCCAGTTTCTCAACACACAAAGAATTCAAATAAAGATCAAATAAAGATCTGATCAAATAAATAATCAAATATACATTACTGAGGAACTCCTCAGTGCTCAAAGCTTAAATACTTTTTTTTTACACACAAACTTCAATGGTCAGTACCTTAACCCTTTACAGCCATGTGGTGTTCTCACGCAACTTCTGAGCACTGATTGGTAAAGACTGCTTCAAACTAGGATTCTCCACCAATAGGAGCTATGTGGAAATGCTGTAGTTAATCAAGTCAGATAAGACCATCCAGTTCGGATGTTTTTCTCTCTTTGTCTTTTGTTGATCTTCCGTCGGTCTACTTATTTGGGCAAAGAAACCAGTTCTGATCGGTTCTGTGTCCTGTCTCTATCTCCAGGTGTAACAGTCGGTACCATTCAGTGCTGTCCATATCATCCTGTTATGTAAACTATCAGCATGCACACCTGTCTTCAGCACTTTTCCTTTTAGTACAGCACAATAACAGCATTCAATAACAGTATAAATTGATATGGAAACTTAATACAATGAATATATTGTAAAGATTGAATAAATGTATTTACAACATCTTAACAAGTACACATGTAGCATTGGTTTTTGTTGTGGTACGTTAGCACCCTACTGGCTGGCTGGCTAGCCAGATGTTTGGTTTGGTTCGTGAGATTATCCATGTTGCGTTATAAGTGGTCAGTGGATAGAAAGATTATGCAGACGTATTGTGAACCTCTTATTTGTCAGAAAGGTGGGTGAACAGAAATCCACTCATTCAGTGCCTCAGTCTCTGAGCTCTTTATTTTCAAAGTTGTTGATGTAAAGAGAGTAAAGTCAGTGGGTAGATGTATAGTAGGCACTTGTTATGAGACTAACATTTTTCACTCGGAACTCTTATTTTTGTATATGCAGTCAATTAAAGGAAATTGAAGTAGGCAAAACGTTACACTTTCTGAAATACCAGAATTTGGAATCAGCACAAAATTTGCAAATAGGGCATATCTATTTTAAAGGAGGCAAAGATGATTTTTTTCCCCCAGCAATAGCTGGATGCTTATCATGTCCTCCCCTAACACACACTTTTTTGGTTTTTATAGGTAGAGGTTTTTAATGTGTAAATTTCACACTTGTTCACACATCCACCAAAAAATATCCCGACCGCTTGCAAAAGCACAGGACAAAAAGAAACTACGAATTCTGACAAGAAGAACTTTTTTGCATGGCTGCAGTTTTCCTGAAAAGTGTGTCCCACATTGTTACAGAACACAAACTGTGGGTTCAAAAGAAGGCGTTGGAACCGATCAGTCAGGACAGTGCAGATCACCATCAAACGGCCATGTCAGAAAAAGTCAGAGACGGGATCACTCTCACCGGCTTCACACTCATCATATCATACAAGTTGACAAGGAATACGAAAAGGTCCGTTTGAAGTTGCCATTGTCTTTCCAGCTGTTATTGCAACCAGAATAAACAGCTCCAACGCTGACAGTGGTGCCACAGGATGACTAAATCAGTGTATGTTAGCTGTGTTTGTGTCGACATGTTTTTGTGCTTGCTCCTTCTTGTTTGCATGCCTCCATGTGTCTGCATGTGTTTCCTTGGGTGTGTGTGTGTTAGTGTGTGTTAAGGCCTTTAGGGAGTGAATGGGAACAGGTGGTAGCTCCAGACTACAGGAACTCTTGACAGCAGAAAGGTCCCCAGACTCCCAGCCCCTCATTAAACATTGACACAAAAACACTGCAACTGTCTGTGTGTGAACAGTAATGAAGCACAGACAGCTGCACTGGCGTACACGCTGCAGCTTAGGACAGCAAGAGCTCCGGGTCTACATCCCTGTGTGTGTTTGTACACCGTCCATCTGTGTGCAGCCATTAATGAGGCACATTTGTCATAGAGGTGTCCACTTAGATATCCAGGAATTTTTCAGGTTTAGTAACAAAAGCACCTGTCTGTGCTTTGGACATATAGATATTTAATATAGATTTTAACAATATTGAGGGATCCAAATAATATAACTTAACAATTAAAAATTAAGAAAAGCCTTCTGTGAAATGTAATTTAAAAAGAATGAAATTTCTGGTTAGGAATAAATTAGGACACCCCTCATATTTTCCCACTTAAAATGGTTAAAATCACACCTGATGTATCACATCAGGTGCACATGATCAGAACATCATTACCCAGCATTTTGAAGGAGCCTTGTCCTATTTAAACCTCAGACTAAATGTCTGAGGTTTGGTGTGCCCCTGATGGTTGAAGTGAGAGTGAGTGATGTCTGAGGCCCTCAGAAAGAAGAGTGTGGCTGCTTATGAGTCTGGTAAGGGATTTAAAAAGGTCTCAAAAGAATTTAACATCAGCCATTCCACCATCCGGAAAATTGTTTACAAGTGGAGGACATTCAAAACAATTGCCAGGTCCGGCCGTCCAAGCAAGTTCACAAGATGCTTAAAAAAGTCACCAAACATCCTAAAATGTCATCACGGGACCTACAGCAGGCTCTTGCTACTGTTGATGTGAAAGTGCATGACTCTACTATTAGAAAGAGACTACACAAGTTTGACTTTCATGGGAGGTGTGCAAACCTTTGCTCTCTAAGAAAAACATTAAGGCCAGACTGAAGTTTGCCAGAGAGAACGTAGACAAAGACCATGACTTCTGGAATAATGTTCTTTGGACAGATGAGTCTAAAATTGAATTATTTGGACACCAGAACAGAAGACATGTATGGCGTAAACCAAACATAACATTCCAAGAAAAGAACCTCATACCAACTGTGAAGCATGGAGGAGGAAGTGTCATGGTTTAGGGATGCTTTGCTGCAGCAGGACCTGGCCAGCTCACTATCATAGAATCCACTATGAATTCTACCGTGTATCAGAAATCCACCAATCCACCATCCATCCATCCATCCATCCATTTTCATTCGCTTATCCGTTACCAGGTCGTGGGGGCAGCAGTCACCACCCAAATCACATTGCACTGTACCAACCCCCCCAAACCTTCCTGCAGGTGGTGAGTCCACTGGAACAATCCACCAAGGACTGGCTCAAAAATAAGAATTGGAGAGTCCTGGAATGGCCAAAGTCAAAGCCCGGATCTAAATCCCATTGAGATGCTGTGGGGTGACTTTTTGTTCATATCTTTTGTTCTATGAGTAAAACAACAGTACTTTTTTTTGTTTGTAAAATTGCTATTAAATCACTTTCTTTTTCCAGAAATAAATAAAAATAAGATTGGACATGGATGTGAACGTTTCTTAATAAAGAGCTGACTTTATTTAATCTATTTAATGGGGTGTCTTAATTTTTTCACGTACATATAACTCTCCATTCTGTCTGATATATTGTGCTCCATTTGGGTCCTGGTTACATACTTGCCTAGCAACTGTAACATAACACACCAGCAAGACTTCTACATGGCTTGGCATTCGCATAACTGTGGTGGACAAATTTAAGGTGATTGTGTACCAAGGACTTCTCCTCTGCAGTATTTGGTCGACTGAGAAGGCTATGGCCCAGGGGTAAGGTTGTGGGATCTGTCATGGAAAATCCTGGATTGGAGACTTGTGGTATGTGAATTTCACTGATGTAACCTTGACCAACCTTACACTACCAAACGGCTACATTGCCAGACTCACCAGCTCCTACCCTCAACCTCCTGACGTACAATATGAGTGACCATGAGCTTGGCTTCTCCAATAGGGACGTCTCAGAGGAAGACTTCTCCCACCTTCCAAAAATATGCAGAAGAACAATGTTCAATCTAGTTCAGTTCGATCAGCATTTATAAACCGAGGTCAAACAGGGGCCACAGCAAGCCTTTATGTTTGAACTCAATGGAATGGAAAAGGTCATATGGACTGATACTTTCAGTGGTTCTATTATTTGGTACTAAGAATGCTCGCAAGCAGAGGTGGGTTGTAACGAATTACACTTACTCCGTTACATTTACTTTTAGTTTTTCAAAAATAAAATACTTGTAGGAGTAGTTTTAAATCACTATACTTTTTACTTTTACTGGAGTAGATTTATGAAGAAAAAACAGTACTCTTACTCCGCTACATTAGGCTATACTGAGCTCGTTACTCGTTTCAGAGATACTGGATAAAGCTTTAGCTATATTCTCTATTCTCTATAGATCCATGATCCAATATCTCTACTTTTATTTTGTCAGAGAGTGACTTCCGCCCAAGGCTGTACCGCGCGACTGTAACCAAAAAAATGTAGCCCTCGCTGCGCAGTCTCGTCACGTGACCATACTCGATCTCGGCGGCGGGACGGATTAGTTTAGCGGTCAATATCCAGCACAGCAAAGTTGGCAGAATCAACGGTCAGTAATGCTAAAGACAAGGAGACACACTCCTGGCCTCATATTGAAAGTATGTTTACGTTACAAACAGTGCGAAACAGCAGTTTCATCATGCGGTGTCCTCTGTGTCGGCCCAAACATACGGATATTTCAGCTTTCAAAAGCTCATCGTCCAACTTGAGGAAACATGTAGCGGTAAGTTTGACCTACAAATCTTTTTTTTTTCTTCTTTTTGCTGTGGATAGGCGAATGTTTGTCCTGTTAGGTTACATGGGTACTCTGTGCTGAGCTCGATCTGCTTGTAGCCTCAAAGACGTGTTTTTATCCACAGAGGGTCCAGAGGTTTGGAAGTTTTTGTTACTTGTGCTGTAATTTAAGTTATTTCGTAAATATTTAACTCTTTTTATTTTATAGATTTTTATTTTTTATTGAACTACTTTAACTTACATAAAGATTATTTTATTTTAAGGTATTTAATTAATTTGTTTTGTTTTATTATTTTGTTGATGAGATAAACTCTCCTCTGTAATTTTGTTTATCTGATTGAATGCACGTTAAAAAATAAATCTAAAAAATAAATGTTACTCAACAGTTACTCAGCACTTGAGTAGTTTTTTCACCATGTTTTTACTCTTACTCAAGTAATTATTTGGATGACTACTTTTTACTTCCACTTGAGTAATATTATTCTGAAGTAACAGTACTTTTACTTAAGTACAATATTTGGCTACTCTACCCACCTCTGCTCGCAACTTGTGGATACCTGTCTAGTTGTCTTTGAAATCCTTTTCTTTACACCTAAAGTCTCAGAAAAAGATTGTGTTTAATGATGCATTTGAAGTTTTAGCACAGTGTTTTTTTAAATAAAGATCGATGGGGCTTTCTTGCACATCAAACTTGCTGTCTTTACACAGATACCAAACATGATCATCAGACGTGTTCTCAAACAGCGCCTGCAGCGTCAGACCTGCTACCACAGGGTTCCTCTCATACTCGTCTTACAGAAGGCCAATGGAGTTTGATTTTCTCTCCCCCCTCCATCGGCCCCGAGGCATCTGATTAAATGCTAATTAAAGCCGTTAGCGCGGCTATAACTGCTGCTAATTCCTTTCTTTCTGTCACAGAGATTAATACCCCTCGTTCATCATCACACCTCACAAAGCCTGAGGACCTGCCTCCCAGAAAAACCTGATTAAGTCATCAAGCTGAAACCCCTCTCCCCCGCTTCCTACCACCACATGAAGATGGACGAGGGGTTTAAATTTGAATTTGAAAATTGCCCTCAATTACTTCTGCAGTGACCACTTGCCAGAGCTTCTAATGTGGTTGAGTGGGAAGGGGTTGCAACGGCAAGCCAGTGGCCATTATTAGCGATAAGGGGACATTAATAAGAAATGTCCAGCCACAGAAGCCAGCCACTAGGGTACACGAAGCCGTGTTTATAGTGCCGGTCCCAAGCCCGGATAAATGGTGAGGGTTGCGTCAGGAAGGGCATCCGGCGTAAAACGTTTAGCTAAATCAAATATGCAGATCAATAAAACGATTTCTATACCGGATCGGTCGAGGCCCGGGTTAACAACGACCGCCAACAGTGCCGTTGACCAACAGGGCACTGATGGAAATTGGACTACTGTTGGTCAGAGACAGAGTCAGAGACAGAGAAGAAGAGGAGGGCGTTTGGTTAGGAGAAAAAGAGAAAAGATGAAGAATAGAAGTGTTAGTCTGAAGTTTGGAACTTTGAATGTAGGTACAATGACAGGGAAAAGTAGAGAAATAGCTGATGTGATGGAGAGAAGAAGAGTAGATATTTTGTGTGTGCAGGAGACCAGGTGGAAGGGCAGTAAGGCTAGAAACATTGGAGGAGGCTACAAACTGTTTTATCATGGTTCAGATGGGAAGAGAAATGGAGTAGGGGTGATCCTAAAGGAAGAATATGTAAGAAATGTGGTAGAGGTGAAAAGAGAGTCAGACAGGTTGATGTGTGTGAAGGTAGAAGTAGAAGGAGAGATGATTAATGTTGTTAGTGGTTATGCCCCACAGGTGGGCTGTGAGTTGGAAGAAAAGGAGAAGTTCTGGAAGGAGCTAGATTGGATGGTAGAGAGTATCCCCAGGAGAGAGAGAGTGGTGATTGGAGCAGACCTAAATGGTCATGTAGGGGAAGGGAACAGAGGAGATGAGGAAGTGATAGGCAGGTTTGGTGTTAGGGAGAGAAACGTAGAAGGACAGGCAGTGGTAGATTTTGCAAAGAGAATGGAAATGGCTGTGGTAAACACATATTTCCAAAAGAAAGAGGAACATAGGGTGACTTACAAGAGTGGAGGCAGGTCCACACAGATAGATTATATTCTATGTAGAAGATGTAATCTGAGGGAGATTAGAGACTGTAAGGTGGTGGCAGGTGAGAGTGTAGCCAAACAACATCGGATGGTAGTGTGTAAAATGACGATGGAGGTGACAAAAAGGAAGAGAGTGAAGACAGAGCAGAAGATCAAGTGGTGGAAACTAAGGAAAGAGACATGTTGTGAAGACTTCAGGAAGGAAGTAAGGGCAGTTCTGGGTAGTGTTGAGATATTCCCAGATGATTGGGAGACTACAGCTGCAGTGATGAGGGAGACAGGTAGGAAGGTGCTAGGTATGTCCTCTGGGCAGAGAAAGGAGGACAAAGAGACCTGGTGGTGGAATGAGGAGATCCAGGAGAGTGTGCAGAGAAAGAGATTAGCGAAGAAGAGATGGGACAGTGACAGAACAGAAGAGAACAGACTGGAGTACAAAGAGAGGACAAGGGAGGTGAAGAGGGAAGTGGCCAAGGCCAAACAAAAGGCATATGAGGAGTTGTATGAGAGTTTGGAAACAAAGGAAGGAGAAAAGGAGTTGTATAGATTGGCGAGACAGAGAAATCAAGCTGGGAAGGATGTGCAGCAGGTGAGGTTGATTAAGGACAGAGAGGGGAATGTGATCACAAGTGAGGAAAGTGTGCTGAGAAGATGGAAGGAATACTTTGAGGAGTTGTTAAATGAGGAAAATGAAAGGGAAAGTAGAAACGAGGAGCCAGAGACTAGTAGGAAGAAGGTAGATCAGGTTAGAAAGGATGAAGTTAGAAAAGCCCTGAAGAGGATGAAGAGTGGAAAGTCAGTTGGTCCTGATGACATACCAGTGGAAGTATGGAAGTGTTTAGGAGAAGTGGCAGTAAATTTCCTGACTGGTTTGTTTAACAGAATTTTAGAGACTGGCAAGATGCCTGATGAGTGGAGAAAAAGTGTTCTGGTGCCAATTCATAAGAAGGGTGATGCACAGAGTTGTAACAACTACAGAGGGATAAAGTTGATGAGCCATACAATGAAGATTTAGGAAAGAGTAGTTGAAGCTAGGTTGAGGCAGGAAGTGGAGATTTGTGAACAACAGTATGGTTTCATGCCTAGGAAGAGTACCACAGATGCAATATTTGCCTTGAGGATGTTGATGGAGAAGTACAGGGAAGGTCAGAAGGAGCTGCATTGTGTATTTGTAGATCTAGAAAAGGCATATGACAAAGTGCCAAGGGAGGAATTGTGGTTTTGTATGAGGAAGTCAGGAGTGGCAGAGAAGTATGTTAGTTTGGTGCAGGACATGTATGAGAATAGTACAACAGTAGTGAGGTGCGCTGTTGGGAGGACAGAAGACTTCAAAGTGGAGGTGGGACTACATCAAGGATCGGCCCTGAGCCCCTTCTTGTTTGCTGTGGTGATGGACAGATTGACAGATGAGGTCAGACAGGAGTCCCCATGGACTATGATGTTTGCAGATGACATTGTGATCTGTAGTGAGAGTAGGCAGCAGCTAGAAGAGAACCTAGAGAGGTGGAGGTTTGCACTAGAAAGAAGAGGAATGAAGGTCAGTCGCAGCAAGACAGAGTACATGTGTGTAAACGAAAGGCAGAACAGTGAAATAGTGAGGCTACAAGGAGCAGAGGTGGTGAAGGTGCAGGAGTTTAGGTACTTAGGATCAACTGTTCAGAGCAGCGGAGACTGTGGAAGAGAGGTGAAGAATAGAGTACAGGCAGGATGGAACAGCTGGAGAAAAGTGTCAGGAGTGATCTGTGACAGAAGAGTGTCAGCTAAGGTGAAGGGAAAGGTTTACAGGACAGTGGTGAGACCAGCCATGATGTATGGTTTAGAGACAGTAGCAATAGGCAGAAGACAGGAGGAGGAGCTGGAGGTGGCAGAGTTAAAGATGCTAAGATTCTCTTTAGGAGTGACAAGAATGGACAGGGTCAGGAATGAGGTCATTAGAGGGACAACACAGACAGGAAGGTTTGGAGAAAAAGCTAGAGAAGCCAGATTGAGATGGTTTGGACATGTGCAGAGGAGGGACAGTGGATACATTGGTAGAAGAATGTTAGAGATGGAGCTACCAGGTAGGAGAAAGAGAGGAAGGCCAAAGAGGAGATATATGGATGCAGTGAGGGAGGACATGCAGATAGTTGGAGTCAGAGTAGAAGATACAGAGAACAGGGAGAGATGGAAATCAATGATCTGCTGTGGCAACCCCTGAAAAAAAAGGGACAAAAGAAAAAGAAAGGGCCGAAAGAAAAAGAAGAAGAGGTTAAAGCGCCTGACAGAATGAGAAAGTTATGGCCATAGCTTACACCCTGAGCACACGCTGTGGTACCATCTTTTTTTACGTTTTGACATTCTCACCATTTTCAGACGCCACAGAACGATCCTCCAAGGGACATAAAAAAACAAAGTAACACACGTCATTTAATTTTATTCTTTCACAATTCTGGGCTCACAAATGTTTTATTGGTTCCAATATCGGTAATCATTATAAGCTATTTGAAGATATGATAAAATGCTGATTTATTGTTTAAAATATCCCAGGATGGCTTATATAAATATAGAAATAAAAAAGACAGCAACAAATGCAAGTCCAAAAATGAAGATGAAGATTATTGTCTCTTAAAAACATCTCTTTCAAAGACTGAATAAAAACCTGCATCAGAATAGGTCAGAATGTCACATAAATGGTTGGTTTTAATGATATAGACATGGGTTTAAGAAGTCCAGGTAAAGTGATATTTAAAGTATGTGCAATGTGATGCTGCAATGCTATAATCAGTACTACTATAATACTACAAGTATTTGCAGGAAGTGTTAGCGTTAACATTCCAATGCTCTTTGATTAAAAGCCTAAATGACTAACAGCGTGATCTGCTGCGCTCACTCTGTCATTCTTCCATCGACTTTTTTGTCTTCCTGGTGGTGGTTGGCACCATGTGTCCGGGAACAGGAACCAAAAAGGGGAAGAGACTCAACAAGAAAGAAGGATGGAGAGACAGGAAGAGGGGAGAATGAGGGCATATATCAAGGCCATTTTCACTGACATTTGTGCTCTTGTGCTAGAGAGCCACTATGAATATCATTATGAACCCATGAAGAGGAAACATACTGTAGTCCCTTTTTCTTCCTCCTCTCACTGGGCTATTCATGCACACAAGAAATCTATTCAAGTCATTGTAATGGCCAATCTCTGGGTCTGTGCATGCTTGTGTGAGCAGCACTGCCTCGGCTCTGCTCACACAAATCCTGTCTCCTGCTCTCTCTCTCTCTCTCTCTCGCTCTTTCTCTCTCGTATTTGTGAAAAACACTATGTCAAGTGCAACTGTGGTGAACACTAGAGTATGTAAATCAAACTGGATTGAACGCTTGCATGAGTTGAGTTGTATGCCGCCAATCAGCCGAAGCTACTGGCGACCGTTTTTTCTCAGCATCATTTCTTTGGGGTGTTTTTCCTCCCTCTTTCTTCCTCTGGTGCTCAGAGATACATTCAAAGGGATGCAAATCTACCCACCCTACCCTCCTTCTTCCCTTTCCCCATCTGCAAACACAGATAGCCCAAGGCCAGTCCCAGGCCTTTCTATATGCAGAAGCAATGACAGGAGTTACACGCTATTCTTTCCCCGTAACATACTGTTCCTTCCCTAACAAGCTGCGAGCCTCATTCTACGGTTTGCACGTACGTATGAAGCTGTGTGATTGGTTTGGTGCAGTAATAACAATAGGGCCAGTGTGCTCCTGACTCCCTCCTCCTCCTCCTTTGCATTTGGATCATTCTCACCGCCTCCTCCATCTTTCCTTCCCTGCTCACTTTTTGTGGGTGTGTGTGTGTATGCCGTGTGTGTTTATGTTTATGTATGTTAACTTATTACTTTAAGTTGTCTCCAGCCCCAGTGCTACAACCCCTGGCAAAAATTATGGAATCACCAGTCAGGAGGATGTTCATTCAGTTGTTTAATTTGGTAGAAAACACACAAAACTTATCATTTCAAAAGGCAACTTTCTGGCTTTAAGAAACACTAAAAGAAATCCAGAAAGAAAGATGTGGTAGTCAGTAACAGTTACTTTTTTAGACCAAACAGAAGGAAAAAATATGAAATCACTCAATTCTGAGGAAAAAATTATGGAATCATGAAAAAAACAAAACAACAAAAGAACACTTCAACACACCACTAGTACTTTGTTGCACCACCTCTGGCTTGTACAACAGCTCGCAATCTCAGAGGCATGGACTTAATGAGTGACAAACAGTACTCTTCATCAATCTGGCTCCCAATTTCTCTGATTGCTTTTGCCAGATCGGCTTTGCATGTTGGAGCCTTGTCATGGACCATTTTCTTCAACTTCCACCACAGATTTTCAATTGGATTGAGATCCAAGAGGCAGGTCCATCCATCCATCCATTTTCATCCGCTTATCTGTTACCGGGTCGCGGGGGCAGCAGTCGCCACCCAAATCACACTGCACCGTACCAACCCCCCAAACTTTCCTGCAGGTGGTGAGTCCACTGGAAGGGACCAACCACCCTAACCGGGATTCAATCTGGGGTTCCACACCAATGACAGAGACATTGCCTCTGGGCCAAAGTGCCACCAAGAGGCAGGTGACCGAAACTTTTCTGATGAGGTCCTCTATGTGTGTGTTTGTGTTGTTAAACGTTCAGCTGTATAAAATCAGATGAACGTTTAACAAAACTTCCGTTCCAAAACTTCAGAAAACTTCCAGAAAACTTGCAGACTACAGGAAACACCTGCGGTTTAACCTAAGGTGCAGACACCACAAGATAATCCCCACCAGTCTACGCCTCCTTTCAACAGTGAAAGGTCACAGGGCCGGGAACATCCTCCAGAAGGTACAGTAACAGCTGCTGAATGAACGAGTCAGACAGGTTCACTTCACCATCGATGCCTTGAGGGTAAAACTCGACCAGGTAAGAGAACAATTAACTATGCTACTCCCCAGGAACGTCATGGATGAGGTCTCCAAGTTCGCAGAGATGTTCCAACACAACAAAGGTATGGAACAACAAAAACATAAATTCCATATCCTCCAGTCCAGACAGACCACCGCCGCGGAATCTACACGAAACAACAGCGATTCCAACACTACACAGCAGGGCTCCCAGGAGAATTGGGTGAAGAATTTGTCTGGCAGAATCCTCACCCAGCCAGAAAAGGACATCTTGGCTAAAGGGCTGAACTTTGCGGTCGCTTCTGCACACATCCCCACTGTGGACCTCATCACAGCCACTGAGACACCCATCAGAAACAATCGTTTGAACACCACAGAAGCCAAAAAGCTAAGGTTGAAGGTCACTGCGGCACTCTCCAGTGCTAAATCTCCCCCTTCAAACCTGTCGCTCCCTGAGAAGAAAGCGCTGGCAGCACTCCAAAAAGACCCAGACATCACCATCCTTCCAGCAGACAAAGGTAGGTGCACAGTTGTTTTAAACACAACAGACTACCATGCTAAAGTGAAAACTCTTCTCAGTGACTCAGCCACATATTAATCCTTGAAGAAAGAGCCCACCAACAGCTACAAAAAGAAGGTCATCAGTTGCCTCCAACAGCTGGAAAAGGATAAAGCCATCAATAGACTCCTGTGCCACCGGCTATATCCAGGAGAAGCCATTCCCAGTATTTATGGTCTCCCCAAAATCCACAAGGAAGGAGCTCCACTCAGACCCATCATCAGCAGCATCAATTCAGTCACTTACAACATCGCCAAACACCTGACCTCCATCCTTTCACTATTGGTTGGGGACACACCTCACCACATAGCCAACTCACAGGACTTCACCAACAAGATAAAGGGGCTAAAACTGGACCCGGGTGAGACCATGGTCTCCTACAATGTCACATCACTTTTTACATGCGTCCTGAAGGCCTCATGTCACCATACACAAACTGCTCATGACCTGCTCACACCATACACCCACACAAGGTTTCATAAGACGCCACTGATACACGAACATTGCACTAGACCCGCTTGCTCCATAACCACATAATATTAAATATAGAGATATAGTGCATGCTCTGCAGATGTGACTTGGAGACACAACCATACCAAGACCTATTTCTTAGAAGGAATAGATAGACATTGATTCTTGGAAGATACGCGTTAGAACCCACATAGACATTTATTCTTGGAAAATATGTATTGTTGATATAAAAGTATGCACTCGGCGTACTGAAGAATTAGAATTAGGAGAATTTGGCTCTCGATGCGCATCCTGTAACACAAGCATAAAAACCAAGAGCTCTGCAAATAAAGACCGCTTCAATTAGAACCTGATTGCTTCTCTTCATTATCCAATAAAAGAACACGCCGACAACAATACTCATCAGAAAAGAACCCAGAGAAGCCCCACTCATAAAACAGCAAGTCAAACTAGCAAATTCAAATATCAATACTGAGCATCGAAAACCGGCAAAAGTAAACCAAAGCAACAAGGTTATACTGCACTCACTGTTTTCTACTGGCCCCCTGCAGGCTCTTCACCTACTCTTTTAAATAAATCACAGATGAAATTGGACAATACCATTGGCAGAGGAAACTACAAATAATAGTTAATCAACATGCTACATATTTTACATTCATATAGCAGTACTAGTACGGGGCAGTGATGGCTTAGTGGTTAAGGAAGCGGGTTTGGGTCCGGAAGGCTTCCAAGTTACTACTGAGGTGCTCTGAGCATTGCACCGTCCCCACACGCTGCTTCTGGGGTGCTTAAAGTTGCCCACTGCTCACCTTGGTGATGGGTTAAGAGCAGAGCAGAGGCTTAATTTCGTTGTATCCCCGAGTTACAATGACAATAAAGACTTTTTTTTAAAATAAAGACAACCCTACTACCATACACTATTACATTTTAATTCTTCAGCAACACCTCTGACATGTTCTCAACATCCTCGCTCACAACAAACAGATAAATAATGCCACTGCAGCAGGGCTGGGGGTGCATTAGGTGCAGCCCTGTGATGCCACATTGAAACAATAAGAGGGCAAAGTTCACCTTCTCACTGTATGTATCCATATTTTTTGTTACTTTTAGCCCTTTGTTTTTATGTAACTTACTGTCAAGTTTGTGTCATTGAAACATTAAAGCTATGTAAAGTTGGTGTCAAATTCCATGTATGTGCTCATACTTGAACAATAAACCCTATTCTGATTATATGCCGAAGTACAGTATAAAACAATGTCACTATTGGCTTTGTCAGTAGTCATGGTCAGTTTGAAGCTGAATATCTGAACCTTGTGTCTGTTAGATTTCGGTGGTTTTCACATTTGGTTGGGTCTGCAGCAGGAAGCTGATAAGACACCAAATGGCTTTCCCGAGCACACAGTCACATAGCCCCACACATTCAAAGAGAATTTCCCCAAATTCTCTTTACACCAACTTTCTA
>NC_024327.1:6848473-6850479 GCF_000523025.1 Cynoglossus semilaevis | reverse complement strand
CCCCCCGCCACGAGGAGCCCCAAGCGGCAAATTTCCACAACGGCGGGGCCCCGGAACTGCAGAGGCACCGGGCCTGCAGGAACCGTGTGTCGTGCTGACGGTTAACAACAGCGATGTGTGTTTTATGGTAGATACCGGAGCTAGGTATTCTACTATTGGACAATTGCCAAATGGAATTTTACTCTCCACAAACACCGTTTCTCTCACCGGTTTTGCGGGAACCTCTAACGTCCTGCATCTGACTGAACCCACCACAGTTCAGTTCGCCTGTCAAAAACACTCTTTTGTATATGCTCCTGACAGCCCAGTGAACTTGATGGGACATGACTTGTTGATTGTTTCTTGTCCCATGATCCAATGTTCACCAGATGGATTACTACTGTGCTTCCCAGATGGTTCTACCTATCACTGCTCTGCCTACACATGCCAAGAAGGCCTGTTTCCCGTGTTTGATGCTTCTGTTGAGGAGCAGGACACTCCAGTAAATCCCTATGCAGACATTTATTGGGCAGCTGTTAGCAAGTCCTCTCATACTTGGCTGGCTACGACTGAAGTGTTGGCTGTTTGGAAGCCGTGGTTTCTCTCGTTGTGTCCCTACTTTCCTCCTGTTGACCCCTACCACTGCACGCTGTACTATGATAGGAATGGCGACATACAGTATGTTATGAAGATTCTTTACCATTCTTTAGGACATATGTACTGTATGTCGGCCTTGCTGGCATTGCATACGAGGTTGCTCTGACTGGTGAACAACAGCCTTGGTACCGAATGACTGACCCACCCGATCCCACTGTCGCTTCCTGTGCTCCACATATGACATTGTTAGTAGCTGCAGACCATACCGCCAAAACTTAGGCCCTATGGTCCTCTCCTGCGGCCATGCTTCTGATTGGTTGCCTACCACTATTCCCAACTTGCATTTTTGCCCCTCTCTATCCTCCTACAAGATCTTATGCCCATCTGTTTCTGTTTCGTCTGTTCTTGAACACAGTCACATTCTTAGACACCGGCAGGGAATCCTCTGACGCTAAAGGTGCTGCTGCTATGTTGAATAGCTTACCTGCTTCACTGTGGTCTTCAGGCCCCACTGACGTCGGTTGCTGTTCCTCTATCCCGCCCATCACTTTTAAGTTCCAATCGGGTCCCGTTCACCTTCCTCAATACCAAACATCCCCGGAAGGTTTGGTGGGGATCGCAGATACCATCTCTTGTCTGTTAGCCTCAGGAGTTCTCCGTAAAACTGACTCATGTGCGTGGAACACACCCATTCTCCCTGTCCTGAAGAAGGACATGGGCAAATCCCGTATGGTGCATGACCTTAGGGCTATTAACGCCATCATCACAACCCCACAACTTCCTGTTCCTAATCCTCATGCTTTCCTCTCCCTCCTGACACCCAAACATATCTATTTCACGTGCATTGACCTCGCTAATGCTTTTTTCTGTCTTCCTCTTGCTGTTTCCTTGCAGGACATGTTTGCTTTCACTTTCCAGGTCGTACGCTACACGTACACTTGCCCCAAGGGTTTGTTCTCTCCCCTGGCATTTTCAACTCTGTGCTTTTTTGCGGTGCTTTACCTGAAAAAGGGGGATGGTACATGAGCAGTTTGTTTATATTGCTTAACACAAATGGACAACTATGAAAAATGTCATCCACCTTGCGCAGCATTTGCCTCAGGTCTAGGCAGAATTATTCTCAAAACAGCTCACGTGGTTTTACATCACCCCTTAACAGTAAGGACAGGCCACAGTGTTGTACAGTACGTCACCAGTAAAGCATTCACCATGACTGCACAGAGACAGCTGAAACTGAAGGCAATTCTCACTCAGCCTAATCTCACATTCACACATGAGGGAATCAACATGGCAGAAAACATAACAGAAGGAGAACCTCATTTGTGTGCAGACAGGATGATAACAAAAACACAGGTCAGGCCAGGACTAACTTCAGAACCTCTGACTGATCCTGACATGAAATTGTTTACAGACGGATGCTGTTTCAAAGC
>NC_024327.1:6839803-6845761 GCF_000523025.1 Cynoglossus semilaevis | reverse complement strand
AAAGTAGTTAATTGTAAAGGACCAGGCACTGCGTGGAGGGGATATGATGTCTACAGCTGTATGCTAGCCCGTACTCAAGTGGACGTCTATCCTAATTGCCCATGGGGCTCCCTGTTGTGGACCATGAAACTTGGGGGTTGGGTGGCAAACTCTGGGGAGCAGTGGGTCTCCTCCCTCCAACAAAATATTTCTCTCAGCAGAGGGCAATTAGGTCCAAATCACGAAGGTGCCATGAACCCGTTACTCTTAACCATTAAAGGTTTCTACGGTAATCCATACCCCAGACGGAACCACGCGGCTTACGGTGGCATCTATCCCATCCTTACATTGCCCGAGTGCTACGGCACCTCCTCCCTAAAGGACTTCTATCTGGTCATAGGGGTAGATACCTCTGGCACAAATCCCCTGGCTCTCAATAAAATCAAAATCATTGATCCCCCGACATGTAATGCCACATTGATACCCGATGCTCCGTCCACCACTGCTCACTCTACGTCTCATTCATCTTCTCCTTTCCCTAACACCCCCACCCAGGTTCCTGATGTCCAGGTGTTTGACACCATGTCCCTCTCGCCGTTCTATGTCGGTTCAGGTGTCACACTCTCAAGGCACAATGTCTGGCTTCAAAATGCCATGGCTGCTAGAAATGCCTCTGGTATGAAAAACTGCCTCCTCTGTATAGGAGTATTCTTCACCCAGTTCTCCTGGGAGCCCTGCCGTGTAGTGTTGGAATCGCTGTTGTTTCGTGTAGATTCCGCGGCGGTGGTCTGTCTGGACTGGAGGATATGGAATTTATGTTTTTGTTGTTCCATACCTTTGTTGTGTTGGAACATCTCTGCGAACTTGGAGACCTCATCCATGACGTTCCTGGGGAGTAGCATAGTTAATTGTTCTCTTACCTGGTCGAGTTTTACCCTCAAGGCATCGATGGTGAAGTGAACCTGTCTGACTCGTTCATTCAGCAGCTGTTACTGTACCTTCTGGAGGATGTTCCCGGCCCTGTGACCTTTCACTGTTGAAAGGAGGCGTAGACTGGTGGGGATTATCTTGTGGTGTCTGCACCTTAGGTTAAACCGCAGGTGTTTCCTGTAGTCTGCAAGTTTTCTGGAAGTTTTCTGAAGTTTTGGAACGGAAGTTTTGTTAAACGTTCATCTGATTTTATACAGCTGAACGTTTAACAACACAAACACACACATACTGTATGTATGTAGAAGATATGTAATGGATCATGTTCATGCCACACTGCTCGCTCCATGACCTACGGTACAAATACACACAACGTTCGTTCTTTCTTACTTTTTAGTAGTCACATTACAACTACTTTATGCTTTTGTATGTAAGGTGTGAGGTGGTGTATAACCACCAGGGTGTGCTGCTTACTGTTGGATTTGTTAACATTTCTAATATCCATTACAGAGGTATTGTCTCTGTCATTGGTGTGGAACCCCAGGGTTCACCTCCTGGACAAGTTCGAATCCCGGTTAGGGCGGTTAATACCTTCCAGTGGACTCACCACCCGCAGGAAGGTTTGGGGGGTTGGGATGGTGCAATGTGATTTGGGTGGCGACTGCTGTCCCCGCGACCCGGTAACGGATAAGCGGATAAACGGATAAACAGAATGTGATTCCTTTCTGGGGCAGTTCCTGTGAATACTATAACTAGAGACACAAGGACTGTACTGGAAAGATTTCTATTTAGGACTGCAGCCCCTCGTGTTAAGATGAGCTCTCTGAGCTGCAAGGCTTTGCTCTGCTGATGTCATAGGCTGAGGCTAGAAAAGGACAGAGTTGTCTCCCAGAGGGAGGGAATGTGTTTCACATTTGGCTTTATCATGCAAGGGAAAAAACTAATCTAATGTTGCCCTTGAAGAGAGTTTTTGTGTCAAGGATTTTGGACCGTCAAAGAGCTATTTTTATTAAAATAGTCTATCACTTGAATGAGGAAATACATAATCACAGAAAAACTACAGATGTGGTTTTATATTGGATGTACTTTCTGGCAAAACTTTACCCACTTATCATGTGGGGCCTGATGGTGGCAGTGGTAAAACAGGGAGACAGCTGCCTCCCTCAAATGAATGGGTGTGTATTTTCCGGACTATAAGTCGAGTATAAGTCACAACAGCCAGCTAGAGTTCCCCCTAGTAGCTGTCACAGTAGGTACAAGAAGTTAAACTATAAACATGATGACAGCATCTCACTTTTATTTTTTTTTATATTTGCATGCATTTTTTAACTCAACTTGGCAGTTTATACTGGATCACAAATTTAGCATTTATAAAAATGTTGGGTTTTAAACCACTTGACAACTTTACTCGTACTATTACTTACCTGGAAAGTGCTGCAGACAGCGATGATAAAAACTAGTAGTATGAAATAGTATGAAATAAGTTTTAAATCTCACAGAATACAACACCATCCAAAATAATAGTTTTTTTTTTTAAAATACCTTTGAATACATTTAAATATCCAAATATTTGGAAGGTAGAATTTTGTAGTATTATTAAAATTTCAGAGATTTTCCAATGCAACAATTCATTAAATTATATAATTAATATATATATATATATATATTATTTTGGGATTCAACCTTTTTCAGGCCAAACTGACCGAGTGACCGAGCAGGGGCCTCTGCTATATGATATAAAATTATGTTTTACTGTATATTAATTTAGGCCTAGTCCCATGTATAAACATACCTTTTTTACATTTAGTACTAAATAATTTATATAATCCACAGGTTTATATATTCAGTGAGTAGGATGTCTGTTAAAAACATCTTGTCATGTTGCTAATACCAGTATCAATAATATAATTTGCTCTGCAAGCAGAGAGCGGAGAGTTCCGGATTCGATTTCCCAGAGGAACCTCATACTTGGCGCCTCCAAGGGGTAGCCTTTTGCAACAGATCTCATGATAGCGCAATAACTTCTAAATTTCTGAGTCAGTAAAGTTCAAATGTTATTATTATTGTTGTTATTATTAATACTGTTATTATTAGTAGTAGTGTTGTTGTTGTTGTATTTTGTGTCAATCATGTGACAATTTTATATACATGCTATTTAAAATAGTTTTTATTTTATACATGAATGTGGAAACAAAAATACAACCCCTGGCAAAAATTATGGAATTACCAGTCTCGGAGGATGTTCATTCAGTTGTTTAATTTTGTAGAAAAAAAGCAGATCACAGACATGGCATAAAACTAAAGTAATTTCAAATGGCTTTCAAATTACTTTCTGGCCAAATAATATGGAATCACTCAATTCTGAGGAAAAAATTACGGAAAATAATTGTAAATTTCCATTCCTAAAATTAACACCTGCATCAGATTAGATCTGCTCGTCAGTCTGCAGTTAAAAAGGAGTGCTCACACCTTGGAGAGCTGTTGCACCTTTGTAATGCAAGTGGACTGACACGAGTCATGGCTCCAACACAAGGCATGTCAATAAAAAAAAGAGGATTATCAAACTTCTTAAAGAAGGTTGTTAAAGGCAAGAGACAGAAAACTCAAAGCAATATGTATGGAAAACACAAAATGCAATGAGGAACAAATGGGAGGAAACTGGAGTCAACGTCTGTGACTGAACTGTAAGAAAGTGCCTAAAGCAAATAGGATTTACATACAAGAAGGCTAAACAGAAGCCATCATTAACACCTAAACAGAAAAAAACAAGGTTACAATGGGCTAAGGAAAAGCAATCGTGGACTGCGGATGACTGAATGAAAGTCATATTCAGTGATGAATCGCCAATCTGCATTGGGCAAGGTGATGATGCTGGAACTTTTGTTTGGTGCTGTTCCGATGAGATTGATGAAGACGACTGCCTGAAGAAAACATGCAAATTTCCACAGTCATTGATGATATGGGGCTGCATGTCAGGTAAAGGCACTGGGGAGATGGCTGTCATTACATCTTCAATAAATGCACAAGCTTACATTGATATTTTGGACACTTTTCTTATCCCATCAATTGAAAGGGCGTTTGGGGATGATGAAATATTTTTTCAGGATGACAATGCATCTTGCCATAGAGCAAAAACTGTGAAAATGTTCTTTGAAGAAAAACACATAAGGTCAATGTCATGGCCTGCAAATAGCCCAGATCTCAATCCAACTGAAAATCTGTGGTGGAAGGTGAAGAAAATGGTCCATGACAATGCTCCAACCTGCAAAGCTGATCTGGCAAAAGCAATCAGAGAAAGTTGTAGCCAGATCGATGAAGAGTACTGTTTGTCACTCATTAAGTCCATGCCTCTGAGATTGCGAGCTGTTGTACAAGCCAGAGGTGGTGCAAAAACGTACTACTGGTGTGTTGAAGTGTTCTTTTGTTGTTGTTTTTTTTCATGATTCCATAATTTTTTCCTCAGAATTGAGTGATTCCATATTTTTTTTCCCTTCTGCTTGGTCTAAAAATGTAAGTGTTACTGACTACCACATCTTTTTTTTCTGGATTTCTTTTAGTGTTTCTTAAAGCCAGAAAGTTGCCATATGAAATTACTTTAGTTTTGTGTCAAGTCTGTGATCTGCTTTTTTTTTCTACAAAATTAAGCAACTGAACGAACATCCTCCGAGACTTGTGATTCCATAATTTTTGCCAGGGGTTGTAACACCAGAGATGCACAATGCCCCAGACACCCCTCTCTGCCCGATGCTCTCAACAGATTCTACGCCCGCTTTGACGATCTGGACATCCCCCTCCACCAGAAGAAGAGCCGCTCAGCGTGACCGCAGCAGAGGTGAGGAGGACCCGCCAGAGGATTAACCCACGCACAGCTGCTGGTCCCGACAACATCCCTGGGTTGCTGCTCAGGGGCTGCACACACCAGCTGACGGAGGTACTGAAAGACATCTTAAATAACTTCCTCCAACAGGCGACAGTCCCCACCTGCCTGAAAACCGCAACATTCATTCCTATCTCCAAAGCATCCACAATGACAGGCCTGAATGACTATCAGCCAGTAGCCTTCACCCCGATAGTCATGAAGTGCTCCGAAAGACTGGTCATGGCCCGCATTAAGGACTCCATTGACGTCACTGAGGACCCGCACCAGTATGCATACAGGAACAACAGATCCACAGAGGACGCCATCTCCTCTGTAGTTTACGCAACCCTTACCCACTTAGAGGAGAAGGACTCCTATGTACGCCTGCTCTTTGTGGACTTCACATCAGCATTTAACACAATCAGACCGCAGACCCTGACACAGAAACTCAACACTCTTGGACGGAGCTCCACCCTCTGCAACAGGGTCCTGGATTTTCTGACAGATAGGCCGCAGTCTGTGAGGATCCATGGCGTTTCCTCCTCTGTCAAGCTCAGCATAGGCTCCCCCCAGGGCTGTGTGCTGAGCCCCCTCCTATTCACCCTGCTCACACACGACTGCTCAGCACTACATCCGAGCGGCCTGATTGATTGATAGATAGATAGATGGATAGATGTACTTTATTGATCCTAGGCTGGGAATTTGCAGTGTAGCAGCAGCATACAGAGCATACATACAGTATACAGACAATAGGAAAAACATTGAGGTATTTGGAAAAAGCACAATTCAAACCTACTGTGGTAAATAGATGCAAAGATGGGTATAAGATGTACAGATATGCAGTAAACACTGTATTGGTAAGATGAATGGGTAAGTAGAGGCTTTGAGTATAAATATACAGATGCACAGCATAGAATAAATACAGTATGTATATAAAGGCAGTGTTTGGATATCGCAGGATGATTAATAGAGTTTAGCTGTTGTAGAGTGTGATGGCCTGTGGCAGTAACGATTTCCTCTATCTGTCCCTACAGCAGCGGAGCTGGAGCAGCCTGTGAGAGAAGGTACTCCGTTGTTCGTCTACAGTATGATAGAGAGGGTGCTCAACGTCTATGGCTAAGAGTTTTTTTCAGTGTCCTCCTGTCCACAACAATCTCAAAGGCTTTAAGTCTGAGACCAAGAACAGAACCAGC
>NC_024327.1:6833839-6839703 GCF_000523025.1 Cynoglossus semilaevis | reverse complement strand
AGATCGATCAGCGAATCCGGGGTGGCAAAGGACCACGACACCGGAGAGAGTCTGGTTAGTGCATATGGGAGTTCAGGGTGGTTACAGCTTTAGGGAAGAAGCTGAATCTATTTGTCCTTGTTTTAATGCACCTGTAGCGCCTACCAGAGGGCAACAGCTTCAGGATCTCTTCCCTGTAGGCCACCTCGTCACTCCTGGAGATGAGTCCGACCACTGTAATATCATCAGCAAAGTTGATGATGAGGTTGTCGCTGTGGGCCGGGCTGCAGTCGTGGGTGTAGAGACAGTACAGGAGCGGACTCAGCACACAGCCCTGTGGGGAGCCAACGTTCAGTGTGTGGATGGGGGAGAGGTGGGGGCCCAAGGGCTGGAACAAATGAGTGCTGCTGGGAAGCTTCAAAACGGGCAAAGAAGCAGTTCAGTTCCTCTGCCAGTGTCGCAATCATATTTGCTGTTGGCACGCCGCAGCCTCTGAAGTTAGTGGTGTCTTGTATCCCCTGCCACACCTCTCGTGAGTTATTGCTGGACAGGTGGGACTCTGCACATCCTGTGGTCAGCCTTAGCTCTCTTTATACCTCTCTTCAGATCAGCTTGAGCAGCACTGTACAGTGCTCTGTCCTCTGACCTGAAGGCAACATTTCAGGCTCGGAGGAGTGTGCGGACCTGGTTGGTCATCCAGGGTTTCTGGTTAGGGAAAACCCGGATGGTTTTGTCCACAGTTATATTCCCAATACAAAACAGAATATAGTCCAGCACCATTCCTGTTAGTGTCTCCAGCTGTTGTTCAAATATGTCCCAGTCTGTCTGTTGGAAGCAGTCCTGTAGTTTAGTGAGTGCATCGTCGGGCCAGATTTTAACAGTCTTTGTGGTGGGCGTTGCCAGGCATCTGAGGGGGGTGTAGGCCGGGGAAAGCAAAAGGGAGAGGTGATCTGACTGACCAAGGTGAGGGAGGGGTATGGCTCTTTATGCATGCTTGATGTTGGTGTAAACATGATCCAGAGTGTTCTCCCCCCTTGTAGAACTTAGGGAGTACAGTCTTCAGATTAAGCCTTGTTAAAGTCCCCTGCCATATATGAACACCACTGGGGTGGGCCCGCTGCTGTTCATTTATGGTGTCCAGTAGGAGAGAGAGCGCTATGTTTACTTTGGCGTTGGGTGGAATATACACAGCCGTGATGATCACTATCTGCTCTTACCGGAGTTCTCAGTCCTGTCCCAGCGGAGCAGAGTGCGGCCTGCTAGCTGCACGCTAGCATCGAGTATGTTCGGGTGAAGCCAGGTTTCGGTGATAATCAGCACACAGCAGTCACAAACGTAGCGGTTACCAGTGAGTTGTAATTGCAGATCGTCCGTTTTATGCACCAGTGATCTGGCATTGAAGAGAAACAGGCTCGGTAGAGATGGCTTGTGTGGTTGTTGCCTTAGCCTTTGCATGACGCCGGACCTGCAGCCCCGCTTCTGCTTCCTCCCCCTCCTCCGTCTGCGCCGCCTCTCGGACCTAACAACAATCCATGGAGAGCCCGGTGATCTCGCTATGTCGGCTGGGATGTTGTGTCTGTGGTGGAAGTCACACGAAACAGGTATCTGGTGTAGGTTCCCGATACTCAAAAGCGTTCGGCGGGTGTACTGGATGTTCGCAGTACAACTAGTGAAAAAAAGAAAAAAGAGCGATAGGAAAAGAAAAAGAAAAAAGCACTGAAAGGGCGAGCCATAAGCCGCTGCAACCATGCGCGTCGCCATTACGTTATGACAAGTTCCTTCCATCCCCCTCCCTACCAACCTTTGTACCTCAGCTTAAAAAAACATAGACCAACAGAAAGAAGAGCTGACAACTCCAATAGCAGAAACTACTAGATCAAAGAGAACATTAAACCAAAATTGGAGCACAGACATACGACAAGTAATTACCTCTTACTGTCTGAATGGAGTTGAAGTTCAACAGGTTTTTTTGGCAGTAATAGGAAAAGACTGGGCTAAAGTTAAAGGTGATTGGAGCCCGATGAGAGGACAACCTCGGACACCGCTCCAACCAGAAAGTGCAGAATTGAGGGATAGAATACAGGCAGTGAGAGAATAACCACAGTTGTCAGAAGGATGGCAAATTTTACTAAAATAGGTCAAACCAGACAGAGAGAAAACGAACCATTTAAAGATCATACCAGAATGGAGACAGTGGTCAAACAAAACAGTGGGATAAATGATGATGAGGACCCGAAAGGTCCCTACCAACAACTATTAAAAAATGCATTACTGCAAGGGTTGTTACCAGAGATAAAAAATTGGCTGGAAAAGAACAATGTAGGCCTACTGACTCAAACACTCGCTGAATTTACAACATGGACAAATCACGCTGAGAGAGTAGCTAAGAATAAAAAAAAAGTTAGAGCCACAGCAGACACTTTTTATGAGTCAGAAAGTAATGAGGAAGTGTTTTATCAGGGAGAAAGAGGCAGAGATGTAAATCGTGGCAGAGGCAGAGGAGTTTTTAGAGCTGGAGGAAGAGGAGTAAAAGGAGGTAGGAGTAGGTCAAGGGAAGGGGAGTGTTGGAACTGTGGAAAGATAGGACACTGGGCAAGAGACTGCAGGGCTCCACCAAAAGTGAGAGGACAGAGCATGACTAGAAGAAGGAACAAACAGAAGAACATATTGATGAAGTTGAGACATTAGTTTTAAATGACATTTTCTACATACAGAGAAAATGTCCTGACAAATTCTGCTAAACCTCTTAGCAGAAATACCGACAACATCATGGTCACAAGGCAATGCGGATGTGGGATTGTTAACGACGTGCAAACCAGTGATAATAAGACCAAAAAGTGAATACAGACCGTGTATTAGACAATATCCAATCAAACCAGACGCAAGAGAAGGGATAAAACCAGTAATTCAGGATCTTTTAGAAGCTGGAATTCTGATAGAATGCAATGATTCACCATGTAACACACCAATTTTTCCGGTAAAGAAAGCAGCACCATCTAGTGGCTGGAGATTGGTACAAGACTTACAGGCAGTGAACAATGCCGTCATTCAGAGAGCACCTGTGGTCACTGACCCACACACTCTGCTGAATGATCTAAACCCTAAAGCACAATTCTTTACAGTAGTGGATTTGAGTAATGCGTTCTTCTCTATTCCAGTTGTGAAAGAAAGTCAATTTTGGTTTGCATTCACATTTGAGGGAAAACGTTACACTTATACAAGACTACCTCAAGGTTACACAGAAAGCCCAACCATCTATTCACAAGCCATATCAAGTTGTATAGCAAAATTTTAACCACCTGGAAAAAGTGAAATCTTGCTTTATGTAGATGACATCTTACTGGCCTCAGAGACAAAAGAACAGTGCATGACAGACACACCAGCACTTCTACATTATCTGTGGAAGACAAGAAACAAGGTCAGTAAAAGTAAACTGCAAATGGCAAAAGAAGAGGTGAAATATCTAGGTCACGTGGTGACAGCTGGAGGACGAAAAATAACCCCAGACAAGAAATCAGCCATCTTATCTGCACCTAAACCCCAGACAAAGAAACAAATGATGTCTTTTCTAGGACTCTGCAACTACTGTCGAAGCTGTGTGCCACATTACAGTGAAATAACAACTCCTTTGACAAAAATGATATACGAAACGCCAGAGGTGTGGACTCGAGTCATGCGACTCGAGTCATCAATTTGATGACTTTAGACTCATCTTCACAAAATGAGAAGAGACTTGCAACTCGACTTGGACTTTAACATCAATGACTTGTGACTTCCCTTGGACTTGAGCCCTTAGACTCGACAAGACTTGATACTTTCTCCAAAACCCAAAGATTATAAAGTAAGTTTTAAGGAGTGCTGTGTATCTTAGGCCGTAATGTGAACCACGAAAAGTCCTTTAGAAATTGATTTCCGCTCCGACGTCTGGGAACTACACAAACTCAACTTCATAAAAAAGAACGAGTTACGTTAAACATACAGCAAAAAGTTTGTTGCAAAATATCCTGCCCAATTTTATATATCGATGCATTTTATAAAGAACTAGCGCCTTCAGAGCGCAAGAAGATTTTGGTGCGAGCGGTGGCACGATTCGACACGTGACCGGACTACACCAATAGGGTAGCAACTTTTGGTAAACAGAAAAGCAAGATGGCTGCCTGCAGAGTTTCATCTAGCAGTACCGAAGAAGAGGAATGTTAAGATGTTGTAAATACGTTTATTCAATTTTTACAATATATTCATTATATTAAGTTTCCATATCAATTTATACTCTATTTAAATGCTGTACTAAAAGGAGAAGTACTGAAGAAAGGTGTGCATGCTGATGGTTTACATAACAGGATGGTGTATGGTACTGATGGCTGATGACTGTTACGCTTGAAGATAGAGACAGGTCACAGAACCGGCCTGAACCAGTTCCTCTGCCCAAATAATGAGGAAAACAGAACATCAAAAAGGAAAAGAATCCAAAGTGTATTTCTTTGATCTAACCTGAGTTACTGAGCAGAATAGCTCAGCACATGTACATGTTTTCTATTGGTGGAGAATCTTTGTTTGAAGCAGCTTTTGCCAATCAGCGCTCAGAAGTGGCACGAGAACACCACATGGCTGTAAAGGGTTAAGGTGCTGACCATTGAAGTGTGTGTGTAAAAAAAACTGTATTTAAGCTTTGAGCACTGAGGAGTTCCTCAGTGCAGTTCTGAATGTAACCATTGTTCTGCACTCCTTGCTTGCAAGTAAAACTTTTCAAATTTGAGATATCGTATTTGATTCTTTATTTTATCAGACCTTTATTTGATCTTTATTTGAATTCGTTTTATGTGTTAGGACACTGGGGTATGAACTAACAGCATTTTTTACAGTCCTATCTAACAGAGAAAGTTTCCTGACAAGGAAACTCACAAAAAATGAGTAAAACAATGAAATCTTCAGGACATAAACAGTGTATTTATGCACGTAGCCTCTGTGAAGCACAGAAAAATTCAGGATTTCACACTCACATGATGGAATACGTACAAGAAGTGCCTACAACGGTGGCTCGGGTTGAGGGGTGAGTGCCGATACGTAGCTGAAAACCACAAACACTGCCTGGATTTGGAGTTTGAAAGCATTCCCGAGAACAGCTGCTTTCCATCCCACATGCTACCGGAGGTTTATCGACAAGAGTGCAATTGCAAAAGTGAAAAGGCGTCTCCAGCGTGAGAGAGAGAGAGAGAGAGAGAGGAGAGGATACGGAAGACCGCCCAAGAAGCGAGGCCATCTCATCAACATCGAGCAGGACGACTTCGAGTCCGACAAAGAAACTTAGACCCAGGTCAGGCCTGCCCATCACGAGCTCTGGCCCCGTCCTTCAAGCTATGTGCATAATATGCAAGAAAAAGGACAAATACATCATAATGCAGACCTTACTGGAGTGGGCAAAAACCTCAGCTTTTACATAACACATAGGGATCAATGTCACTGTGTGACTATAATGGAGGGTGTACAATCTGTTCATGCTGTTGAAGACCTGCAGTGTGATCATGAAGAGTGTGACACAAGGGTGTTTTTGCATGCACAGCATGCTGCACAGGAGCACACAACTGTCATCATTAAGAGTCTGATGTGGTAGTCATTGCTGTAAGTCTGCAGACAAATTTACCTATGAAATAAAATGTATATTATTATTATTATTGTTATTATTATCATAACATGCAGATTATATTTTTTCACAGAGACGGGCAACAGGACACGCATCATTGACATTACCAAGGTGTCATCAGCTCTCGGAACCAGTGTGTGTTCAGCCTTGATTGGCATACATACATTCTCTGGGTGTGACTCCACAAGTGCCTTTTATGGTAAATGCAAAAGAAAGACATTTCCTGTAGCATGTGAGAAAGCCT
>NC_024327.1:6831885-6833832 GCF_000523025.1 Cynoglossus semilaevis | reverse complement strand
GTCGTCGGGGGGGGGAAGGAATATTTCGAGGAGCTCCTCAATCCCGTTGACACGTCTTCCGAGGGGGGAGCTGAAGCTGAGGACTCAGCAGCTGATCCTCCAATCTCCTGCGCTGAGGTCACCGAGGCAGTCAAAAAGCTGCTCGGTGGAAAGGCGCCGGGGGTGGATGAGATACGCCCTGAGTATCTTAAGTCTCTGGATGTTGTGGGGTTGTCTTGGCTGACACGCCTCTACAGCATCGCGTGGCAGTCGGGGACAGTACCTCTGGACTGGCAGACCGGGGTGGTGGTACCTCTTTTCAAAAAAGGGGACCGGAGGGTGTGTTCCAACTATCGGGGGATCACACTCCTCAGCCTCCCGGGAAAAGTCTATTCCAGAGTACTGGAGAGGAAAATCCGGCCGATAGTCGAACCTCGGATTCAAGAGGAACAATGCGGTTTTCGTCCTGGTCGTGGAACACTGGACCAGCTCTATACCCTTCAGAGGGTGCTTGAGGGTTCATGGGAGTTTGCCCAACCGGTCCACATGTGTTTTGTGGACTTGGAAAAGGCTTTCGATCGTGTCCCTCGTGGTATCCTGTGGGGGGTGCTTCGAGAGTATGGGGTTGGGGGCCCTCTTTTAAGGGCTGTCCAGTCCCTGTACGATCGGAGTAGGAGCTTGGTTCGCATTGCCGGCAGTAAGTCGGACCTGTTCCCGGTGCATGTGGGACTACGACAGGGCTGCCCTTTGTCACCGGTTCTGTTCATTATTTTCATGGACAGAATTTCTAGGCGCAGCCAGGTGTCGGGTGGGGTCCAGTTCGGTAGCCACCGGATTTCATCTCTGCTTTTTGCAGATGATGTGGTGTTGTTGGCTTCTTCGAACCAGGACCTGCAGCATGCACTGGGGCGGTTTGCAGTAGAGTGTAACGCAGCTGGGATGAAAATTAGCACCTCTAAGTCCGAGGCCATGGTTCTCGACCGGAAAAAGGTGGTATGCACCCTTCGGGTCGGGGATGAAGTCCTGCCTCAGGTGGAGGAGTTCAAATATCTGGGGGTCTTGTTCACGAGTGACGGTAGAATCGAGCGTGAGATTGACAGGCGGATCGGTGCTGCGGCCGCAGTAATGCGGTCGCTGTATCGGTCCGTTGTGGTGAAGAAGGAGCTGAGCCGAAAAGCGAAGCTCTCAATTTACCGGTCAATCTACGTTCCTACCCTCACCTATGGTCATGAGCTTTGGGTCATGACCGAAAGAACGAGATCAAGGATTCAAGCGGCTGAAATGAGCTTTCTCCGCAGGGTGGCAGAGCGCTCCCTTAGAGATAGGGCGAGGAGCTCTGTCACACGAGAGGAGCTCGAAGTAGAGCCGCTGCTCCTCCACATCGAGAGGAGTCAGCTGAGGTGGCTTGGGCATTTGCATCGCATGCCCCCCGGACGACTCCCTCGGGAGGTGCTCAGGTGCCGTCCCTCTGGGAGGAGACCTAGGGGAAGACCTAGGACACACTGGAGCGACTACGTTGCTCGGCTTGCCTGGGAACGCCTTGGAGTCCCCCCAGAAGAGCTGGAGGAAGTGTCGAGGGAGAGAGAATTCTGGGTGTCTCTGCTCAGGCTGTTGCCCCCGCGACCCGGCCCCGGGTAAGCGGTTGATGATGGATGGATGCATTTGATGCAAAACAGCATCTCTGTGATTGTGTTTTTCTATGAACCCTGTGAAATTTGTTCATCTAATGTAATTATTTCTCTTCAGCTTTTTTGTATTCTAAACAAATATATACATGAATGTATATCCACAGAAATCATAAATACAGTGTGAGTAATGCTGCTTTTGTGTGATGTCCCTGGGCTCAACATGCTCTGTGACTCGTAAGAAAATATGTGAGGTGGAACTGGCAGTGATTGTCCAGCGGGACTTCTCATAAGGTGCTGTGACAGTTCCTGGTACAGTTCCTTATTATGTTCTGTGCAGTAC
>NC_024327.1:6827235-6831796 GCF_000523025.1 Cynoglossus semilaevis | reverse complement strand
TAGCAGATGCTTTTATCCAAAGTGACTCACAGCAACATTATCATCAAGCATGTGGTTCCTCTGGGAGTCGAACTGGGAGGACTCTCTGCTTCCGAGGCTGGCGGAAAAAATAATATATACACACTATATATATATATATACAGTATATATTACATGATTATATCGTAAACTATGACATTAAATTTCTCCTGCCTTTTTAACATTGTTTCATTTTTTTGATTTAACTATAGGCAGGGGAGCGGAGGGAAGCCTGCAGAGAAGTGACGTCAAGAGGCGGCAAGCTCTTTGAGGTGATTGGCTGTGAAGCTGACAGCTGTGCTCAGAGTCTCCTCCCTTTACTCCAGGCAGCAGCATCAGTGAGAGTTGGTGCGGGAGCTTCTGTGTTGAGGATGCGCACCAGTCACTGGAGTTTGTTTTCTTCCTGTGACGATCACACACAATAGACAGGACAGTCTGAACTGTGGCCAGGATTAAATACATAAACACATACTCTCACTCCAGAACTTTCCCAACAGGATAGAAAATAAGTTTCTCAAATGCACTATTTTTTCCTCTTCCTTTTAGTCCTCCTTAATTGAGTAGAAACTTGGGAACCGTCTTTATTAAAAGCAGAACATACTGTTTATAAGTTGTATGTACATTTGAGAGACACATGGAACACATTCTCGCCACAGTACTCTTGCGTTTTCAGTGTATAGTACAAGCGTGAGTACACAGGTAAGTGCCTATAAAGTATATTGACATGTACATTCTTGCTTTATAGACAAAGGATTAGTCACGGAGTGTACTGTATCAGTATATTTGAATGAGGATGAATATACATGGTGTTTACTTTAGAGGAAGGTAGCGTTCAAGTTTCCATTCAACCTCGTCAGTAAACTTAGCATTTACTGCAATGACTTTCGACTGACAATAGAGCTCAAGGACTCCCCTCCTAAAATCTCCTGGTGTGACTTTCAGGCTGCAGGGAGGTGATGGCAGTGGCGGTAGCCCAGATACAGTCATTTAAGGAAGGAAAGTGAACTCCTTGTCATTGTCACACAGCATACCACTGCACACAACCAAATGTGACCTCTGTTTTTAACCCATCACCAAAGTGAACAGTGGGCAGCTTTGAGCGCCCGGGGAGCAGTGTGTGGGGACGGTGGCATGCTCAGAGCACATCAGTGCATCAACCTTCCGGACCCAAGTCCACTTCCTTAACCACTAAGCCACCACTGCCTCAATATAAATAGGTCTGCCTGAAATTGTGCTGCAGTCATGAATAAATTCACAGAGAACAAAAAGAAAATATTACACAAATATTGTTTTAGACTGTTTGTACTGAGTTGTAAAGAAAAAGAAAGTATATATTACTTCCTTACCATCCCAAGAAACCTTGCGGGATCCTCATCAGTTCAGTTGGGTTACATCAGAACCATGAGCTTGAAGATGAATTAATATGGAGCACATGTGGTCACCATTGCCTTTTAACCACAGGTCATGTGGTCCACATGGACCAACCTTAATGGTCCTCCCCTTTTCCATGTGATTTCCACACGTATGCATGCTGGTTGGGAACTGCCTGGAGGTAAACAGTGATTAAACAGAGAGGGGGCAATAAGGGTGACACTGACATACTGTGAAGGTTTCTGTCAGAATGACCCTCAGTGTGTGAATGTTATGGATGTGTAAGTGTGAAAAGTGTTAGTACTTACTCAGATGTAAAGCTTGACAGATGGCTTTCAGTCAACACAGGGGGTATTTACAGATGTATTTAAACATTTATTAAACACAAATTAAGTTTAACTAATTCTTTCTTGTGTTGGAAACGAAAGCAAAACATTAAACATTGGGTGCAATGGTTACTGTTCATCAAAAAACAAAACAGTAAAAATCTGTAGCTACTGTAAAAAAGTGATCTGCTAATAGTGGCTGCAAATTCTAGCGGAATATTGTGGAATTTATTTTTAGTTTAGCAGCCATCGTGTGTAATGCTATGCCTTGGCAGCGTCATCTACATTTTCACACGGAACAAAAATGGCCCAACAAATAGCATAGGGTTGGGTCTTTTAACCTTTTATTTGTACAGCACTTCGTGTTACATTCATTATATGAAAATTGCATTATAAATAAATACAGTTAAAAGTTAGAAAGGGAACAAATATGTGTATAGACAATTGGAGGGAAAATCACCTGGAACAATGTTGGATAAATTCCTATTATTTTTATGCCAAAAATCATCCAGTTTAATCAGCTGGTCTGTTAGTCAGTTGACATAATTAAATATTATTAAACATATTTCCTCCTAATTCCCTCTGAATTCCATGGAGACACTTATTAAATGTCTAGTCAAAGTAGTGTACCATGATAGCAGACAGTGGACCACATTTGTGTGGCAGTTCATATGAGGACAAAGGCTTTGTGTTGCCATGTTCACACTATTTTCATTGGCAAGGATTCAGTGCTGGGCCAGATGAGTACAGATAGCAAACACATGGAGCATTATGTTTCATATGAATGCACTGTTCACGGTAGAGACGTGATTGCAGTGACGCAGCTACACAGTGTATTTTAGCAAGAGACTTGCCCCGACAGCTTGATAGTTTGAATAGTCAAACAAGGGTTTGTCAGTTAGAAGTACCAAACAAGCTATATGCTCCTGTCCTATCTTGCTCGAAGCTGTTTCTCTGTACCTATTTACCTGTGTCTCACTCTACTGGCCCTGCCTTTATTGCCTTTATTGCAATGTACAACACAAGGAGCCTTGTGCGTTACCTGACCTCTACTATGCAAATAAGACTGTCATATTGCCAGCCAGTGCTGCGTGGACTCCACATGATGGAATATGTGAGACAAAAGCTCCTCTGAACTGACATAGGTTTTACCTGACCGCCAGGGTAGTCAGGCACAGACTTTGACCCGAATGTGACAGAAGTTTTGCACCCTTTTACCGAAAGGAAGTGGATTTAACTATATAGAAAATGTCTGCACTGATGAGACAGTGTCTGCAGTATGACCACATGAATTAGAGGAACAATATGTTATCACTAATGTAATATGGTTATTTACCAGAACCTGTGATTCCAAAAGTAGGGGTTGGACGCCCCCTTAGGAATTGTGAAGCTATTGCAATGGGCCTTAGCAAGGAAAATCAGTTTTAAATAGTATTAATAGTAGTATCTTCTAAGGAATATTCCCACTGTGAATACATGTGACACTGTAGGAAAAATGCAATGATTTGTGATTTTTTTTGTGCTTTTGTTTAAAATATAAGTCTAGTGGGAATGGGGACATTTTTTGTGAATCACTGACATAAAAAAAGGTATTTTGGTTTTGAAAGCTTTCTGGTCTATTAGGAGCCATTTACTGAGCAGCAAGTGACTGTGAAAAAGTCACCTTTACAATTATTACAAATAAAATTACCATTATTTTTTTTAATCAGTGCTCACTACACTTACAGTCGGCATTTCCTATGTGGGTCTTATGTAGCTGCCTTACGTTTTTTAAACATACAAACAAACTATAACAAAAAAAACCAACAAGCGGATTGATGAAAGTGAATCCGTGATAGGATCTAAATGGATACATTTCAAATGACACCCACCCGAAGATGTGGTGCCATTTGAGGGCAATGACAATGACTGAGGGGCCACATGGTGAATGGTGCTCAGTGATCTTGCCTGACAACAAAGGGATCAAATCTGCAAAACTATGTTTCTGTATGGAGCTTGAAAGTACTCTTTGTGTTTGTGTTTGTGTTTGTGTTTGTGTTTGGAGTTTTATCTGGAGTGTTCTCCAGATACTCCAATTTCCTCCTACATTCAAAACAAACAGATTGGATAGTAGGTTATTTTTCACTCTGATTTCACTATAGGCATGAGTTTGAGTGTAATGGTTCTTTGTCTCTGTATGTGGTCCTGTATGCACTGCTGGACTGTCCAGGGTTTGCCGGGATTGGCTCCAAATGCCGGCACATACCTAAAAAGGATTAAGTAGTTGAAGATTAAAGATAGAGAAGATATTTGATATAGATGAGTTTTACAGCCCTCCACATGAGCAGTGTGATCTTTTTTTCCCTGAAAAACCAGATGTATACAATCAGATACATGCAGTGCACAGATAATTCAACAGGGATAGTTATTCACTCATTAGCGGGCCTTCCAGTGACACTACAAGATTGCTACGGCTCAGGATTTGGACACAGGTGGTTTTTGAAGAAGAACTTTGCCAAGTTGAAAAGATTAAGAGAAAAACATTAATTTTTTTACTGAAACATCAATAGGAATAGTTACTGGGTTGATGCAATGTGAAAATACCTAAAATTTTTAGTGTTGAAAATGCTGTATCAAATTTGATACAGCAGGTATATAAGGTCATGTAACTCTAAATCAGTCAATTGTCATTTTATTGTATTTCATCCATTATATATAACATTTTTTATTTTTTTATTACATAATTTGGTACATTTAGAGTAAAAAATAGATATGTAACTAGCTCTATCATATTATATATATATATATATATATATATATATATATATATATATATATAGGGTGAAGGGAAAGGTTCACCGGACGGG
>NC_024327.1:6822844-6826530 GCF_000523025.1 Cynoglossus semilaevis | reverse complement strand
ATATATAAATATATATATTATATATATATATATATATATATATATATAATATATAATATAAATATATATAACATGTTTTCCGGACTTCCACCCAGCCATTAGTGGATTTCTCATTACTGCATTATAGTAGCACTTTTTATTTTTGGAATTACAAATTTGTTAGATTTGTTTGTGTTTTATTATGTTTTTGTTTGTTCAGGAAAAAGGAATCAATACAAATTGAAACTCTGGAATAAAATATATGGAAAATTATATTTGAATTTTTTTTTTGTTTGGTCAAAAGGACCAATAAAGGGTCCAAGTTCAAAGAATTTGAATTTTTTTTTCAATTATTTATTGGTTTCGGCTTTACAGGGTTAAGTCTGGTGTTTTTGGATTATCTTTTACTTCTCTCTTACTTTGTAGGCTTTGAACCCAAAGTCTATTCCATATATTTGTCAAAAAACACTGCTAGCATCCTGGTATTTATCTGATAATAAAATAATTTTCTACCTTTATCTAAGGATAAAGGAAAAAAAAACTCTAACTTAAAGTGCTGTATTCATTCAAACCTCCATGGGCATGAGAAATGTGCAAAAACGTAACTGGAAGTGACAATGTCATATTGTTTTCATCAACTGTTGTACAATTCCGATGGCTGGGTTCCAAGAGCTTACTGACTGATGTAGGTTAGTGAGTGAGTGATTACAAAAGGATCTCGACGAGATGGGTCAGGGTCAAGGAATAATGGAGAAATTGCTGTATTGAGTGCAAACAAAGTCAAATGTCACAGGTTTCCCTGAGCCGTTCTTGGCATTTTGTGTGGATGAAAAATGGTATAATTTGCTTCCCAAAGTATGTTCATTAGTGTAATAAAGAGAATGTTTGTTTTTTGCTTTTTCTGGCAGAGATACTGCAAAAAAATCCTCTCCAGCTTATGCACACTTGGACACACACAAATGCATGGTAGCAGGCAGTGGCAGAGTGTCAGGTTTATTCTAACATATATGACGACAAAGTAACAACACAAAAGACTTGATTTTTTACTTGCAAGGTGAGAGTGCAGCTTCCTCATCAACTCCGAGTAGCCACACCCTTCCTCTGCACTTTTAATGAGTTTATAAAAGTATCAGATTACATATCATGTGATCGTGTGTGAGTATATGAATGGGTATGGAGTAAGAAGGTGGGTGTGAATGTGGGTGTGGCTGTGTCTGGTAATTTCTCCCTTCATCTTTAGCACGCTAGGTTATAATATGAGAAGCAAACATTTGCTTAAAGCGACAGTACAGCATGAAGCAATGATAATAAAGGGGAAGCCTGTTTTCATAACAAGCACTAAAGTCTTTGTTTGTCAGGGCTCCTACATGTAATTTTGCTGAGGGGAGTTGTAAATTCTGTGCATTTTTCCAAACCAATTGGTTAAACCTGACTTTTTGTTAAACTTTGACCTCAGTTCCATCTGTTAAGATTGTTGTTTTTGATCACATAAGGAGTAAGTCATCTCTGCGGGGGTTCGGATGTTAGACCACGTTTTTACTTTAGCCTACAGGAGACCAAACAAATGAACAGCCATTGAACTAGAATTCAGTATCTCACTGAACACTGACTGACCAGCAGGCAACTGGTTGTAGTAAAAAGCTGTAACAGTGTTGGTTTACTGGATAAGCACGTTTCCAGTTTCAAGTATTTGAAAGAAGTATTGGGCCGATACGATACTCGTACCGGTACTGGTGCCTCCCTACTATCCTGTTGTTCATCAGTACTTGGATCCAGTAAGTTGGATGCGTTTAGAAGTCAAGTGCTGCTCTCTAATCATATCCTTTCAGAGTGATCTTCACATGGTATTTTTCCGAGCTACTTCAACATTTGTTTTCAACTTTAAAGTCATACAAAACAGATATTATGAATAAGACAGTTTGTTGCTAAGGTAAAGGGGGTTTCCTGACTCCAGATGTTTGGCAGAACTGTCATGTGTCTTGTGATAAATGCGCTGTTTGATATTAACATCGTAGACAAATGTGACTCTTAAACCTTTAATAGTGTGAGTCTTCTCCCTGCAAACCCTTAAAAGGATTTATCCAGGACAGCAAAGAAAAGATACAAAAGGACAAGTCTGTCTTCCTTTCTTTCCCTTACTGTCTCCTTCTCTCCTGTCTGGAGTGCAGCGCAGCAGACCCTGTCCAGCAGCACAGCTGGATGGTATCATGGGAAACGCAACACATAATCTTACTTCCATTCAGGTCAGCAACGAGCCAAGATCTAGCCTTTAATTGATGTGATCTTAACATAATCAAGGACTGACGAAATAGATGAGATACTTGAGCAGATTTGTTCCTCCACCGCAGCAGCATATGTGTGTAAGGACTTTGTTGAGTTAGGCAAGGAGAATGACCTGTAAGGGACAGGAGAGAAAGATGAAGAAGAAGAAGAAAGGAACAGCTGGGGCTTGGGATGCACTCTACTGTTCTCTTTTGTATTTTTTTCAAATACAGTATGTGCTCTCATTGTTTCTGTCAACTCCCCCCCCCCCCAAAGTGAGGGATGTTGGATTTGCATTGGTCTGAATTACAGAGGAGTAGTTGGGGTGGCGGGAGAGGCGTGATGCTGTCTCCAGAGAGTGATGGTATGTGCTGGTCATCTTTTGGTCAAAACATCCGGGTGCTGTGTTCAACAAACAGAAAATACTCCGTTTTTTAAGTTTCCATAAACAGGTTGTGATTTTCCATGTTTAGACATGAGTCTGATGAAGAACACCATACTTACTGACTTAAGAAACACAGTGCAATTTTTGGTTAAGGCATGGTCCTATATGACATTTAAAGGTATAGTACACACTTTTCACAAGTCCCAGACAAGAGCAAACTTGTGGCTTTTTCATCCTTCTATTGTGGCTCCCTGTGACTTTGGAAAATAAATAATGAGTATTTAATTAAAATCCATCCATCATCGTCCACTTATCCGGGGTCGGGTCGCGGGGGCAACAGTCTGAGCAGGGACACCCAGACTTCCCTCTCCCTCGACACCTCCTCCAGCTCTTCTGGGGGGACCCCAAGGCTCTCCCAGGCCAGCCGAGCGACATAGTCACTCCAGCAAGGAGTGGAAGCAGCCAGTAGGTGGTTGATTCGTTTTTAATAGCAAAACGTCAAACAAAACAGGTCCAACAATAAAGCAAAATAAACGACTTGTCATGTCTGTCTGTTTCCGTGTTTTCCTGTTGTCTTTGTGGGGTAATCTGTGTCATCACACTCACCTGTTGGTAATTAGCTTCACTTGTGTCACCTGGTGTTCCCTGTGTATATATACCCCTCTCCCTCACTCTGTCGGGGTTGGATCATTGTGTTAGATCTTTGTGTTCGTGAGTTTCCTACTCTGTGTTTCCTCGTGTTCCAAAGAGATTTCCATGCCTGTTAGTTCTTCGTGTTTTGTTAATTTGGACTCTGTAAATAAAACTACCTGCACCAGAAAGAGTCTCACCAGTACTGCAATTGGGTCCTGCCTGCTACCTGCGATGCCCGCACGTGACAGAATGATCCAACCACGACTGGACCCAGCGTACTGGGAGGCTCTCCTGGTGGATTTCGGTGCCACGCAGCGAGAATGGGAGAGAGTGAAGGCACAGTTGAGCACTCTGCAACCTGACCACGGCTTAGCGTTCACTGCAGCAGCCTCTCCATCTGTGGGACCCGCTTTTCCCCCCCCCCCCC
>NC_024327.1:6817933-6822391 GCF_000523025.1 Cynoglossus semilaevis | reverse complement strand
GCTTTTGGACGTCCGGGGGACGTCCATTAGGAGGGGGGTACTGTCATGTCTGTCTGTTTCCGTGTTTTCCTGTTGTCTTTGTGGGGTAATCTGTGGGCTCACACTCACCTGTTGTTAATTAGCTTCACTTGTGTCACCTGGTGTTCCCTGTGTATATATACCCCTCTCTCTCACTCTGTCGGGGTTGGATCATTGTGATTGTGAATGTGTGTTTTTTGGATCATTGTGTTAGATCTTCGTGTTTGTGAGTTTCCTACTCTGTGTTTCCTCGTGTTCCAAAGAGAATTCCATGCCTGTTAGTTCTTCGTGTTTTGTTAATTTGGACTCTGTAAATAAAACTACCTGCACTAGAAAGAGTCTCACCAGTATTGCATTTGGGTCCTGCCTGCTACCTGCGATGCCCGCACGTGACACGACTGGAGAAGTATTCAAGGAAATCTCGTACAACAGTTGTTAATACGCAAATCCTCTCAAGAATGTGTCTTTAAATCTCGTAGGCCAATGGAAGAGAGAGGCTAAGCCTCTTGTGGCCAATCATATTATTGTTCTTGTATCATGTGATGCCTGCAGTCGCCACTATGTGGCACTGTTGTTCCATGATTCAGCAGTGTTGGAAGAACCTTTTGTTGCTGAGTGGGGGGTTATCACAAGGGAAGTGGACGGAGCCATGAAGTCCAGTCAACCACAGGTGGTCATGTAGATCAAAAGGAATGGATGGCTTCGGGGTTCCCTTTGAGAAGGTAGATTGGGAGATCTCCCATTGTTCCCAGGGAGTAGAGGTGTTTTAGAAAGTTGGTGTGAAGAGAATTTGGGGAAATTCTCTTTGAATGTGTGGGGCTATGTGACTGTGTGCTTGGGAGAGCCTTTGGTGTCTTATCATCTTCCTGCTGCAGACCCAACCAAATGTGAAAACCACTGAAATCTAACATGCCCCAGCCACCTCAGCTGACTCCTCTCGATGTGGAGGAGCAGCGGCTCTACTTCGAGCTATATATAAATAAATATATATAATGATGGAACACAGAAGCAGACGGCATTTTTGGTTCGCTGCGGGTGGATAATTTAAGTTTGGATTTTTATTTCCTCACATATTTTTGAAAGTAAGCATCAACCATGTGTCTTTTTTTCGAGTTCAAAATGTTCTTGTTACATGCAGAAATAAAATTCTGTGTTCTCTGCAGCAGTTCATTGATTTCATAAATGCAACACATTACTGCACACAGTTTTTTTTTATACACTGTGTATAACACAGCTGTAAGTGTAAGATGTGCACTTACAGCTGTGTTGCCTTCATATAAGGCTTATATAAAGCTTTTATTTTTTTTGCAGCTCCAGACAGACTTTTTTGTTTTTTTGGTCCAATATGGCTCTTTGAACATTTTGGGTTGCCGACCCCTGGTCTAGGACATTGTATTAACCCGTATTTTCACGACCATAAGGCGCACCGTATGAAAAGGCGCAGTCTCATTTATGTGTGCCATTTCTGTATTTAACACACACATACGGGGCACCTGACGATAGGGCGCAAGTTTTATATACATTTTATATACATATCCTTTACTTCACGTCAGCCTTACAACAACACACACGTATACAAATGTGCGTATTTTAAAAAATAAATAAAAAAAATAGATCGAGAGCAAAACTGAGTATGGTTGTGCTTTATTTAAATATTAATTACAAAGTAATAAGCATATTACCGGTAACAGTCATTAATCAAGTCCATGTTGGTGATGTGGCTCGGCTGGATGCGCTTGTCGGCGATGTGCTTCTCGCAGTAGGACCGAAAGTTCGCCAGCTTTTCAGAATAATCTGCCGGACGTCGCTGCGCTACCGTAGTCCTGGTCCGGATGGAAAAATGGCACCGTTTCATAAAACGCCAGCACCAAGACGGACCTCCTTGGAAATGTTCAATTTTCATTTCCTCTGCTAGCGTTACTGCTTTGAGTCGGATGGTGACAGTCGAAACGCTCCTCCCGCTCGCTCTTTGCTCGACGATCCATAGCTCGAGTCTTTCCTCCAACTCCGGCCACCTCGCCTTATGTCCGCGGAAACTCAGCTGAGTCTTCTTCACCTGTCGGAGCTCGTTCTCCAGCTTCCTCCACTTGCGAACCATCGACTCGTTTATTTTATATTCTCTCGCTCGATTCCCATGTTCCTCGGCGTAGCTGATAGCCTGCAGTTTAAAGCGAGCTTCATAAGCCTGTCTCTTTGCCATTTTCAGGGTTGTTAAAACAGCAATGTTCTGCATAAAGCACATACCTGTTCTTTTATACACAATCCACGTCCACACATCCCCTCTTTAACGTTCTCATGTTCTCTACCACGTCCTCCTCAAGGTGGTCTCTATCACGTTCGCCTTACAACACACACATAGGGCGCACCGCACATTTTGAAAAAAATCTAAGTCGTTTATATGCGCCTTATGGTCGTGAAAATACGGTATATTATTTCACCCAACATTCTATATCCAACCAATACTGCTGGTTGACTTTTGGACCTTAGTTTGGCCCGTGAGCCAGAATGTTTGTCCTCCTTGGGTTTAAGGCATATACCACAATGTATTTTACGAATAAAGCATGTGGCTAATACTACGGTGCAGTTTATATCCTTTTTGGAAATTAGTTCCTCAGTGCCATGGTGTTATGAAATTAATCACATCTGTCATTTTTCATGGGTCAAGTTAAGATTTGTTAACCTGTAGCACAGAACTGTTTTGACTTCTGATCCTACACTTTTACTTGTCTTTTATAAGCTTATAGTTATAGTAAGTGATTATGAGTCATGATTTTTTTTCTTACACTATTTTATGTGCTATCTGTGATCACTGCCCATCTCTGATGTGTTTCACCAGTGTGTTGTCATCACATTTGTGTCCATGCCTCCCTGATGTGTTCATTTCCCCGGTGACTTGCATAATTTAGTTAGTGAGTAATTTTAGTTATTTTTCTTTAACCAGCATAACTTGAAAATAATACACAAATCATTTCATATTCTTTCCACTTTCAATGCACTAACAATAAAGAGCGTTTTCTTTGCCTTGTTCTGTTCTGACTATTCTGACACCAAGTCATGTTACAGTACCATATCACTTTTTCCCTGTGCTTCCCTGTGGGTCTTTTCTGAGCGGGCATAATCCTGCAGGTCAACACGAAGTGCTATCTCAAACATGTCTCTTTAGTCAGTGAAAATCCTCTTCCTCTGAGCTGTGTGTTTACCTTGAACTTCCAGTTTCTGACAAATCAGGTAGCTTAAAATGCATTTTCCTGAAACCTCAAACCCCTGCCCACTTTAGTCACCCACACTGTTAATTTCCTCTCGATTAAATCGCTTGGATTAAGCATCTACACTGAAGCGTAAATGTGGTAAAGTGTCTCTGACAGTTAGTTGTTGTGCAAGAAGCAGAATAATAAACACTGAGGCTCTGTGTGAGAACGTTTTGTTGACTTTGTTTTAGTGCAATTGCTGCTTTTTCCTGCACCACCAGCAAAAGTTACTTACTTGACCTCGACATACAAAACATTTATATTGTGGGAAAGACATCTATGTCAGTCGTGTGTGAACCCTAACCCAATTGGATGAAGGCATCTTGAAACAAAAGTGTTTTATTTGTGAGGTTGTATAGCCTTGAAAAAGAGCCCTGTCTGGTCCAGAACATTTAAACAGTGTGAAATCCGACGGTTTTCAGGCTTTTTTCCACAACACAATGATGTTAAACACACACAGCTTTGTTTACTTTACTTCAATTTCTTATCTAAACTGATTGGAAGCTGTACAGTAATTTACTCTGTTACCAATGTGGTTACCACCTAACTGTCCAGCCAGTGAATTTGGTAAATACAGCTGATTTAACATACTGTATTTTTGAAAATTTACATGTTCGTTATTTTCACACTGACAGTTGCTAGAGGGCACTCTAGCTGACTGGTGCCACTTACTCTGGAGTGACTTATATGTTTTTTTTTCTTCTTCATTATGCATTTTTTGTTTGGTGTGACTTATACTGCGGGGTGACTTCGGCAAATACAGTATTCACTACTTTCATGGAAATTATTATGTTAATACTTTGCAGTGAGAAGACATTAAGTTAGAAATGAAAAGTGTTTTATTAAACAATGTTTAAAATTAAATCATGAAAAAGCAGGGCATACTAATTTTATTCATAAAACTCATTGAGAAGCAGAATAGTTTCTAATTTAGAAAAAAAAACAGGTTGACTTTGAAAATGTGTTATTAAATACACAGCCTACTCTACTTAAATAACGTGAAACTGGATTATGGTGTGAAATTTAAATGCTTTTCCTTACATTTGAATGAAATGTATATGTGCTGTAAATACACAGTTGAAAATATACTTATACTTATATACTCTGTTAGGCAACTGGACATGAATTTTCTAAAAGAATACGTCTCACCTCTAATCTAAGAGGCTTCTTGTTGGTGCCGAAAATTACGTTA
>NC_024327.1:6810264-6817833 GCF_000523025.1 Cynoglossus semilaevis | reverse complement strand
CAAAGGATGAACATAGCTTGTATCTTACTGGAAAATAAACCCAAATATTCCTTACTACATATTATGATCCTTGCTGTAACTATTTGTGAAAATAGAAATAATAAAAAAACAGTTTGCTGAAAAATCCTAGATTGAGCTTCTGAGCTTCCCTCTGTTTTCAGATGTAAATGTAAAGAAAATAAATAAAGTGCTACCCTAAACCCTGAGAAAACAGATATTTACAGAGATTTTCTGTGTAGCCTCAAATAATGTGCTACCACTCTGAACTAAGTGATAAGCATGTAATTATAGAGATTTGATGTGTATAATAATGTGCTACCACCCTGAACACAAATATCAGATATGGCTATAAATTTCCAGTACGGGTAGGAAAAAACTTCAGGTAGGAAAAAACTTCAGCACACCGGCTGAGAAGGTCCACCATTGAGGCACCGCTGCCGGTTGACACTTACTAACTCAGTGTTCACTGTTGACAATATACTGCCATTATTCGGGTTCTAGTGCCGCTTTGGCCCAGAGGCAATGTCTCTGTCATTGGTATGGAACCCCAGTGTTCACCTTCTGGGCAAGTTAGAATCCCGGTTAGGGCGGTTGGTACCTTCCACTGGACTCACCACCCGCAGGAAGGTTTGGGGGGGTTGGTACGGTGCAATATGATTTGGGTGACGTCTGCTGCCCCCGCAACCCGGTAACGGATGAAAATGGATGGATTCGGGTTCTCTCCCTATAAATGAAGCCCGCTGGGTTTTGCATAATTTCCCGCGTGAAACGACATGATGTGATGATTTAGGACATATTGTGTCTCCATATTTCAGTTTCTGGAAAGCAAGGGGAAGAACACAGCAGAGCTCCGGGAGCAAAGGTTTCTGTGCGAGTTGGCATTTCTGTGTGACATCTCGAGCCACCTCGATGCGCTGAACCTGCAGCTTCAGGGGCGCATCATCACGGAGATGTACGCTGCAGTCCGGACTTTCAAAACTAAACTTTGCCTGTGGGAAAATCAGATGATGCATGGAGACCTTGGCCATTTTTCCTGCTGCCAAACCATAAAAACGCAGATCTCTCCCACCGCGTTCCCAAGCGCACAGTTTTGTGAAAAACTCGATGTACTCTGCGCTGAGTTTAGGCGGCGATTTGCCGACTTTGATGTGCAGAAATGTAGATTTCAACTGCTCAGCAATCCTTTTGCAGTTGATGTGGAAAACGCACCGACAAACCTCCAAATGGAGCTGATTGAACTCCAGTGTAGTGACACAGCATCATATTTTGATGCTGTGGGAGCCGCACAGTTTCCACAGTTCATCCCTCACACAATGCCTCAGCTCCGCATCCAAGCTGCTCAGATGCTCTCCATGTTCGGCAGCACTTATATATGTGAGCAACTTTTTTCCACAATGAAGATGACCAAAACATCTCACAGGAGACGCCTGACGGATGAACACCTTTGCTCGATACTGAGGATTTCCTCAGCTCAGAGCCTGTGCCCCGACATTGATAAACTTGCATCCAAGAAGAGGTGCCAGGTGTCGGGCACATCAGGTTAGATAAGTGTAGCAAACTGAGCAAAAATTAAAAGTGAAGTTAATTATAAGTTTCCTTTAAGCACTTTAATTGTTATTCCAAGGCATGGTTCTGAATGGTTGATTGATTTATTATTGTTAATTTATTTTTAAAATTATTAGCCTGTGGAAAAAGTTTATTTTGATATTAAAATTAGAAGTTAAGTTAAATATTGTGTGGTAATATGTGTTGCTTGTTCCATATTCAATGTTAAAGCAAAACTTGTTTGAGTTCATATTACAATGTTTATGTTGGCCCGTGACTTTGTTCAGATTTTGAATTTTGAATTTTGGCCCCCGGTGTATTTGAGTTTGACACCCCTGCTCTAAACGGATCATTCTCTGTGAACTAATCTTTCGCCTCGTTCTCGCAGATTCGTTTCATTTGTCACGTGAAAGAGCTCGGGTCTTTTTTGCTCTCATTCATCTTCACATTGTGGTGTGTTTTTATTTCTTAGCTTTTCACATGGTTTTAATTACTTATGGCATTTTGTGTACTTTGTAGACTTTGTCAGCGGAAGCAAACCATGTTGCCTTATTTAGTGTCGGAGAACCGCAGCCTTCTTTACAACGCCCACAATAGGGCTAAAGCGCCACCTGCTGTAAAACGAATGAAATGATTAGTTCAAGATTCGTTCACGACTCGTTCATTTTACTGTTCGAGAGTCAAAGATTCGAATCAATAAAAAGAGTCGGTCTTCCAACCACTAGTCTCCATACCGGGCGACACAGAGCGCGGGGGTAGGGGGCTGCGTTATTAATGCCGCTTTCCCATTAGCCAATTAGCGAGTCCCGCTGCTCATATGGCTGAGTTAGGTTCCTGTTTCATTGGCTAAGGGGAACGTCCATCACTAGTGAAGCTGAAGTTAGGTTGAGGCGCAGGTGAAGCCTTGACTATGCTGCTCCACTCCCGAGCCATAGTAGCTGCAGCAGCGGAGGCAAGATAAATGGTGGAGGAGCGCGTCATTTCAGGGAGAAAAGGTCTGAGAAAGACCGTTAACGCGGCTTACATGGAGAGCCGAGAGCCGCTATGAGCTCCATGTCCTCAATGATGTACATATCGCCGCTGCTGACTTTTATTTTATATGTATATATTGGATTTTGTAACGCTGCACCTCGCATCAGCCTTTACGATGCGCCGCCACTGTCCAACCGGAGACCAGATCCAGCCTCCGGCACCAGAGACACCTTCCACACCGACATGCCTTCTCATCTTTACGGGAGAAGGCCGCCAGCTGTCGGGCCTGTAGCAGCCGCTTTCCCACCGACTGAGGCTGAAACCTCCCTTCTGCTTCTCACCCCAGCCACTAGTGAAAGTGGAAAGCGCTCAGCCGCTGATGAACAAATAGCTGCGGCCATTTTTAAATTGTCCAGCGCACGGAAAAGATCCACGGATGGTCTACCGTACGTGGAGAAAACGCTGCAGACCATTGGGTCCATTCTTACTCATCGGTCAGACAATAATGCCTGGGCTGCCATTGCTACTCCGCTCTCTGGACCATATGTTTCACCAGCAGAGAATAGTCAAGGTGAGTGTGAGTGAGAGAGGGGGCTATCATTCTAATGGCTTCTTATTTTCCTCCCACAGCTCCAGTGAAGATGCTGAGAATCACACAAGAGAAACCACCTCAGGATTAGTTAATATACACACTTACAGACAGACAGACAGGCAGGCAGGCAGACAGACGGAGAAACAGAGACAGTCTTTGCATGTCAAATAATAGACTGCTTTGACGCAGAGAGGGGGGTGGGGAAACTACATTGCAACAATGGGCAGAGGCCTCAAAATGCATGGTGGTGCTCCAACCCTGCAAACACACAACTACCATCTCAACCACCACCACCACCATCAACATCACATCCCTGTTATTATTCACAACAACAGTGATAATCATAAAAAAATTATCCTGTGGTGTGCAGTGTTCCATAGGCCATGGATATAAATGTAATGTGGAAAGTTACCATAATTATCTAAACATCCCAATATATTTAATAGGATACATACTCTTAATGTGATTTATGTGTTTTTATACTTGTATAATCATTTTTATGTTATATATATATATATTTTATCTATAGCTATGTATTAATAGCTCTCATGTCTATTTTAAATATAGCATAGAGTCTAAGGTATATTTAAAAAAATGTTATTCTGTATGTCCCATGGTACTGAGTGTTTTACTCTGGAGCTCAAATCACAAAATCATCTTGTCTCAATGAACTAAGTAACATATAACAGGGTTGTAATTATGTTTTTCTTAGTCTTAGGGTTAGACTAATGCAAATCATAACATTTTAGGTTTGGCAACACAGTGCATGTCAATATATAGAAGTAATATTAAATAGAGTCAAATTAAGGATTTCTTATGAATACTGTCAATAATATATTGACATTATGTTGTCAACTGACACTACTTAAATATTGTAAACAAATGTGACTTTTTTAAAATTTGGTACTCTAAAGTTAGTTTATTCAGTTCCACAGTGGATAATCTTTACATAGTCAACACCAATAAAATAAAATGTATAACAAACAAGTTATAACAAATTCATTTTTCACTTAACAGTTAAGTTAATGTTTATCAGTGCTAGGGTATTTTATTGTTATTGTTGTTTATATTTTAAAAATGAGAAATATTATATTTTTAAGTAAATTAACACAATAAAATGTTACATGACACATGTACAGTCCCCTCCAAAAGTATTGGAACGGCAAGATCACTTCCTTTTAAGACATTTGGGTTTCAGATCAAAAGATTAACATGACACAAAAGTTCAGAATTCCAGCTTTTATTTCATGGTATTGACATCTAGATCTGTCCAACAACTCAGGACAGAGCACCTTTTCTTTGAACCCACCCACTTTTCGAGTGAACAAAAGTATTGGAACGGACATTATTAAATTAACTTGAAGTGAATAACATTTAATTTGGTGGCATAACCCTTACTTTATTGCAGCCTCTTTCAGTTGTTTGTTTCTGGGGGTTTCTCCCTTCATTCTCCTCTTCAGGAGGGATGCATGCTCTACTGGGTTATGGTCCGGTGATTGACTTAGCCAGTCCAAGACCTTCCACTTTTCACCTCTGATTAAGTCCTTTGTTGTGTTGGTAGTGTGTTTTGGATCATTGTCTTGTTGCATGATGAAGCTTCTCTCGATTAGTTTGGATGCATTCTGCTGCTGCCATCATGAGTTACATCATCAATAAAGACAAGTGAGCCCGTTCCAGAAGCAGCCATGCAAGCCCAAGCCATGACATTACCTCCACCATGTTTCACCGATGAGCTTGTATGTTTTGGATCATAAGCAGATCCTTTCTTTCTCCATACTTGGCCTTTCCATCACTTTGGTAGAGGTTAATCTTGGTCTCATCAGTCCATACAACTTTGTTCCAAAACTTTTGTGGCTGTTCTCTGTACTTCTTTGCAAAATCCAATCTGGCCTTCTGATTCATTTTGCTGATGAGTGTTTTGCATTTTGTGGTATGGCCTCTATATTCCTTTATACTCTATAAGTCTTCTTCAAACAGTGGATTGTGATACCTTCAGCCCTGCCCTGTGGAGGTTGGCAGTGATGACAGTGACTGTTGTCTTTAGTTGTTTCTTCACAGCTCGCACAATGTTTCTATCAACAATTGCTGTTGTTACCCGTGGCCGACCTGTTCGATGTCTGTTGCTCAGTACACCAGTAGTTTCTTTCTTTTTCAGGACATTTCAAATTGTTGTACTGGCTATGCCCAGTGTTTGTGCAATAGCTCTGATCGATTTTCCCTCTTCTCTCAGCTTCAAAATAATTTGCTTTTCTACCATAGACAGCTCTCTGGTGTTCATGTTTGCTTTGCAGTTTTCACAGGTGAAGCCTAAAGCCAAAAACAAGAACTATTTAATGTTTCAGCAATCAATCTAAAAGGCACCACCTGAGCAACTAGAAACACCCATCAGTCACATGGTCCAGTACTTTTGCTCACTTGAAAACTGAGTGGGTTCAAAGAAAATGTGCTCTGTCCTGAGTTTAACACATCTAGATGTCAATACCATGAAATAAAAACTTTTGTCTCATATTCATCTTTTGATCTGAAACCCAAATGTCTTCAGTATACAACAAAAACAAAGGAATTGACTTTGCTGTTGCAATACATTTGGAGGGGACTGTAAATATATGTCTAATGACTAAATTTCTTTGCTGTGTAAAAGGCTAAAATGAATAAGGCTTTAGGCCTGTTTATTGTCCTAGCTGCTATTTGTTGTTTATTCTGGTGTTTTACATACTGTTGCACAGGACTCATCTGGTCTGCTTTTTTTTTTTGGTACTAATTAGTTTTTATGACTTCCATTATTAGGGAGTGTGACACACATGCATAGTCTGGAGGGGGTGGGAAGGTTGATTTTGTTGTTGCATGAATTATCGATCTGTTGCGATAGTATCCATGGAGACCCATGATGCTGTTGAGGTGTGGTGTGCTCAAAAGAAGTGGCACAATCAGCTGCTTCCTCTTCCTGCTCCTGTCTTTTGTTTGCATGCATGACATTTGTCGGGCCACAACATGGCTCATCCAACCAAAATGGCCCAGCAGCAGGAGAATGAGGAGGAGGGAGATGAAAAGGAGTATAAGCTCCTCCTCTTCACACCTCTCCCATGACACACACCAGTATCCCCAGTAACCACATGTGCAAAAGTGTGTGTGTATGTCTGCTTTGAAATTTGGCCCATTCTTTTGCTCAAGCGTCCCATGAAATTTCTTACCTCTGGGACCAGTACTATACACCAGGCTATGATGTCAGGCATCAGGATAAAAAACACTGGGGATTGCATGTATGAATCACGGCTTGATCGGCTGTGGTGTGTTCAGCAAGTGTCAATTCCCTTGCTCCCCAGACACTTCTGAAAGCAACCAGTGTTCCCTAAGAGTTGGTTGATGGTTTAAATCCAGAGGACAAATTATGTTGTATATACTGTACATGTACAGTGAGAATGAAGGGGATTCTTCTTCTTTTTGCATTTTCATCTTCTAGGCTATAAGGTGAACCCGATTATCGTTTCATCTCGCTCCGACGTCTGGGAACTACACGATCTCAACTTCATAAATAAGAACGAGTTACGTCAAACTTACAGCAAAAAGTTTGTCGCAAAATATCCTGCCTGTTTTTTATATCGATGCATTTTATAAAGAACTAGCGTCTTTGGGGCGCAATAAGATTTTGGTGCGCGAGCGGTGGCACGGTTCGACACGTGATCGTGCTACACCAATCGAGTAGCTGATTGATGTCAACACTTCCAGCAACACAGCTTCCTCCGTGGTTCTACTTAACGTTACCGATAGAGAGGAATTCTCCCAAAAGTCTTCTAAAGTGCGCCAAATGGATTCTAAACAGTGCTTTATACATAGCTGCCTGCACGAAGAACAATGAGGAAAATAGACGATAAGGTGAACTTTCTATGTTAAGTCATTTTGATCAATAAAAGGAAGTAATCAATGACAAGAACCATTTGTTTATTCATTCGTTCATTTATTTGGCTGTTATTCTGACCAAACATGGTCAGACACTTTCCAGATGCCAACATGAGGATGTTGCCTAATATTTGGCTCAAATTCAGCTAGTAACCGGATAAACATGTTCATTTACCCAGGTCATCTTGCCCTGTTCTTGCATGTGCCTGTCTCCCGTCTTCCTGTTATTCTGGCGTCAGTTTGGCCTGTTGAACATGTCAAAATATAGCAACAGCTTCTTCTTGTCAGTGCTTGGCGTTTCCTGTTATTCTGGTCTACATGATGTTTTTCTCTACCACACACCTATATTTTGTTTGATGCAGGACCTCATGACTGCAGCCTGATAATTTGCCTGTTTTGCAGTGCTGATGTAGGGCATCACTTGTGAGGGGAATCGACAGTTCTGGCGAGGCTGATGATGCCATACAGAAAGCCTTGTACCTAGCCCCATTGACATTTTCAGCAGCCAGCTGATCATACAGGTGGCATACATATTTGCAAAGTAGTGCAAATGTTGAGTGGTC
>NC_024327.1:6807754-6808905 GCF_000523025.1 Cynoglossus semilaevis | reverse complement strand
TCAGCTTTGATATTAATGAGTCTTTTGGGTTCATTAAGAACATGGTTGTTGTTCAATAATAAAATTAATCCTCAAAAATACAACTTGCCTAATAATTCTGCACTCCCTGTAATTGTGCTCAATTATCTGACTCCTGTACATATTATCTGCTGATTAATGAATAGTGATAATTATTCTTAGGGATATGTGGGCTTGTTAACAAGAACAAAGAAAACAGAACAAAACATATATGACATGTAACATAAATGATATAGTAAAACTGTAAAACTTTTTGATAACTTCAAAATGATCTTATGACCTTAAACACAAACATCCACTTTGATCATTTCCACTTAACACATGACCTTCAGTACTAACATCCACATCACCACTTCAACCTAACACATTCAATCAACATTCAATCCACTTCCGTAACCTTTCAATAACTCTAACCCATTCAACACTGAAATATCACATTTTCATGAATACAGAATATAATGATTACAGTGTAATAATATGACAAAACAAGGTAAGAAAACTGTTATCTTCTGGGGTACACCATTGTTGCCAAAATGGCCACCTGACATTTAGTTGCTGATTTGGCTGCATTGTTTCCACGAATCACAGCATAATTTCCTTTCTGATGTGCCTGGCACTTTATTATTGCAACTTTTAACGGAAGCATCATTGCTGCAATTAGCTCTTTAATTTGGTTGTAGTGTTGAATTGGCGTTCCGTCAGTTCTCCGGAACCCTCTTTGTTTCCACACAGACGCAAACAAATAACATACTCCGTGAGCATATGCTGAGTCAATATATATGTTTGCTGTCTTTCCTCTGGCTAGTTTACATGCTTCAGTTAGTGCTTTTAATAGCGAAGCCTGCATGTGTTCCTGTGTGGTCTCTATAGCATGAACCGTCAACAAAATATGTCACATCGGCCTGCAACAATGGTGTTGACTCCATGTCCGGCCTTAGTCTAGTGTACTTCATGGTCTCAGCTACACACTCATGGGGTTCTCCCTCTTCCTCTGAGGGCACAAAGTTAGCTGGATTTGTTGTATTACGTCTCTGTATTGTCACATCTGGATATGTTAGCAATGCCATGTACTGCAAACACCTAGCTTGAGTTATCACAAATTTACCTTGGTTCACCAGTTCAACAATTTTGTG
>NC_024327.1:6799869-6804114 GCF_000523025.1 Cynoglossus semilaevis | reverse complement strand
AGAAGAAGATACAGAGAACAGGGAGAGTGGCAACCCCTGAAAAAAAAGGGACAAAGCCGAAAGAAAAAGAAGAAGATATAGTCCTACTTATTCCTTTGTCTGCTTCTGGCTTCAACGGATATTGTCGACGGTTTCCCCTGGTTTTAAATCTATTTTTACTGGTTTAGCTGACTTAACCAGTTGTCTTCCAGCATGTTCTCAGTTTCTATTGTTTCTTCATCTCTCTAAATCAGAATTTTGGCCAGTATATTAAGTTCCTGTGGTGTAGCCACCATTAATGTTCTGCAGAGGATTTTGATCATTGTTGACCCCCGTGTTTGGAATATTAATGGATTGTCTGTTGCTTCCCATTCTGCTCTTTCTGCATCCTTCATCATGGGACACTCTCTAGCTTTAGCCTTGTTGTTTACTAACAAGGTGATGTGAGGCGCTGATTCTGGCACATTGTACCATTTAGAGATAAAATCATTTGTTTCCACATTGAGAGCAGCACCTTGTTCACCGACAATGATGTACTGTGTGACCAATTCAACTTTGGTCCCTTCCGTCTCTGTGGTCCATTTTCTTTCAAACTCCTTACTTTTATTTACATCGTAAAACATTGTGATAGTCTAATGTTGGTTCTTTTGCTCTTGGAAGTTGTGCTTTCAGGTATTTTTCCCACTTCAGGAATTCCTGTAGCACTGGCATTGTAATGTTTCCTAACCAATACACTTTTGTCCGGGGGACGTCCAGTAGGAGGGGGGTACTGTCATGTCTGTCTGTTTCCGTGTTTTCCTGTGTTCTTTGTGGGGTAATCATGGGATCACACTCACCTGTTTGGTAATTAGCTTCACTTGTGTCACCTGGTGTTCCCTGTGTATATATACCCCTCTCCCTCACTCTGTCGGTGTTGGATCATTGTGATTGTGATTGTGTTAGATCTTCGTGTTCGTGAGTTTCCTACTCTGTGTTTCCTCGTGTTCCGTGTTCCCGTGTTTTCCTCGTGTTCCTCGAGAATTCCATGCATGTTAGTTCTTCGTGTTTTGTTAATTTGGACTTTGTTAATAAAACTTCCTGCACCAGAAAGAGTCTCTCCAGTACTGCATTTGGGTCCTGCCTGCTCCCTGCGATGCTCGCACATGACATTCTGATTGAAAAGCCATTTGACATTCAGCGCCAGTTCTTGCTATGTTATGCATATTTCCAGGCGAACACAGAATTATCATGTTTAATTTATGCGTCTCTTCCAATCAAATTAACAGGTGTTTGTTCAGAGACTAGAATTGGAATTTTGATTTCATAATTTTCTGTGGTTATCTTTACTGGAGCCGTCATTTGAATTAGCTGCTTTTGTCCTGAGAATCCTGCTGTCTCAACAAATTTGTTTGACATGGGGAGGTGCGTGGCATACTTTGGACTCATGTGTGAGTGGCTCCAGTGTCCACCAACATTGGTATTTTTTTACCTTCAATTGTAACATGCAGCATAGGTTCTTCATCTTCATCAGCCTCCACTTCGAACATCGGAAACTGACCCTCCCCCTTAGGATTCTCTGGGCATTCATAGTATCCAAAATTAGGTCTTCCCCAGGGGCCTGCTGGGCTTCTGGCTTCACGTTGCATGGACCTGCCCCGGCCACCTGTACTTGTGTTGTTATTTGGACATTTGTCTGCAAAATATCCTGACATACCGCATTTCCAGCATTCTCCACTTTGCCGTGGACCGTGTCCTCTGGTTGGACCTCCCCTTGGGCGATATGGATTTCCATATCCGCCTCTCGGTCGACGAGTTTGTGGAAACACATTGTCAGCTATTGGTTGCTGTGTCCTTGGTGCTGGTTCTTGTTCAGGTGGTTGTTCGGTCGTTTGTGATTTTTGGTTTTCTTGGACATTTTTTACCACCCTCACTTGTGACTTTTTGTTCTTTCCTTGCAGCTCGTTTAACTGTAGTTGTGTCAGTTTACGCTGCAGGTTTTTATGAATCTGGCCCACTTTTTCTTCGTCCTTTCGATATTTTTCTATGGCATGTACAACGTTGTCACGAAATTGTTGATGTGGCATTGATGACAGGCCTACCACCTCTTCCAGTCTACTCTGGACTGGGCCTGGCATTGCTTCTTGAATAGCATTTCTGAACAGTGTCATCAAAACTGGACTTTTTTCAATCTCTTCCTCAGTTTCCTGCTTCCACCGCTTCAGCTGTCGGGTAATGTATGCGGTAGGGTTTTCAGTCTCTAATAGTGTCTCCCCTGAGAGCCTTTGAATCTACTCTCGTTGGGTATTCGCCTCGCAACACTGTCTACAGTATTGTACGATATGCGTTGAACTCAGTTCCATCTACTCTGGGTTCTAGCATCCATTCATTGCCACTGTGTCTGAAAAGGTTTTCCATGGCTGGGGCTCCAAAGCTTCGAGCCCATATGGCCTTAATGTCACCTAGGGCCAACATTTTTCCTACAGTTTCTTCTTCAAATGCTCTTATCCACTTGCTTGCTCCTTGCTTGCTTTAAATCTTTGTAGCAGTCTAGTATGGATGGTTTCCTCCCGGTGCTGCAGTATTTTGGAATCATGCCTGGTTCATCATTGGTGTTTATCGGTGTTCTCTCTTTATTTTCATTATACTGAATACTAGTTTCACCCAATCCGTGCGATATTGTACTCTTGGTTGACCTAGCTTGTGAATTTTGGTGTGTGATTGTTTCATTCACCTTGTCCATATTAGTATTCTCATAAGGTGGAGGAATCTGTGCAGCTCTTGCTGCATTCGCTGTTTCATCTTTAAGTATATCAAAATCTCCTGTGAATTTAACTGAGCCAGCTAAACTGGGATAAATCCCTGCAGTTAGCTGACCAACATTTTTCCTCATTTGGCTATTTATTATACTTTCTCTAAGTTTGTATTTTTGGCCTTTGTCTTTGAACAAATTTAGAATTTTCAACTCAAGCTCTTTTACTTTGTCTTTTCTTACTTTTATCTTTTGGCTTGTAATCTTTGATTCTTATTTCCATGATCTCACACATCTCCACATCAAATGTGCCATCCGTAGCCCAGGGTGTGGGCATGCTTGCTGTACGCTTTGCCCATTTTTCGGACAATTTTAAGATCTCTTTGATATATTCTGGGAATTTAGCACCCATTATCTTAGTGGGTCGTCCAGCCATTGTTATGTTACTGTGTTGTGTTTGGATAATGATGTTATACTGATGTTTTCTGTTTATTACTTAGCAGCCGTGCTATTATCTGTGTTGGATTTAGCACTTACTGAGCAGAATTGGCGTGTTTTGCTGTGCGATTGTATGCTAAATCTGTAATTTCCCGGATCAGAATGCTGATGCTAATATTTGCTGGCTAATGCTAATTAGCTTAGCATTAGTGTTATGTAGCTTAGCACTATTTAAACCAATTATGCTATGCTGATGCTATGCTGATGCTAGTTAATACCTCGGTTTTCCTTAGTTTTAATTGCTGCTATGCTATTTAGGCCTGCCAGAGAAAGGAGGACAAAGAGACCTGGTGGTGGAATGATGAGATCCAGGAGAGTGTGCAGAGAAAGAGATTAGCGAAGAAGAAATGGGACAGTGACAGAACAGAAGAGAACAGACTGGAGTACAAAGAGAGGACAAGGGAGGTGAAGAGGGAAGTGGCCAAGGCCAAACAAAAGGCATATAAGGAGTTGTATGAGAGTTTGGAAACAAAGGAAGGAGAAAATGAGTTGTATAGATTGGCGAGACAGAGAAATCAAGCTGGGAAGGATGTGCAGCAGGTGAGGTTGATTAAGGACAGAGGTGGGAATGTGATCACAAGTGAGGAAAGTGTGCTGAGAAGATGGAAGGAATACTTTGAGGAGTTGTTAAATGAGGAAAATGAAAGGGAAAGTAGAAACGAGGAACCAGAGACTAAAAGGAAGAAGGTAGATCAGGTTAGAAAGGATGAAGTTAGAAAAGCCCTGAAGAGGATGAAGAGTGGAAAGTCAGTTGGTCCTGATGACATACCAGTGGAAGTATGGAAGTGCTTAGGAGAAGTGGCGGTAAATTTCCTGACTGGGTTGTTTAACAGAATTTTAGAGACTGGCAAGATGCCTGATGAGTGGAGAAAAAGTGTTCTGGTGCCAATTCATAAGAAGGGTGATGCACAGAGTTGTAACAACTACAGAGGGATAAAGTTGATGAGCCATACAATGAAGATTTGGGAACGAGTAGTTGAAGCTAGGTTGAGGCAGGAAGTGGAGATTTGTGAACAACAGTATGGTTTCATGCCTAGGAA
>NC_024327.1:6797583-6798710 GCF_000523025.1 Cynoglossus semilaevis | reverse complement strand
ACTAATGTTTGCCCCCCTGAAGGCACACCTCTAAGCTCCTCCTAGTGGGAGTGGTGTTTTTCTCGAATTTTTAACTGCGCAACGTTCGTTTCAAAATGGCGATTATGCACTATGCCCAATTTTAAAATGGCGATTTCTTCAATTTCTAGTGCACAGGACCAGTTCCTCCTGCTGACCACACCCAAAACTTTTCTCACTGCGACACAACTTCAACAACGTCTTCAAACCCAGTTATAATGCAGTTTCAAAGGCACAATGAAATTAATGTGCTACCATGAACTTGTTCTTACCCCAAACCCTGTAAGCTTACTGTTTGAACACAGAAAAACAATTCTTCACTTTTAAAACTTCAGCTTGTTAAAACAGATATCAGAATCAAATATCAGCCACAAATATCAAACACAAATATAAGCCACAGATATCAGAAATAGAAAACAAATCTTCACTTTTTAAAACTTCAGCATTGTTAAAACAGATACAGTCCCCTCTAAAAGTGTTAGGCACTCATTCAAACACACAGTCTTAGTCAGTTGAGTCAGGGGAAAAGAGAGAGAGATCAGTCGGGAGACCAGTCAAATAGATTCAAAACTTATACCACAGAATTTTACACTTTTGATATATTTTCTTCCAACACCATTTACATATTTTTCCACACTTTTGGTACTTTTTCTTCCAACACCGATTACAAGCCTTTTCCCACAGAGTAGCCAAATATTAATTGTTCTCCAGCTACTTTAATCACGTTCTGGGGTGTCCCAGAGTTACAAACGTAGCACTTTCATTGTTTGTCACCAATGTTACTTTACATGTTGCACGTATATACAGTGATTATATGAGTTTATATGTTGTTATACAAGTGCACATAAGCTATATGTGTCACGATGGCAGTCATGACTGTTGTTTCCCTGTGTTTCCCCCATCCTTGTGTTGTGTGTACTTGTCTCTGTATGTGTTGTGGGCGTGGCACATTTCCCTGGTCCCTCCTGGATAATCACTGATGAAGCACACCTGCCGTTCCTCAGCTCACCTGCCTAACATCAAGTCATTACTCCGACTGCATATAAACCCTGGCCTTTCTCCTACTCCTTGTCAGATCGTTTGTTCAGCCACTGTGGTAGTTCACTTTC
>NC_024327.1:6794059-6796855 GCF_000523025.1 Cynoglossus semilaevis | reverse complement strand
ACGCTTTGCATTGCACTTGGTGATGTGTGGCTTGGCTGCAGCTGCTCGGCCATGGAAACCCATTCCATGAAGCTCTCTGCGTACTGTACTTGGGCTAATCTGAAGGTCACATGAAGTTTGTAGCTCTGTAGCAATTGACTGTGCAGAAAGTCGGCGACCTCTTTGCACTATGTGCTTCAGCATCCGCTGACCCCTCTCCGTCACTTTACGCGGCCTACCACTTCGTGGCTGAGTTGCTGTTGTTCCCAAACGCTTCCATTTTGTTATAATAGAGCTGACAGTTGACTGTGGAATATTTAGGAGTGAGGAAATTTCACGACTGGATTTGCTGCACAGGTGGCATCCTATGACAGTTCCACACTGGAATTCACTGAGCTCCTGAGAGCGGCCCATTCTTTCACAAATGTCTTGTTTCACAGTCTGCATGTCTGAGTGCTTGATTTTATACACCTGTGGCCAGGCCAAGGGATTAGGACACCTGATTCTGATCATTTGAATGGGTGAGCGAATACTTTTGGTAATATAGTGTATATTCTCTTCCAAACCCAATTACCTTTTTTCACAAAGTTGCCAAATATTAATTGTTCTATCTCCAGCTACTTTAATCACGTTCTGGGCTGTCCCAGAGTTACAAACTTAGCACTGTTTTGTCACCAATGTTGCTTTACATGTTGCACATATATACAGTGATTATATGAGTTTATATGTTGCTATACAAATGCACATAAGCTATATGACCCCTGTACTTATCCTTTGCCGACTGGAATAACCTTTATGTGAGCCTTACTTAGACCTCTGAGTTGCCAGCGCTGCGTTTTTGTTTTACTCGTATGTGTGTGTTTTCTCTCACTTTTTCCTTGGCTTCTCCAGAAGGTCTTGCTCAATTTCTAGTGAATTGCCTTTTAACGTATTATCATAAAATCCGGGGTTGACCCTGTAGTCCCAAAGGTGATCAGCCTAAGCTTGTACTGTCAACATGTACGCGTGTCCTACATAGCTTTTACACTAAAGCGCGTGTCGCTCCATACGTCGATTCCAACCACGCTGGAAGACCCAATTCCAGTCCGGCTTCTAATTCACCACACGTCTCTTTTTTATTTTTATTTCTTTTATCTCTTATCTCTTTTACACTGCCGGGGGTTTCGGCGAGCCGGCACACACACACACACAGTCAGAGCCTACTGAGAGTTTACACTTTACTCTGCCCAGTCAGACACCGCTGCAACTGTCACGTGCGGGCATTGACATTGCAGGAAGCAGGCAGGACCCAAATGCAGTACTGGTGCAGGTAGTTTATTTGAAGGTTCTAAATTCCAAAAACCGGGACTTGATCTTCTGCTCTGTCTTCACTCTCTTCCTTTTTGTCACCTCCATCGTCATTTTGCACACTACCATCCGATGTTGTTTGGCTAAACTCTCACCTGCCACCACCTTACAGTCTCTAATCTCCCTGAGATTACATCTTCTGCATAGAATATAATCTATCTGTGTGGACCTGCCTCCACCTGTCACCCTATGTTCCTCTTTCTTTTGGAAATATGTGTTTACCACAGCCATTTCCATTCTCTTTGCAAAATCTACCACTGCCTGACCTTCTACGTTTCTCTCCCTAACACCAAACCTACCTATCACTTCCTCATCTCCTCTGTTCCCTTCCCCTACATGACCATTTAGGTCTGCTCCAATCACCACTCTCTCTCTCCTGGGGATACTCTCTACCATCCAATCTAGCTCCTTCCAGAACTTCTCCTTTTCTTCCAACTCACAGCCCACCTGTGGGGCATAACCACTAACAACATTAATCATCTCTCCTTCTACTTCTACCTTCACACACATCAACCTGTCTGACTCTCTTTTCACCTCTACCACATTTCTTACATATTCTTCCTTTAGGATCACCCCTACTCCATTTCTCTTCCCATCTGAACCATGATAAAACAGTTTGTAGCCTCCTCCAATGTTTCTAGCCTTACTGCCCTTCCACCTGGTCTCCTGCACACACAAAATATCTACTCTTCTTCTCTCCATCACATCAGCTATTTCTCTACTTTTCCCTGTCATTGTACCTACATTCAAAGTTCCAAACTTCAGACTAACACTTCTATTCTTCATCTTTTCTCTTTTTCTCCTAACCAAACGCCCTCCTCTTCTTCTCTGTCTCTGACTCTGTCTCTGACCAACAGTAGTCCAATTTCCATCAGTGCCCTGTTGGTCAACGGCACTGTTGGCGGTCGTTGTTAACCCGGGCCTCGACCGATCCGGTATAGAAATCGTTTTATTGATCTGCATATTTGATTTAGCTAAACGTTTTACGCCGGATGCCCTTCCTGACGCAACCCTCACCATTTATCCGGGCTTGGGACCGGCACTATAAACACGGCTTCGTGTACCCTAGTGGCTGGCTTAATTCAGGCCAAGACCATTGATGAGAAAACGAGAAAAGCTTTCTGGCCTTTAGAAAAAAAAACTGGTGATTTATTTTGTTGGTTATAAATATGATCTGAGCAGGACACGGTGTTCTTACAAATAGATTGGAATTTAGAGAAAAATTCTATTAAAATAAATTCCAGATCGAAATCAATCAAGGCATTTTTGTCTTTTACATTTTGAAATATTATTCACTCGCCCCCTGGACGTCCAAAAGCCTACCACCAACCCTCTGGGTTGGGTGGGTGGGATACCGAAACAGAACTGAAAACAAGGCCTATTCAAAAAACCTAAAAAAAACTAGGCTCAAGGGGGAACAAACGGCAGAAGAAAAAAAAAATTCCAGGCCCACGGAGCCTCATACTTGGC
>NC_024327.1:6791901-6792647 GCF_000523025.1 Cynoglossus semilaevis | reverse complement strand
CACTCTCGCTCCGAGCCTACTGAGAGTTTACACTTTGCTCTGCCCAGTCAGACACCGCTGCAACTGTCACGTGCGGGCATTGACATTGCAGGAAGCAGGCAGGACCCAAATGCAGTACTGGTGCAGGTAGTTTATTTGAAGGTTCTAAATTCCAAAAACCGGGACTGAAGCATACACAAAGTCGAGCAGAGCTGAGAACACGAAGAGAGTTGAGCACAGCAACAGACTTGCTCGGGAACAAACTAGGAACAGCTACAACAAAAAGCTCGACAACGCTGGCACGAAGGATACAGCGCTCACAAAGACAGCGCTCATGAAAACAGTCACTAACCTACACACTGATCCAAACTACAATGATCCAAACTACAATGATCCAACAATGGCAGAGTGAGGGAGAGAGGTAATATATACACAGGGAGCACCAGGTGACACAAGTGAAGATAATTACAGACAGGTGAGTGTGGTCACAAAGATTACCCCAGGAAAAGGAAACAGACCCCAGGAAAAGGAAACAGACAGACATGACAGCAACATACAGTATACAGTCACGAGTCTACTGAGAGTTTCCCATTCTGGCCAGTCTCACAGCTGCTGCCTAATCCAATGTTTCAAATTCTGTACAAGTACACAGCGCAGTGTTTATATTAATTTAGCAGCTGTTTCTGCATGCAGAGTCTAATGAGCCGGTGAGAGCAACGTCCTTACTGCCTTTTGTTCAATTTTGGCAAGGACCTCAGTGCTTACCA
>NC_024327.1:6789362-6790659 GCF_000523025.1 Cynoglossus semilaevis | reverse complement strand
TGAAGACTAACATTTCATGTGTAGCCTCAGAGTTGTATTGCAGCGGTTGCATGGTTAATATTACCATTCATTTTCTTATGCTGTTTTGTATTGTTTTATATATTGAACATATGTATATATGTTTTAATAAAAAATGTTTTTTATGGTTGATCAGTATTGTATTTAGTTAGGACCAAATAAATGAACGAATGAATAAACAAATGGTCCTTGTCATTGATTACTTCCTTTTATTGATCAAAATGACTTAACATAGAAAGTTCACCTTATCGTCTATTTCCCTCATTGTTCTTCGTGCAGGCGGCTATGTATAAAGCACTGTTTAGAATCCATTTGGCCCACTTTAGAAGACTTTTGGGAGAATTCCTCTCTATCTGTAATGTTAAGTAGAACCACGGAGGAAGCCGTGTTTGCCGGAAGTGTTGACATCAATCAGCTACTCGACTGGTGTAGCACAACCACGCGTCGAACCGTGCCACCGCTCGCGCACCAGAATCTTATTGACTATAAAATGCATCGATATAAAAAACAGGCAGGATATTTTGCAATGAACTTTTTGCTGTAAGTTTGACGTAAGTCGTTCTTATTTATGAATTTGAGATTGTGTAGTTCCCAGACGTCGGAGCGGAATTCAATTTCTAAAGGACTTTCTGTGGTTCAACTTACAGCCTATTCTTCTTCTTCTTCTCTTCTCATCAATTTTCTTCATTTTCTTCTTCATTTGAGTGAAAGTGTGCCTTTTGGATTCTAGGCCCTCTTATGCAGATCTTTCTTAATTTCTTTCCTCTTTATACCATTAATCTGATAACACAGACTCCAGACATTTGAAAATTATGGAAAAAGAATATTAATAAAAGTAATCATTCAAGGCAGATGCAATTTCGGCCTCATAAATTACATTAGTACAAATATTGGCTTCTCACATAAGGGGTCAATTGAATCTTGGTCTGTGTTTTGGCATCAACTCTTTTTTCCTCTTACACACTATAGGTGATTGTTAAAAGTGGTGTTTTATAAGTGAGTTCTAGTGGGTATATCTGAATAGATTTTGTTTTGAAAATAGCAGACGGTTATGGTTACAGTAAATGCATTCTGTAGAAACTATTTACTCATGTGGCGCTTTTTCAGTATGTAGTGGATAAACTGAGCTAAAATGGCGGCTTGTCCTATGTTTTTCTTCTTTTTCTTTCGGCTTTGTTCCTTTTTTCAGGGGTTGCCACAGCGAATCATTAATTTCCATCTCTCCCTGTTCTCTGCATCTTCTACTCTGACTCCAACTATCTGCATGTCCTCCCTCACT
>NC_024327.1:6781565-6789085 GCF_000523025.1 Cynoglossus semilaevis | reverse complement strand
GAAATAGGTGTTTACCACAGCCATTTCCATTCTCTTTGCGCAATCTACCACTGACTGTCCTTCCAAGTTTCTCTCCCTAACACCAAACCTACCTATCACTTCCTCATCTCCTCTGTTCCCTTCCCCTACATGACCATTAAAGTCTGCTCCAATCACCACTCTCTCTCCCCTGGGGATACCCTCTATCATCCAATCCAGCTCATTCCAGAACTTCTCATTTTCTTCTAACTCACAGCCCACCTGTGGGCTATGTTTTTACCCTCAGTATATCCATCAGCGATGTTAATTGCTTTTCATTTGAAGCGAGTTATAGTGAAGTGTGTGTCGGTTTGTACAATAAAACATGTCACGCTGTCTATTGGAAAAAAAGCCTTTACAGTCTGCATCACTCACTACCATGCCCCCTTCCCACTTTGGTGATAACACCTTTATAAGATTGGGGTGACCATGTCACCAAATACCATCACTGTCATAATGCCATCACATAGCACCAGTTTTAAAATGTCTGTTACAGAGCTGTTGTTGTAGGTCATGAAATTTCTCCTTCTCATTTTTCTAATCCCTGAATCAAAATGAAAGTGAAATGAAACTGGGTTGATTGTGCCCGTGCAGGCTTCTCATAGCAGGGGTTCTAGGCGTGACTAGCTCTGAATCAACCTGTCAGGATCAACCTGTCTGCCCCCAGTTAGAATATAACTGGGGGCATGGCTGTGTTTGGATTCAACCAATTACATTGAAACTCATGTTAAATGGAATCAGCACACACTTGTCACTATTTTAAGTGCCTCTGACAAACCCCAAATAAAATTCAGCTGTTCTAGTAGACATTTCTTCACATTTTGGTAGCCACATCTTCCAGCAGAAGCCATGGTCTGCAGAGAGCTTCCAAAACATCAGAGGGTTCTCATTGTTCAAAGGTATCAGTCAGGAGAAGGGTACAAAAGAATTATGTATGAAGTAAAATATACCATGGAACACAGTGAAGACAGTCATCAACAAATAAAAAAAAATATGGCACAACAGTGACATCACCAAGAACAGGACGTCCGTCCAAAAAGGGAGGATACCAAGCGGCCGACAGCAACACCGAAGGAGTTGCAGTAATATCTGGCTGTGTAGTACATGTGACAACAATCTCCTGTCTTCTTCATGTCTGGGCTATGGGGAAGGGTGGCAAGATGGAAGCCTTATCTCTCAAAGAAAAACATCCAAGCCTGCCATCTTTCAGCGTTGGCATGCTGAAAGATGGCAGGCTTGGATGTTTTTTGACCCAAAACACACATCCAAATCAACTAAAGAATGGCTTCACCAGAATAAGATTGAGGTTTTGGAATGGGCCTGAATCCGATCTAACATCTGTGGGGTGATCTGAAGAGGGCTGTGCACAGGAGATACCCTCGCAATCTGTCAGATTTGGAGCAATTTTGGAGCAAAGAAGAGCAGGCAAATATTGCGACATCAAGATGTGCCATACTGATAGACACTTACCCAAAAAGACTGAGTGCTGTAATTAAAGCCAAATGTGCTGCAACAAAGTATTAGTTTCAGGGTGTGCATATTTATGCAACAAGGTTATTTTATGTTTAAATTTTTTATTTTTCCTTCGTGAAGATTTCAGTTTGTTTTTCAATTGCCTATTACATGTTATGGGTCACATTAAAAGTGGAAAAAGAAATTATTTATCTTTGTGTCTTTTTTTACATCACAAAAACATGGCATTTGAACAAGGGTGTGTAGACTTTTTATATCCACAGTAGCCAAGTCTACTGGGAAATTTGTCAGTGTTATTTAATTCAAATGTTGCATCAGTTTGCCTAGAGAGGAAAGGAATGAAGTCTGTACCCTAAAAAAAACATAGCTTCAATTTTGTGTTAAAACACTGATAGGAAAATGCTGATTCAACTTGTTTTTACTTGGTTAAGATTACCACCCCAATCATGTAAATTTATTTGGGAAATTCATCAGAGTACATTTTTAACACATTGGCAAAATGACACACATTGTACTGTATATCCCTTCCTCCATGCTTGCAGTTATTGTTTACACAGTTGATACACATGATGTTATTGTCACAAACTGAAGAAAAAAGTTGTGTTACACGAAGCACCTTGAGCCTGGATCCTAAACGCCCAGCATGCATTCAATTGTCAAATAGATTGTTAGGAACTAAAAACTGATTGACGTTGTGGACAACAGTGCCTTCACTGAAGTTTTGAAATCCAGCGTCAAGATGCACTGTAATAGCATCTAAATAAATATTAATATTTACAAATTTTGATTTATCCTAATTAAACTTGATTATTCATGGTTAATTACGATCATGATTAATTGTGATTAACCCACAGCTGCCCAGATTAAAATCGCTTGATAGCCGTACTTTTTAAATATAAAAGAAAGGAGAGACTGAAGTGATACAGATTGGTCATATTACCTTTGTCTATTAACTTACATTTTTTTAGTTGTGTTATGTTGTATTCTAAGACAGGTTTTATTTCCTTTAATATATTTACAGTTTACTCAGTCGGCCTCCACTAACAAATCACAGATGCAAGCCTGCAAGGCACGACTCATCATTCTGTCTCTCTCATTACCAACATCAGTCACCAACATATTCCCATTCATTAGTTACTGCACACTGCAAAATGACTGGAGATATTAGTAAAATAATCAGCTTCATTTGTCAGTGTTCATATGCAGACACGCAGACACTTGTCAACATTTGTTGGAGCAGTAGGTTCGTTCAGTAAACGGTTACAGCAAAATAACTTGTCAATGTCATTATGGCTACCTTATAATTTCCTGTCTCTCGCCTTTCCCTTGACCTGGAACATATGATTCCTCCCCTCAGAGCTCATGTGTAACTGCAGCAGTGGGAACGAGGGGATTTTAGATCCCAACGAGTGTGACCAGACCACCGGTCAGTGTGAGTGTCTGATGGGATACGCCGGCCTGCAGTGTGAGGACTGTATTGAGGGCTTCTTCACCAATGGCACCAGCAGCTGTCTGCCCTGTTCATGTGACTCCTTCGGAGCCGTTAACCACCTCTGTGACAGGTCAGGCTGCTCTCCCTACTGCCTTTTCAATGAAAACTCTGTGCTCTTGTATGCTCTTATTTATGTGAAACTTGAAAGAACAAGTTTTAAATGCAGCAAGATCAAAGACATTCAGTGTTTTCAAAGAACTTTATTTTATTTCACTCTAATCAAGACTTTTATCTTGAAATTTTTGTTCCATCACATCTAAAAAGTCTTCTCATCATCTCTAACCTCTGGGGAACTGGAGTTAGTGAATTTCTGTGCATATTTGCTTCATTAAAGACTATAAATGCTCAAAAGTCAGCGTTGCCCATTTTCTAATTCACCTCTTCAGGTGAGAGACAGATCATGAGGCCAATGAAGCACACAGATGAAAATGTCATGCTCAAGATCACTGGAAACACTGCAATGATTAGGATTTCATCATTTTAGAATAGAAACAGTCAAATTTTATTTTGTTTGGTGGTTATACTTTAAAAATGTACTATAAAAACCTATGTTGGAGTGATGTGGCCTGTCAAGCATTAACCCAGACTTTGCTTTGAATTAATGTGCATTATCTCCCAAAGACATGAACTCAGCTCTCCTGTGTAATAACTTAGACTTACAGCATCATTATTCCACCAATTTAGGCAAACCACCAGCCAACAGGCCTCCCTGAAGGCATCGCAATCCTCACACTCTGCTTACTCTTCCAATCCTGTGCTCTGAAAAACAACACACACACACACACAGTAGATCTGACTGCACATGCAGTTTGTCCACAAATCACTGGAACTGTGACTTGGATCAGTAAGATATATGTGCGGCTTTGAGGTAAAACATAGTGACTGTCTTTTGCTGCCAATGACCATGTAAAGGAAAGTTGTGGTTTTCATGTGTGAGTAACTGTCAATGAGTTGTGCTGTCAAAGGGTGGATTAATTAGATGGAGGCGCTGTGCATCCTTGATGCCAGTGGTAGCTGAAAGGTGCAGTTCCAGTGTTATTGAGGTGAAGGTGCCGACCTGAGGGTCAGGTTTTCCCACACCACCACACCAGACTTAGTCCTTCTCAGACTGTCTGAGCTAGACTGCTGGTACCTTAGTCACCCCCATGAGCTTATCACTAGTAATTAGTCTGCTCCTGCAGCTCACCTTGATGACTGCTGCTTTACAGTGAAGTAAAAAACCTGTGATACCTGGTCTTTGTGTTTTTTTTTTTACTTTATGGTCTGCTTTTCCATTGCATAGCATTGTAAGGTTGTCAGTCTCTACTCGGTAGATGTGTACAGTGTACTGTACGTAGAACATACAGTATACATCCATCCATTCATTTTCATCTGCTTATCGCGGGGGTCGCGGGGGCAGCAGTCTCCATGACCGCCACCCAAATCACACTGCACTGCACCAACCCCCCTAAACCTTCCTGCAGGTGGTGAGTCCACTGGAAGGTACCAACCACCCTAACCTAATCTTGCCTAGGAGGTGAACCCTGGGGTGCCACACCAATGACAGAGACATTGCCTCTTGGCCAAAGCGCCACCTTAAAGTATTATTGTGCAGAGAAAGAGATTAGCGAAGAAGAGATGGGACAGTGACAGAACAGAAGAGAACAGACTGGAGTACAAAGAGAGGACAAGGGAGGTGAAGAGGGAAGTGGCCAAGGCCAAACAAAAGGCATATGAGGAGTTGTATGAGAGTTTGGAAACAAAGGAAGGAGAAAAGGAGTTGTATAGATTGGCGAGACAGAGAAATCAAGCTGGGAAGGATGTGCAGCAGGTGAGGTTGATTAAGGACAGAGAGGGGAATGTGATCACAAGTGAGGAAAGTGTGCTGAGAAGATGGAAGGAATACTTTGAGGAGTTGTTAAATGAGGAAAATGAAAGGGAAAGTAGAAACGAGGAGCCAGAGACTAGTAGGAAGAAGGTAGATCAGGTTAGAAAGGATGAAGTTAGAAAAGCCCTGAAGAGGATGAAGAGTGGAAAGTCAGTTGGTCCTGATGACATACCAGTGGAAGTATGGAAGTGTTTAGGAGAAGTGGCAGTAAATTTCCTGACTGGTTTGTTTAACAGAATTTTAGAGACTGGCAAGATGCCTGATGAGTGGAGAAAAAGTGTTCTGGTGCCAATTCATAAGAAGGGTGATGCACAGAGTTGTAACAACTACAGAGGGATAAAGTTGATGAGCCATACAATGAAGATTTAGGAAAGAGTAGTTGAAGCTAGGTTGAGGCAGGAAGTGGAGATTTGTGAACAACAGTATGGTTTCATGCCTAGGAAGAGTACCACAGATGCAATATTTGCCTTGAGGATGTTGATGGAGAAGTACAGGGAAGGTCAGAAGGAGCTGCATTGTGTATTTGTAGATCTAGAAAAGGCATATGACAAAGTGCCAAGGGAGGAATTGTGGTTTTGTATGAGGAAGTCAGGAGTGGCAGAGAAGTATGTTAGTTTGGTGCAGGACATGTATGAGAATAGTACAACAGTAGTGAGGTGCGCTGTTGGGAGGACAGAAGACTTCAAAGTGGAGGTGGGACTACATCAAGGATCGGCCCTGAGCCCCTTCTTGTTTGCTGTGGTGATGGACAGATTGACAGATGAGGTCAGACAGGAGTCCCCATGGACTATGATGTTTGCAGATGACATTGTGATCTGTAGTGAGAGTAGGCAGCAGCTAGAAGAGAACCTAGAGAGGTGGAGGTTTGCACTAGAAAGAAGAGGAATGAAGGTCAGTCGCAGCAAGACAGAGTACATGTGTGTAAACGAAAGGCAGAACAGTGAAATAGTGAGGCTACAAGGAGCAGAGGTGGTGAAGGTGCAGGAGTTTAGGTACTTAGGATCAACTGTTCAGAGCAGCGGAGACTGTGGAAGAGAGGTGAAGAATAGAGTACAGGCAGGATGGAACAGCTGGAGAAAAGTGTCAGGAGTGATCTGTGACAGAAGAGTGTCAGCTAAGGTGAAGGGAAAGGTTTACAGGACAGTGGTGAGACCAGCCATGATGTATGGTTTAGAGACAGTAGCAATAGGCAGAAGACAGGAGGAGGAGCTGGAGGTGGCAGAGTTAAAGATGCTAAGATTCTCTTTAGGAGTGACAAGAATGGACAGGGTCAGGAATGAGGTCATTAGAGGGACAACACAGACAGGAAGGTTAGGAGAGAAAGCTAGAGAAGCCAGATTGAGATGGTTTGGACATGTGCAGAGGAGGGACAGTGGATACATTGGTAGAAGAATGTTAGAGATGGAGCTACCAGGTAGGAGAAAGAGAGGAAGGGCAAAGAGGAGATATATGGATGTAGTGAGGGAGGACATGCAGATAGTTGGAGTCATTGCAAAATCTACCACTGCCTGTCCTTCTACGTTTCTCTCCCTAACACCAAACCTACCTATCACTTCCTCATCTCCTCTGTTCCCTTCCCTTACATGACCATTTAGGTCTGCTCCAATCACCACTCTCTCTCCCCTGGGGATACTCTCTATCATCCAATCTAGTGGCTGGCTTAGGGTACAAACATGGCATCCCTCTATCTCTTTAATTCAATGTCTTTTCCACCTTGTAGTGTTTTCAGTGTATTCGGGGTCACACCAAAAACCAGGGGCCGCAGTTGGGCTGCATAGTAGTATTCGAGAAGATTTGGTAGAGCTAGTCCACCTTTCTCCTTGCCCCCCCCCCCCATATAAAACGTGAGATCTTTTTGTCCCATTCCTTGAATTGTGATGTGGGAGTTTCTATATGTAATGATTGAAGCAAATAGAGAATTCTTGGTAAAACATTCATCTTGATGATTTCTATTCTGGAGCTGAAGTCTAACGTTAGTGTGGACCATCTTTCCATGTCCTTTCCATGTCTTTCCATGAATCTCCCGGTTTAGTCCTATGTAAAAATCTATCCTTGAATAATTTCACTAATGGGGAAAAAAAATATAACTTTATTTTTGTCTTTTATGGGAAGAAGAGCTACAAGAATGCTGAAGGTGACGAGATATTTATTTTGTTCAAACACTGATAGTGACAGTAATTCTCAGAAACAGGATGAAAACACTGTGAGAGAAGTTATAATTAAACATAAAGTAACGCACGTCTAAATCAACAACGTTCAGAAAAAAAAAAGCTCATATAAATAATGGGAATATACATGAGTATCAAATTGTGTTTGAGACATTAAATAGTTCTTGCTTTGGGCTTTGGGTTTCACCTGTGAAAGCAGTATTTGCTGTTAAGCAAACATGAACACCAGAGAGCTGTCAATGGGAGAAAAGCAAACCATTTTGAAGCTGAGAGAAGAGGGAAAATCGATCAGAGATATTGCACAAACATTGGGCATAGCCAGTACAACAATTTGGAATGTCCTGAAAAAGAAAGAAACTACTGGTGTACTGAGCAACAGACATCGAACAGGTCAGCCACGGGTAACAACAGCAGTTGTTGACAGAAACATTGTGCGAGCTGTGAAGAAACAACCAAAGACAACAGTCACTGTCATCACTGCCAACCTCCACAGGGCAGGGCT
>NC_024327.1:6777087-6781263 GCF_000523025.1 Cynoglossus semilaevis | reverse complement strand
GGGCTCACTTGTCTTTATTGATGATGTAACTCATGATGGTAGCAGCAGAATGAATTCTGAAGTCTACAAAACCATTCTGTCTGGCAATTTACAGAAAAATGCATCCAAACTAATCGGGAGAAGCTTCATCATGCAACACGACAATGACCCAAAACACACCGCCAACACAACAAAGGACTTCATCAGGGGGAAAAAGTGGAAGGTCTTGGACTGGCCAAGTCAGTCACCAGACCTTAACCCAATAGAGCATGCGTTTTCCCTCCTGAAGAGGAGACTGAAGGGAGAAGCCCCCAGAAACAAACAAGAACTGAAACAGGCCGCAGTAAAGGCCTAGAACAGCATTTCAAATGAAGAATGCAACAGCCTGGTGAAGTCAATGGGTCGCAGGCTTGATGCAGTTATTGCAAGTAAGGGTTACGTCACCGAATATTAAATGTTATTCACTTTAATTTATGTTAATAATGTCTGTTCCAATACTTTTGCTCACTTGAAATGTGGGTGGGTTCAAAGAAAAGGGGCTCAGTCCTGAGTTGTTTAACACACCTGGATGTCAATACCATGAAATAAAAGCTGGAATTCTGAACTTTTGTCTCATATTCATCTTTTGATCTGAAACCCAAATGCCTTCACTATACAACAAAAACTAAGGAATTGTCCTTGCCGTTCCAATACTTTTGGAGGGGACTGTAATTTGGTTTATACAATTTTGTTAGGTATCTGGTGATAGATACTCCCAAATATTTTATTGATTTAGCGTGCCACTTAAAGTTGAACGTTTATTTGATAGTCTGGTTGGGGTATATAGGTAGGGCCTGTGTTTTTCTTACATTAAGTTTATAACCTGACAAGTGATAGTATGGATCCAGTCTTTTCATACGTTTCGGGAGAGAGACGTTTGGTCGCTTCAGACTAATCAAAACGTCGTCTGCAAAAAGCCCAATCTTATGTTCAGTATCTTTCATCTCTATGCCTTCTATGTCTGTCCTCTCGTAATGCTTGAGCCAAGGGCTCGATGAAGATTGCAAAAAGTGTTGGTGACAGACAGCACCCCTGTCTGGTGGATCTTTGCAGCTTGAACCAGTTTATAAGGTTGCTGTTTTTTTTTATTCCAGCCCTTGGCTCTTGATAGAGTGTTTTGATTATTTTTACTGAATCTGAATTAAAGCCAAGCTTTTTCGGCATCCAGGCTAAGCAACAGTGCACTTTCTCCCTTTCTTTTAACTTCATCTATTATATGTAATGTCCTCCTTATATTGTCTTGTGTTTGGCGTCCCTTGATAAAGCCTGATTGGTCTTCGTTTATTAAGTCTGGCATAAAGGTCTCCAGTCTTTTTGCTGGAATAGAAATATATATCTTATAGTCGGTGGCGCTTTAGCCCAGAGGCAATGTCTCTGTCATTGGTGTGGAATCCTAGGGTTCACCTCCTGGGCAAATTCGAATCCCGGTTATGGCGGTTGGTACCTTCCAGTGGACTCACCACCTGTAGGAAGGTTTGGGGTGCGGTGCAATGTGATTTGGGTGGCGACTGCTGCCCCGCTACCTGGTAATGGATAAGCGGATATGGATGGATGGATGGATGGATCTATCTTATAGTCGCAGTTTAAGATTGATATAGGTCTATAGTTTTCACAAAGTTCTTTGTCTTTTCCTTCTTTGGGTATTATTGTAATTATTGCTTCTTTCCACGATGGAGGGATCTTGCCTTGTTTCACGGTTTCATTAAATTAGTTTAGTAGCATCGTGCTTAGTTCGTTCTTCAAGATTTTATACCATTCAGCCGGGAATCCATCACTTCCCGGTGTTTTATTCATTTTTAACCTATTGATCGCTTTTTCCAACTCCTCAGCTGTGATATTTGAATTAAGTAATTGTTTTGCTTATTTCCTATTGATGCTAGATCTAGTGAATTTAGGACATGTTTTATCAAGTCTTCATCTGCTGAGTCCAGCTGTGTGTATAATCTTTTGTAATAGTTTTCAAATATTGTATCTATTTTGTCTGGTTCTAATTCTAGTGTTTTGGTCGTGGGGTCTCTAATTTTGTATATTGTATTCATGAGTTGTTGCTTCCTTATTCGTCTAGCTAATATTTTGTTGCTTTGGGACCCTATTCATAGTAGGTTTGTTTAAGGAATCTAATTTTCCACTGTACTTCATTTGCTAAAATCTCATTCACTTTTTGTTCACATCTTTAATCTGTTGGAATATCCCTGTGTTGTTTGAATTTTTATGTTGTTGTTCTAAGTTTTTAAGTTCACATCTTTTTTTGATATAACTCTAATCTAGCTTTCTTAAGGTATGCTTTATGTGATATGAGTTTTCCTCGCATAACTGCCTTCATAGCATCCCAAAGAGTGGTGTAGTATACTTCCCCATTATCATTTTCTTTTCTGTACAAATTTGGTTCCTTTTTAATCTCATCAACAAATCCAAGGTCATTTAGTGTTCCAATATTCATTCTCCATGCTGTATTTATTTTTCTACTGTTCAATTTTAGTGTTAAGTGAAGAATGTTATGGTCTGACAGATCTGCAACTTCTATCTTACACTCTTCTACTCAAAATCTATCAACTACATTGATGACAAAGTAGTCAATTCTTGTAAAGACCGCGTGTGGGGCTGAATAGAAGGTATAATCCTTCTCAAGCGGATGTAATTCCCTTTACATGTCCATAATTCCCAATTCCGTCATTACCATATTTATATATCGAGCCAAATGTTTTTTACTGATCTTTTTTGTGCTAGTTGTGTCCATAGTCTGATTAAGTGTAGTGTTAAGATCGCCTCCACATATCAATATCCCTTCTGTTTCCTGGGTGATAAGTTAAAATAAGTTCTTGAAAAGGGCTTTATCACATTCCGGAGGTGCATAGACATTGACAAGTGTGACCAGTTGATCTTCAATTCTCCCCTTTATTAAAATATATCTGCCTTCTTTGTCTTTTTTACATTTTAGTCTTTCAAATTTTGTTGTGTTTGAGATTAGGATTGCAACACCTCTCTTACGTCCCTTTTTGTATGTACTACAATATGTGTTTTTAAAGCCCAACTTTTTAAATTTTTCATGCTCTTGATTTGAAAGATGTGTTTCCCGTAGATAATTCACCTGTGATTTTTCCTTTTTTATCTTTGCAATGACTTTTCCCCCTTTTCATTGGATTGGTTAACCCATTTACATTCAGAGACACCACCTTGAGTTGGTTATGTTGCATTTTGTACATTCTTAAAGTCCTCATCATCTCTCCTGTTGACACTTAACACACAAAAAAATTATGACCACTAACATAATTGTGGGCTATTCTCCTTAAGCCCGTGTCCCTGCTGGAAGGTGAGGGGAAAATCCTCTGGAAAAAGTAGTGTCCCTTACTAGAGGTAGGTGAAAGTATCCCTTGCCTTCTAGTACAGTCCAACATAGTCCTACGCTAGACTATTTATATAATAAAATCAAAGTAGCCAGTAGCGATGTTGGGAGGAGGGCCATAGCCAAAACTCAAGGTTAAGAACTTGTAATACAAACATAATCAGAACATTATATCACAACTCTACCTCCCGTGTTTCAGTTGTTTTCTGTATCCTTGGGTCTCTGAAACTCCAGCAATTTTCCTCTGATGCGCTGTGATAGCACTCCATGTGGACCTGGTTTTCCGCTGCTTCGCCACTGTCATGCTCCCCGTATTCGGTCCTCAATTGTGTTTTCTTCCTCGGTCTCCTTCTTCCTAACCTCCAAGCACCTTTTCTTCAACTGTTTTGCTGCGTCCTGCGCGCTGTCGTTGGTCTCCTTCAGTCCAATGTAATCAGATACGTGTTCACGGCGTCTGAAACCTGATGCCTTTAGCTTTCAATCTTTTTAATTTCGGCGTAAGCTTTGCGCTTTACCACCTCCGTCGGGTAGTCGTGGTCAAAGAATAGGGTTGCTTTGATTAGTTTAAACCCGGATCGCGGCGTCTCACCGGGTCCGGGTCACCTTGCAGCCGCTCGGTGTGCCTGTTGTATCAATAGTAGTGATGCGTCGTTCGCGAGTGATTCGTTCAAAATGAACTAATCTTCGTAGTCGTATGAAAGATTTGTTCATATTTAACTCACGAATCACTCACAGCGAACGAATCACTCTGCGAACAAATCACTCTCTGCGAACTAATCTTTCACTGTGAACTAATCTATCATTGCAAACGAATC
>NC_024327.1:6765612-6776692 GCF_000523025.1 Cynoglossus semilaevis | reverse complement strand
CAAACCATGTTGCCTTCAGTATTTAGTGTCGGAGAACCGCAGCCTTCTTTACAACGCCCACAATAGGGCTAAAGCGCCACCTGCTGTAAAACGAATGAAATGATTAGTTCAAGATTCGTTCACGACCCGTTCATTTTACTGTTCGAGAGTCAAAGATTCGAATCAATAAAAAGAGTCGGTCTTCCCATCACTAATCAATAGGCTGGTCCCCTCAGGTAACGTTAGTTCCCTCTGTAGTAGTTCCTCAATAAAGCGGGGGACTGATTCCCCTTCCGTGCCCTCCGGGACCCCGAATATCCTCACATTATTTTTACGGGACCTGCCCTCCAAGTCGGTTACCTTTTCTTGTAATTTCCTATGTTCTCTAAGCTTTGTCAACAGGGCTTCCTTACCTTCCTTGGTAAACGTCTCAAGCTCTTCAATACGTGCCCGAGCATCGTCAAAGTTTTTCTTATGTTCTTGTAGTTCGTCACTGATTGCTTGTAGTTTCTTGTTAACATGATCCTAGAAATTTGCAAAACATCTGTCTGAGGTTAGTGTTGAGTTCTTCTTTGAAATCCACTAGGTCGTTTTTCATATCTTTTTTAATATGTGCATTGTCCCTCCGCCATCTTCAGCATCCGAGTTTGTTTCCATTACGAGTTTATGCTCACTGTTAAGTGTTTTAGGATTTCTTTGGCTACTTTGGTGTCTGCCCCTTCTCATTCTTAGTTTGTGTCAGTTTTGAATTCGGTTTGTCGTTGTTCGGGGCTATCATTTATATTAGTCCACCAGTAACTCACCCGTGAATATCTTTAAAGTTCAAGAATGTTCTGTTCAAACTTGAATTCTAGAAAGAGAACAATGTTTGATTTCTGAACTGAGAGTTCGTGAAGGGTAAATACGTATATACGTAAATCATCCTCATCCTTCATCCTCATCCTTCTGAGAGTACGCATACTAATAAAATTCTCATCCACTGAGCTCAATATTTGTAAAATCTCACCATGCCTCAAGCCAAGCATAAAGTACAATTCAACTGAATCGTGTAAACGAGTCATATTCTTGGCTCGCAGGTGGACTTTCATTAATTTTAAGATATTTTATTTATAGAGCGCATTTCATGCACAAAAGCAAACAGTGTGCTTTACAGACATCACGTTATTACGTGAAAGTTATCACGAAATACACTGGTCCCTCGCCTATCGCAGTCGTTGCTTTTCATGACCCAAGAAATCGGAAAATACGCGAAGTAGAGTCGAGATATTTATTAATGATTTACGTATATACGTATTTACCCTTCACGAACCTCCCTACACTGTTATCAACAGTCAAACAACAACAACAACAGTGTCATCCTGTGTCTAACTAAGGTACCCTACATTAATTAAATGCTCACCATATATGCGGTACATATGTCACACATGGCATGCATAGATTTTCCAATCGTATGTACTGTACATGATTGTTTTTTTTAATGTATTAGCCTGTATGTATGTGTGTGGCAAAACGTCTTATCGTTTATTTAAATACAGTTTTTCCCTTTTAGGCTAGAATATTATTATCTTAAAAATACTGAAAAAAATAATGGAAATTAAAATAATTTTAATATCACGAGATTGGATTAAAATAATCCGCGATGTACTGAGGAAGCGAAAGTAGAACCGTGATAAAGAGAGGGATCACTGTAACGTGAAAGTTATCACGTAATTACGTGAAACTTATTACTAAATAACGTGAAACTTATCACGAAATATCTAATAATAATAATGGGTTATACGTCATGATTGAAAGAATGAGCCTAGGTGCATAGCCTAAGCACAGGAAACACAACTTCCTGTGCTTAACCTAAGGTTTCTCGTGAGCATGAGAAAGTATCTAGTGCGCACAAGATACGTTTCTTTTTTTTTCTATGTCCCTTTAGGGGCTCTGTTAACATCAGCTCAAGTTTACTTTTTTTTTTTTTTAAAGTTTGCTTTTTAGTAGTTTCTTCTTTAGTCGTAAGTAGTTTCTTACTGGATTGCTAGTAATTCCAAGTGAAAAATCAGTGAGGTACACAAGAGTTACTCACAATAAATAATATCCAGGGCATTCTTAGCCACATCCAAGGTTTATCTTAATTTTTCTTATTCATTTGCATGGGAATCTTTGAAATCTCTAAGACTAAACCAGATTTGCCTATATATTGTTGAAATACAGTAAACCCTTGTTTTTTTTTTATAATTAAATACTCAGAAAAAGAAGAGAAAGAACGAACAAACCATTTTACAGTCTCAACCATTTGTTTCACAAATAAAGTAAAATAAAAGTACTTTAGAAACGTTTCAACAAATAACTTCTGTAATGTACTGTCAAATAATAATTGTAATCATCAACGTGAACAGAAGGCTTCAAATTGCGGAGATTAGCACCGTCCACCGTGAACGGGAGAAAATTAAAAATGATTATGAAAAAAATACAAATTACCTGGTCTTGTTGCGGGCAGTTGCAACCCTTTTTGAATCCTTATTAAAACTTATTGCTGCTGTCTTCCTTATGTTTTTTTCTTCCTTCTTTATGGAACGAACGGAAAATTCATTAAATCCATAATGCCGACCTACAGCCGCATAGCTTTTACCTTCATTTAGCATGTCCAATAGTTTTACTTTATCACCGATAGACAGCATCTTCCGCTGCCTTTTGGTCCCTACCGCAGGTACTTTTGCCGGTCCAGAGCGTTTTGTCGACATTATGGGGTTTGATAAACTCGAAATTGCAAGATAATTTGCACGTACGTAATGTCAATCTGGCAAGCTGTTTTACGTACGTGTACATATTAAACCGCAACGTTATTGGCGCACAGGTAGAGAAGAAGCGGAGTGACTTTTTAGCCAATCAGAATGCAGAACACAATGCACGATGCAAATCCGTGAAGTAGCGAAACCGTGAAAAGGAAACCACGTTATAGCAAGGGATCACTGTACCTCCCTTTTCTGCCTTCTCTTTGCAGCTCCGGAATATGTGTGTGCAAGACGGGTGTGTATGGCCCTAAGTGTGACGAGTGCCACCCAGGATTCTTCCACTTCAGCACCACTGGCTGTCGACCCTGCCAGTGTAACAACCACACCAGCTACTGCCACCCACAGTCCGGTGAGCTTGCAGCTACAGTTGAATAAGTTCATGTAATTTGAACAGTGCCATTATGATGGAGTACACACACGAGTCGGGTGGGGGGTAGTAGATAAGGAAATCATTTTATTTGCTTCCTTCCTCTTGTTCATGTTATGCTTTTTATCAGCTGAGCTGTCCACTGTTAGCAAGTTAGCCAACAGTAAGCAAGAAATGCAGTTGTATCAGTGAAATAACTTGATTTTACAAATCTATTATTATAATCTGTACATATTACTACTGTGAAGGAAGGAATTGTATTCAGGAACAGCTGTTTGAAGGTTGGTGGAGATTTTTACCTCTAGTTAGCTCTCCGGTGTTAGTAATAAAAATGATCACGGTATTATTGTTCTGTGTGGTAATGAAACAAAGACACAATACACTGCTGGAAAGTTGAACACTATTACGAGTGGTGTTAATGTATTTTGGGATCATTAAGGAGCCATTTCATTCTGTTTACTGTCAATATTCATAGTGTAAACTCAAGTCTGTTTTTAAAGTGAGTTTTAAAGAGCCAACCAATCAACTCACAGGTCAACATCCAAAAATGTTGTTGTGGTTTTCTGTTGTTCTCTGTATGAGTTAAGATGGGTCTCACCTCCCCCGGTGTGTCCTTGATCACATCTATGGCACAGAGTTGCTGCTACCCTCCTTAGGGCAGGCTTAAAGACTTACAGACCTGAAGCATGAGGCCTGAGCAGGAGAGTCGGTGGTCGAGTGAGGGGAGTTGTGTAAGGAGCCATATATTATGCCATACTCAGAGGTGGGTCAGATGGAGGAAGTGTTGTTAACTGGCCAGAGACAGTGTTCAGAGATTAGCATGGTACAGGTTTGACAGCTCCCTGGTTAGAGGCTGGTGCTGGTATCTCGCCACAGCACTGCTTACACAACACATTAGGCAAATAGACATTATAAAGTAGCCCAAACATTAAGGAGGACAGGTAAACATGACATGGAGATGTTAGTTAGTAAACAGAAGACAGAAACATTCTTTCAGCTGGGAGATTTCAGATGCCGCAAGAGGAGGGGTTACTAAAGTAGTATTTTGGTTTTTGGACCACATTTCAAATATGTTGGTGTCTTTTTTGTCAACTGTCCAACCTTGAGGGAGAGGAGGTCACATGATCATTAGGTACTATATAGGGTGTTATGGTAGCAGTTATTATAGACTTCATTCAGGGATAAATATCTAGTTTTTAGCTTATTTCCCTCTTTCAGATTTGGTTCGGTTTGATTCCCAAGTCATTTTATTTTACGTGTGTGAATCAATCTTTGTTCCCACTGCACTGCCTGTCATTAGGGGAGAAAGGCACATGACGCTAACCCAGTCCAATTTCTGTGATTATTTAGACAGCAGTGCAAGAATTATTAAAAATTAATTCTTTCCTGAATTTGTTTATTTTTTAACTCACAGTTGGAATTATCATATCAGAAGGCAGCAGATAAAGGGATAGACCATGATCATGTGATTTCATCTTTTGCTCTTCATCCTTCAGGAGTGTGTTTGAACTGTGAGGGAAACACACAGGGATCTAACTGTGAGGAGTGTAAGCCTGCCTTCTACCGCCGCCCTGGAGCCGCACCAACGGATGCCTGTTTACCTTGTCCCTGCTCCAACAGCACATCCAGCGGCACCTGTCACATAGGTCAGTCCCTGCTGCCTACAGAAATGTAGAGTAACCACTTGACTTTGTTTCCTGTCCTTGCTTTACTGGGCTGATGATGCGTTGTTTTTTTGGTCACATAATACCAAAGGTCATCACCGTATACTGTTCTCCAGTCTGTTCTGACTATACAGAGAAGTCTGCATCCTCTCACTGTGTGGAGTAGGTTTCTATTTGGGATGAAACCTAAGTACCCAGAAATGCCCACAGTCACCCAGGGAGAACATGCAGTCTTCAAGGACCATAAACTAAACAGACCATCAGTTATCACAAGGAATTGAACCAGTGATTTGATTGCTTTGAAAGTTGTGGAAATGTCAGGGTTGTTTCCCACTACGCATTATACAATGGTTATCATCTCTGTCCTGTACCCTTCTACACTCATTCAAATCTAAGAAGTGTATCCGTAGCAAAATGTACTTAGGTAAATGGATGTGCAATAGACATTAACAGTATTATAATTGTTGTTGTTTTTGTGCTGATAATACAGTAGTCCCTTGCTATTTCGCGGTTCATCTTTCGCGGATTCACGACTTCACGGGTTTTTGAAAACTGTATATATAAAATATACTGTATCCCGAGTTTGGATCTGCAAGAGATCTCACAGGAATGGAATGACGATATGGTTCGATTGGTCCAGTTTTGCAACAAAATCGACGACGTCATGACTGCCTACAAGCTACTCTTCGACTGGAAAAAGAAGCAGCGGAAGCAACTGCCGATCACAACGTTTTTGCAGCCTCACAAAAAAGAACCAGTTCCTGCTACATCTATGGATCCAACTTCAGAAACCGTGGAAGAGGTGCCCCAAGAAATGGCACCACCCTCTTAAGAGACGTAAAATGAATCATCGGCTGCATAGGAAAAGTCATCATCACCTTCCTCGTCATAATTTTACTTACTACTACTTCGCGAAATTCTTTCTTGCGGCAGGCCTTGGAACCTATCTACCGCGATAAGCAAGGGACCACTGTAAAAGTAGCATTCATATGCGCAAGTAACCAATAGGGCACACTTATGGGAAAATATATGACTATTTTTAATTATATAAATTTCATAATGATTATATTAAAATCACGATTATTAAACGTCATTACTCTGAAAAAACATTGCATAAATAAACCCCTAAACCCTGTGAAAACAGATAAAATTAAATAAATAGTGTACAGAAAAAAATAGGGTTAAGGTATATATATGTACATATATATATATATATATATCCATATGTATTTGTGTGAAAATATGGGTGTTTATTTATTTATTTAACATTTATTTGACCAGGTAATACTAGTCCATGTCATTTAAACCAAAATATATTTACGAATTCTTTGCAAAAAAAAAAAAAAACAGTAATGATTTAGTCTGAGGTAATAAAAAATTTTGCTCAGACAGTCAGTGACTGCATCTTTCCTGTGTTACTCCACCTATTTCACCTCCAGGCTGCTTCAAACCAACACACACTCTAAACACTGATCGTGGCCTGTGGCCTCCGTTAGCCTGACATCAACAGTAATGATAATAGTAGTATTTTTAACCCTAATCATCTTCAGCCTGAACATTCCCTATCTAACCGCTGATCTCAGAACTGTAATGCTGAAGGTAGTGAAGGAAGTTCACTTGAATCAGAGAAAACAGGTCTCCAATCCAAATACCTCCCTGCTGTTGTTGTTGAAGTAGGTTGATGGTTGAATTTATGTCCTTGCCTTTAGCTGGTAACAGAATTCTTTAGAACAGACTGCATATTTCTGACCTAATATATCGGTCATGATGAGGAGAAGCCTGCCACACCTTCTACTGCTACTGACGCTGCTGCCTGTACTTCGTGTTATGTGAGTTATCAAGTTTGGTTGACTTGCACACGTATGATCTTTTTTTTTAAACCACTCTCCACTCTCCACTGTGAGTTTTTCTTCCTTGTCCCTCACTTTCTTTGTTTCTTCTTTCTTTTTCCATTGTACCTTTCCTTCCATTTGTCTTTGTATTCTTTCTCTTCCAGTGGCCCTCACATTTCTCCTTCTTTACTTTATCTGTTTGTTTTTCACGGCTCTTGCTCTGTTTTCTGTTTCTTTTTAGTTCCTTCCATTATTCCTTCCCATTTTCTTATAATTCCTCCCTCCCTGTCATATTCTCAAGTCTATTTTCATTTCATTCACATTCAGACTCACCTAACAAACAAAAAACAAAACAAATTAACAAATTGAGATAAATTCACAGATTTGTTACTGTAAAAGTTCAAATAAATTAAGAAATATTAAATTAAATGTGCACTCGTAAAGGTATTTAGAATAAACAGGAATCAAACTACTTTGTAAATAAAAAGTGCCAACGTGAAATAAAATCAACTGTGAACTATAGTAGCTGAAACAGTAATAAATGTGTAGCTTCACTAATTTGATTGACCTAGTTTCTGGCTAACATTCATTGTAAATATAAAACAAAACTGTAAACACTTAAATGATCACCAATTTATAATAAGTCTCTAAAATCTGTACAAAAAGCAGCACAATGGCGCTATCCAGTGGATTGACAGCGCATGTGCATGTGTAAATAAAGAAATACATTGTGAAGAAGTTCTTAGGAACTTAGGTTACTGTTTACCTATATAAACAGTGGGTACGGACAGTTTTCCCCTTAAGAAAAACTGAAAAATCTCATGGTCATAAGTATTCAGACCCTTTGCTGTGACACACTAACTCAGGTGCTCTCCATTTCTTCTGATCATCCTTGAGATGGTTTGGAGTCCAGCTGTGTTTGATTATACTGATTGGACTTGATTAGGAAAGCCACACAGCTGTCTATATAAGACCTTACAGCTCACAATGCATGTCAGAGCAAATGAGAATCATGAGGTCAACGGAACTGCCTGAAGAGCTCAGAGACAGAATTGTGGCAAGGCACAGATCTGGCCAAGGTTCCAAAAAATTGTCTGCTGCACTTAAGGTTCCTAAGAGCACAGTGGCCTCCATAATCCTTAAATGGAAGACATTTGGGATGACCAGAACCCTTCCTAGAGCTGGCCATCTGGCCAAACTGAGCAATTGGGGGAGAAGAGCCTTGGTGAGAAAGGTAAAGAAGAACCCAAAGATCACAGTGGCTGAGCTCCAGAGATGCAGTCAGGAGATGAGAGAAAGTTCCACAACTCAAGTTGTCAAAAAAAGTCAACTATCACTGCAGCCCTCCACCAGTCGGGGCTTTATGGCAGAGTGGCCCAACGGAAGCCTCTCCTCAGTGCAAGACACATGAAAGCCCGCATAGAGTTTGCTGTCTGATGAGACCAAGATAGAACTTTTTGACCTTCATTCTAAGTGATATGTGTGGAGAAAACCAGGCACTGCTCATCACCTGCCCAATACAATCCCAACGGTGAAACATGGTGGTGGCAGCATCAGCTGCAGGGACAGGATGACTGGTTGCAATCGAAGGAAAGATGAATGCGGCCAAAAACAGGGATATCCTGAACGAAAACCTTCTCCAGAGTGCTCAGGACCTCAGACTGGGCCAAAGGTTCAACTTCCAACAAGACAATGAACCTAAGCACACAGCAAAAATAACGAAGGCTGTGGCTTCACAACAACTCCGTGACTGTTCTTTAATGGCCCAGCCAGAGCCCTGACTTAAACCCATTTGAGCATCTCTATAGAGACCTGAAAATGGCTGTCCACCAACATTCACCATCTAACCTGACAGAACTGGAGAGGATCTGCAAGGAGGGATGGCAGAGGATCCCCAAATCCAGGTGTGAAAAACTTGCATCATTCCCAGAAAGACTCATTGCTGTATAAGCTCAGAAGGGTGCTTCTACTAAATATTGAGCAAAGGGTCTGAATACTTATGACCATGTGATATTTCAGTTTTTCTTTTTTAATACATCTGCAAAAATGTCAACAATTCTGTTTTTCTGTCAATATGGGGTGCTGTGTACATTAATGAGGAAAAAATGAACTTGATGATTTTTAGAATGATTTTAGCAAGTGGCTGCAATATAACGGAGTGAAAAATTTAAGGGGGTCTGAATACTTTCTGTGTGTGTGTGCGCGCACGCGCGTGTGCATAAGTATGCGTGCGTGTGCATGTTCCTGTACTGCATGACATGCCAACTTTTCCTCATTCATTAATACTCATATTCTGGGACAAGATGAAAGGAGTATTCAACCAAGGCTGTGCAAGCAAGAACGTATAACGTTGCAGCAGAAGAAAGCACAGTTCATCCTTACTGACACCCACAGATAAAACTGAGTAATACATCAGTGGAAGATGAGATTTGCAGATGGTAAACCAGTGGTTCCCAACCTTATTTGGAGTGTGACCCCATTTTGACATCAAACATTTTGCAACCACAGACAGATTTTCTTTTTTTCTAGAATTAGTTTTTGATCATGTTTGAATGAAAGTGAAAGAATATAGAAAGAAGAGTACAATTATTTAAGATTGTTATTAATCCTAATTATTAAAAAATGATTTGTGAAAAAAAAAATTCCAGTACCTTTTTTTTTTAAATTAGCAGACATTTTAGACAATCCCATTTGAATTCCAGGCAACCACACATGGGTTTGAAACTCCTATATATCCATGACTACAGTGGTATTCTTATTTACCATAAGTCAAGTAAATTTTATTTGTATAGTCCAAATTTACAAAGCACATTAGGCACAGCAGGACTTTACAGTTTGGAATATGAATTGAAATTATACTTACAATATCCAAATCCTTAGAAATGGAGGGAGGTAAATAGAGTCAATATTTATACTAAGGGTAAGATCCATCAAATTTCACACCCAGCCAGTCACACCTACTTCGTCTTCTTCTCTTGTAGGTGACTAGTAAAACTCCAGGTACATTGTTATCATGGCTTCATTTCCTGTCTGGAGTTGTTTCATGAAACAATGGAAGCCGCTCAACCCTTGACCTAGTTTTAGGTGTTTAGCTTAACCTGAGTCAGGCCAGTGTGTATTGCAGTTATCTGAGCCTAAATCATTCAACAGTCAGTGGTGCAGAGCATCTGGAGAATGGTTGCTAACATGAGCGTTATTTGCTGTACATTTCAACACTTCATCAATCCAATACAACCGTTTTGACTCTTGAACCCAAGCTGTTAATAACAGTGTGCTACTGCTCCCATTACCAGTCATTGACACATATTAGTCCAGGTGCATAACAGATGTTCTGCTGTACAAAAATCTTTATTTAGTACATTTATTTAAGGGAGTTAAAATAAACCACAAAATGACAAAAATGTAAAGTAATACATTTTTATTGTTTCGCAGAAAGAACACGACAGCTGCGTTGCTCAGTTGTCTGTCAACAGTTGACCCAGCAGGTGGTATTAAATCAGTGCTTCCCACCCTTTCTGGCTTGTGACCCCAGTTTGACATCACAAATTTCTTGTGATCCTAGAGACAGTTTTTTTCTGGAATTAGTTTTAGTCATGTTTATGTTTTAAATGAGTGACATTGAAAGTTTTTTTGTGCTTTTTTAGTTATGTTTTAAAAGAATACTACAGAGCCCCTAAAGGGACATGGGGAAAAGAAAAAAAAAAAAGAAACGTATCTTGTGCTCACGAGAAAGTATATCTAAGGCATTTTGCCACACATACAGTGGTATGAAAAAGTTTGGGCACCCCTGATCATTTTCAAGATTTTTCTTTATGTATCAGCAATTTCAATTAAATATATCATATAGCAAACAAACACAGTGATATTTAAGAAGTTAAATGAAGTTTATAGGATTTACAGAAAGTGTGCAATAATTACTTAAACAAAAGTAGGCAGGTGCATAAATTTGGGCAGCCCAACAGAAAAATTACATCAATATTTAGTAGATCCTCCTTTTGCAGAAATAACAGCCTCTAAACGCTTCCTATAGCTTCCAATGAGGGTCTGGATTCTGGTTGAAGGTATTTTTGACCATTCTCCATTCAGTCAGGTTTGATGGTTTCCGAGCATGGAAACAGCCCGCTTTAACACAGACCACAGATTTTTAATGATATTCAGGTCTGGGGACTGAGATGGCCATTCCAGAACGTTGTACTTGTTCCTCTGCATGAATGCTTTGGTAGAATTTGAGCGGTGTTTAGGGTCGTTGTCTTGTTGAAGTATCCAGCCCCGGCGCAACTTCAACTTTGTCACTGATTCTTGAACATTGTTCCCAAGAATTTGCTGATACTGACTGGAATCCATGCGACCTTCAACTTTAACAAGATTGCCAATACCTGCACTGGCCACACAGCCCCACAGCATGATGGAACCACCACCAAATTTAACTGTGGGTAGCAAGTGTTTGTCTTGGAATGC
>NC_024327.1:6754937-6765305 GCF_000523025.1 Cynoglossus semilaevis | reverse complement strand
AGCTGAAATCTCTGAGCTAGCTTTTTGTATCCTTCCCCTAAACCATGATGTTGAACAATCTTTGTTTTCAGGTCATTTGACAGTTGTTTTGAGGCTCCCATGTTGCCAGTCTTCAGAGAAGATGCAAAGGGCAGAACAACTTGCAACTGGCCACCTTAAATACCCTCTCATGATTGGCTTCACCTGTGTATGTAGGTCAAGGGTCAATGAGCTTACCAAACAAATTTTGTGTTCCAATAATTAGTGCTAAAGGTATTCAAATCAATAAAACAACAAGGGTCCCCAAATTTATGCACCTGCCTACTTTTGTTTAAGTAATTATTGCACACTTTCTGTAAATCCTATGAACTTCATTTCACTTCTTAAATATCACTGTTTGTTTGCTATATGATATATTTAATTGAAATTGCTGTTCCGAACAACCAATGATACATAAAGGAAAATCTTGAAAATGATCGGGGTGCCCAAACGTTTTCATACCACTGTACATACAGGGTAATACATACAAAAAACAATCATGTACAGTACGTACGGTTGGGAAATCTAAGATACCGGCATGTCATGCGTGACATATGTACTGTATATATGGTGTACATTTAATTAATGTAGGGTACTTCATTTAGACATAGGAGGGCACTGTTGTTGTTGTTGTTCTACTGTTGATAACAGTGTAGGGAGGTTCGTGAAGGGTAAATACGTATATACGTAAATCATCCTCATCCTTCATCCTCCTCATCCTTCTGAGAGTACGCATACTAATAAAAATCTCATCCACTGAGCGCAATAATTGTAAAATCTCACCATGCCCTTAAGCCAAGCATAAAGTACAATTCAACTGAATCATATAAACGAGCCATATACTTGGCTCGCAGGTGGACTTTCATCATTTCATTAATTTCAATTTTATTTATAGAGCGCATTTCATGCACAAAGCAAAGTCAGTGTGTTTTACAGACATCACGTAATTACGTGAAAGTTATCACGAAATACACTGGTTCCTCTCCTGTCGCAGTCGTTGCGATAGGGAGGCACAACAACAGTGCCCTCCTGTGTCGAACTGAGGTATCCTACATTAATTAAATGCTCACCATATATACAGTACATATGTCACACATGACATGCCGGTATCTTAGATTTCCCAACCGCACGTACTGTACATGATTGTTTGTTATTTTAATGTATTACCCTGTATGTATGTGTGACAAAATGTCTTTGATATAGGGGAGACCGGGTATGGTTGTAACACTTTTTGCTTCAGGAGCTGTAACTCACTGAATTTTTGAGCTAGAGTTTTCAAACTTGTATACAAAGTATCCACATTTGTTTACTACAAATGGCATCGATTCAAACCTCTGCAAGAATATCACAATCCTCGTAAGTTGATGTCAAATACATGGAGTTCCTTTGTTACAACCAACAACGGTTGTGGGGTAGGTTGTTGTTCTTACATCAAAATCAGTTTTTTCTCTATAGAATCTGCATGTGCCTGTTTCCAACCTTGACAACCACCATGTGGGATCGGGGAAGAAGTGGGTTAACACTGAAATGATCATATAACTCCTATCTTATCCCTAATTGGTGGAATTGGTGGTGTTACAACTCTCCCCATGTTACAACCATACCCGGTCTCCCCTACATTCTTGTGAGCACGAGATACGTTTCTTTTTTCTTTTTTTTTCTCCATGTCCCTTTAGGGGCTCCGTAGAATACTAATTGGTTGAAAGAAATTTTATCTTTTTTTTTTAATAATTTGATAAACATTTCAGGTGACCCCATTTGAATTCCAGGGGACCTTGTTTAAGCTGGCTGTGATTTTTTGTTTTGTTTTGTTTTGTTTTTGTGTGGTTATTAGACCTCCAAACAGGACCTCTCTTTTTTGTTTGTTTTGTTCAAATGTTCGGGTCCTGACTGTTTCTGTGTCCACTCGTTTTTATGTCCAGGTTCCAGTGGTTCCCCAGTATGTGGCCAGTGCCTTCCTCAGTACCGCGGCTCACAGTGTGACAAGTGCATCGCTGGCTTCCACAAAGTGTCTGGTGCCTGCGTTCCCTGCGACTGCAGTGGCAATGCAAACCCTCGTGGCCCCGCCCAGATCTGTCACCCCGACACGGGCCACTGCCTCCAGTGCATCAACAACACCAGTGGGCACCAGTGTCAGCTCTGTGCTCCTGGGTTCACTGGAGATGCCAAAGCTCACAACTGCATGTGGATGGGTAAAGAATAAACTACACGCGTTTGCTCAGCGTGCCCAGTTATAGCTGAACCGACAGTGCTCTCTTCTGGCTCCCTGAAGCATTAGGAAAACCACATAATTTTGCCAAAATCTTTTCTAATAATATAACATACAACATAACGTAAACATACCATATAAAGATATATATGTATACATACTTATATGTAAATATATATTTTTATACACATAGGTATATATATATAGAAGTGTGTGTGTGTGTTTGAACAATTCAGTCAAAGTTATATTTAATACTGTTGAATTGTTATACATTTTTATTAACACTTTCACTGCTCCACCTTTCTTAGACCCACTGATCCTCCCCACATCAGCAGCCAGAACCACAACACAAAGCAAAACTTTAAGTGCATCCTCCAGGACCAGCACCACTTTGGCTCCCTCAGCTTCAACAGCTTCAACACTGAGCCAAAACACAAGTGTGATGGCGAGCACCACAACCACCACCCCCACCACTGCGACCACCACCCAGGCCCTGCCGACCAGCCTGAGCAGCCCCACGGACAACACCACTGCGGCACTGACGGAAGTCTCCTGGACCCAGTTCCACATCATTATCCTGGCAGTCATCATCCTGGTGGTGGTGGTGCTGCTCGGCTTTGTTGGAGGTGTGTACACGTACAGAGAGTACCACAACCGCAAACTCAACGCCCCCTTCTGGACCATAGAGCTGAAAGAAGACAACATCAGCTTCAGCAGCTACCACGACAGCATCCCTAATGCTGACGTGTCGGGCCTGCTGGAGGATGAGGCAACAGAGGTGGCGCCCAACGGCCAGCTGGCGCTTACCACACAGGGAAACTGCTACAAGGCCTAGCACACCCTGTCCACCCTATAGCTACATTTAGAGATAACAAAAGCTGCTGGCTCTTCACATGAATGACTTTCTTCCTAAGCTGCTTGGCTCCAACATTTCATAACAGAAACCTCTGCAATGAAGCAGATGTGATCCAAGAGATGAGACGTTTTACATTTTTAATATGGTTTTTTCTTCAGGAGTGAAGCAATTAGAAAGCAGGAGCCAAAATAAAAAAAAAGGCTACGTCATAAGTGGTACCTGCAGGTGGCACTGTTCTGAAAATTGGTATCATGTGAGACCAAGTTGTCAAATAGATGACATAAAGCAGCTTGAGGACTGGAGACAGGAGTCTTGCATTTCACCTCTTTTGAAAAACAGCTGGACCACATAAGTTGCTAAAACATTCACAACAGAAAAACCAATAAACAACTGAACCGTGTAAGTAGGGAGTGGATTATTCGGAGCAGTGGTCCAAAAAACTAAGACAATAATTATTTAATGAATTTTTAATTCTGTTCTTATTTATTGATCGATGTTTTGTTCCTGGGAGAAATGCTGCACATGTTGTATGACGTGTTTATTCATGGTGTTTTATCTTTCGTGCTGTTGAATGGTAAATTCTGAACAGGCCAGTATGTTCACATGTGTAGTTTGTTTTTTGGAGAAAATACAAAGGCTGCTGGTACAAGCTTTTCTTACAACCTCATGTTTTATTTCATGGCTTCTCATATGTCAAAGGAATACTGGAGGTTATTTTATTTGAGTATGGAAAGTCAAAGCTAAATGTTCTGGAGAGACTTGACAAAAAATTCTCTACCTGCTTATGTCTATGATATCTCAGAATTACATTCCCTGATTTTAAATTTTGTTGTTTGTGACATCGTCATTCTCCTGAACCATAGTCTAAACTCAAAACATCAACTTTTTTATTCATATTTGGGACAAAATATGAATAATATTTTAATATAATAATATTTTAAAATAAGAAGCCCTTCACTCATCACTTGGAAATTTTGTCTTCTGTACATTCAATTTAATTTAAAGGATAATTCTGAATGTATTAAATATTAAATAATTAGTTAAGAAATTAGAAAAATTAGGGCGGTAATCTCAATGTTTCAAATTACATGAACACAATTTAGCAGTTTATTTTTTTTCAACTTTTTTTTTTTCCCCCATAAGCAAAAGTTGAACTCTGGCAGATTAAAATTCTAGTCTTTCTTTGGTGTTTTGCTTAACATTACAGGTAAATGATTACTCATTGAGAAACCAGGATTAGTTGGTGACAAAAACACTTTATCAGTGCTAAAATAAGGTATTGGTATCAAATACAATTAGTCCCTGAGCAGAAATGCTGAGAATAAAAAGTTATTTAAAGCCTAAGCATTTGTGTATTTTTACTGGACAAGTCTTGAGTTAGACGTCCAACATTGGCTAGTTGGCTAGGTCGGATGGCTTCACTTCAGAGCCAGTGCTGTCTGTGTCATATTACAGTGCTTCATTTAGTTCCACCTTATCTGATAAGATCACTCCTTGCTTATATGTAAGGAGTGTTTGTCTTACTGATAAGAGCAGGACAGCGTGGGCTTGTTACGTAAACTCCTACTCCTAAACAAATCTGCTCTCTGTTCCTACCTCAGTGGCCAGTCCCAAAATTCCCCCAACTCCTGCCATGTGTGATTGGAAATTTTGGAGGTTGGGCTCTGTGATTCATTGCCTGCCAGCTAAAACATTCACAACACCAGTGACAGTACTTTCACAGAGTGAAACCAATATCGGCGATGTACAAAGGCGGCCTACTATTAGTCATTGTTACACAATGAAGTTGTACCAGCTCAGAATCAAATCAGTGCGCCTGGCCCTGCTCCTAGATCCTATGTTGTCTCTGTTGTTTGAGTTTGCTTTGAAACGGCTTGTTTTTAATACCACGCTGAACAAATGAGTAAATGCTAATTACGGACTTAACTCCTCAGGTACTGGCTTTTTCCCTAATGTGATAAGTGTAAATATAATTACTGTACAGATGAATGTGAATATTAGCACTATTATTGTACAGGTAGTATACTGTGTGTACACTGTTGACTGGACAGGTTGTCAACCTTCCATATGTCCTCAGTTGTTGTTGTTGTTGTTTTTGTTTTTTGTTTTCCCATAACATCAAAGTGACTCGGCCATATAAACAACCACGGCACTGATAACTCCACCGTGAACTTTAGCAAAGGGGTGTAAATATTGAGCCTCAAAAGTCAAATAAAAAATGGGTATAACTGTAGTCTCGCCTTGTCTTTGTCCATCTGCAGGTCCCAGGGACATTTTAAAAAATCCGGAGATTTGAGTGAACAGAGGTTACATTTTCTCATTTACGTTAATTATTTTCTTGCTCACATTTTTTGAAGAAGGGTTAGTCTTTATCTTTAGCTGATTTGTCCATTCTAGTAAATGATCACTCATAAAGGTTTCCCCTCTCAGGCTACGTTCACAGCACAGGTCTTGTTGCTACATTGACACCTCTGTTCAGAAGGCCGGGATTCCTGGAGTGTCTGGAACACACTGGTGTGGTCACCCAGCTCATCAGGGAGGCTCGTGAAGGAAAAGGAGATTTGATCGTACTCTGGCTGGACTGCGTACGGCCTAAGTCATTTTGTTTGTACTCGCCATGAACATGATCGTCAAGTCAGCAGAAGTGGAGTGTAGGGGACCCTTGACAAAATCTGGAGTACGCCAGCCCCCTATAAGAGCTTTTATGGATGACCTAACTGTCCCAGGTAGTAGATGGATTCTCCAAGGCCTAGAGAAGCTCATCACATGGGCAAGTGCTCAAGAGGGGGAAGGTAACAGACAAGTTCCGTTTCTCTCTGGCTGAACCCACCATCCCTTCCATCACAGAGCAGCCAGTTAAGAGCTTCGGGAAGTACATTGATTGCAGCCTCAAAGATTCCACATCCATCCAGAGAACCAGCAAGGAGCTCAAGGACTGGCTTAGGCGTGTCGACAAATCAGGCCTGCCAGGGAGATTTAAGGCTTGGATTTACCAACATTCCATCCAGCCCTGGATCCTGTGGCCTCTGCTAGTGTATGCAGTACCCATGACAACTGTTGAGGCCATGGAGAGAAAGATCAGCAGCTACTTGTGAAGATGGCTTGGCCTACCCCGCAGCCTGAGCAGTGCTGCCCTGTACGGAAGTAGTAACATCTTGCAGCTCCCGTTCAGTGGACTCACTGAAGAGTTCATTGTGACCACAACATGGGAAATCCTGCAGTACAGGGAATCCAGGGATGTGAAGGTGGCATCGGCTGGCATCCAGGTGCGAAACAGGCAGGAAATGGAGGGCAGACGAAGCTCTGGAAGTGGCAGTCGCGACTGAGGCAGAAGGTGCTGATGGAGTCCATAGCCTCAGGGCGGGCAGGGATTGGCTATTTCCCAGCAACCAGGGTGGACAAAGCCCAGGGAAAAGAGCGCCAACACCTCATTCAGGAGGAAGTGCGGGCAGGAGTGGAGGAAGAACGAGCCAGCAGGATGGTGGGAATGAGGCAACAAGGAGCATGGACTAAATGGGTATACGTTCTGCAACGAAAAATCACCTGGTCCAACATCTGGAAAGCAGACACCCTTAACATCAGGTTTTTAGTCCAGGCTGTTTTCAATGTCCTACCAAGCCCAACCAACCTCCATGTCTGGGGCAAAACAGAGACACCATCCTGTCCCCTGTGTCTAGGACGGGGATCCCTGGAACACCTCCTCAGCAGCTGCCCAAAAGCCCTTGGAGAAGGGCGCTATCGCTTAGTAAAAGAAGTCAAATGTCATGGAAATGTTGAGGTTATGTTTTTTTTCTCCTTCCTGCTTCCCCCGGAATTCCAAGTAAAGTAGAATGTCTGCCAACATATCATCATGTGGTGTCAAAAGCCGTCCATCCACCTGCCAGCTGACACAACACCCTACATGTTGCAACCAGACAATTTTCCAGTTTTGATTTGACGTCATCACTCATCTTAATGACTTTTTAGATGTCGTTTAGTGCAGACATGGACAAACATGCCCACAGATCCCAATTTAATGATGAAGTCATCAGATCAGTCCCCAAACTGAACTCACACCAACTTTCATTCACTGGAAAAACCATGGCCAACTTTTCTTTAGGTTTAAATCTTCTACATTTTATTTATATTATGTTACACAAAGATTCTACATCCAATCATTACTGAGTCGGCCATCCATCCAGTCATCCATTTTTATCCGCTTATCCATTACCGGGTCGTGGGTGTAGCAGTCTCCACGACCGCCACCCAAATCACACTGCACCGTACCAGCCTCCAAACCTTCCTGCGGTGATGAGTCCACGGGAAGGTACCAACTGCCCTAACCGGGAATTGATCTTGCCCAGGAGGTAAACCCTGGGGTTCCACACCACTAACAGAGACATTGCCTCTGGGCTAAAGCGCCACTAGTGAGCCAGCCCGCAGGTCAAATCTTGAACTTTGGCCCTCGTCACGCCCTCTGTTGAGTAAAAAGAGCAATTGCACTCTTCAATAATTTAAGGCCAAAACGTCAATAAGTGTGATTGCTCCCTTTCGTCAGTAGAGGGCCTGACATGAAGACAAACTTTTGGCCGGAACTTGTTGTTAGCGGAGCAAAAACCAAACAACCTCTCAATTAAATCATATCATAAAATGTGTCACTCCACTACAATACCCTTGTGGAACATCAACAAAACAGATATCTTTCGATAGTAGAAAACCAAATTAAAGAATTTAAATAATGAAGAATAATGCTAATACTGATCTAGAAAATGTTTATATCTCAACCTTTAATAATTTCCGAATTGATTAATAAAGCTAAAGCTAAGTGTGCTGCGTTTATGTCATGACGATTGTCAAACACTTGTAGATTGCGGTCGGTTGTGCTATGTTTTACCAGAGGATGGCGACATTCTGCAGAAAGTAAAAAAATAAATAAATAAAAACAGGTTCTTTGGTCAAAATAGAGGAACAATACTGGGCCTTAAACATATGTTCTTTGTGGACCGCCATGCTACCAAACAACAACAACAATAATAATAATAATAAAACACCACTACAACTACTACTACTAATTATAATATTTATTATAAATTTATACATACTTTGGTGATGTAATAAAAGATATGTGATATATGGACAATAAATAAAAGATATGTGATATATGGACAATAACATATTGTAAATGTTTAGGCAAAGAAAGCTTATTGAGCTTGTCTGTTTGAATTGAGCTATGATATGAAATAAATGTTACACTACAAGAGTAATTTTAAGTAATTTATATTTTGTTAAAGTATCTCTCTGAGAACAAAAGGTTGGAGACCCCTGATTTAGAACATGACCTGGCGTATTTGTCCACTCGCCAACTAGTTCCTGTGCAAACTTTTTTTTTACCGTTGTTCGTCAGAAAGATGGAACAAAACCTTTTTCTTAAATTTATGGGATCCTATATAAATCTTTTAAACTATTCCTAAATGACAGCCACTAAGAGGCTTTTACAAAAACACCTGTTTTTTATGCTAAATGGTGGACTTGGCCTGTTACAATTAAAGCTTAGTTATGACTCATCAGACTTGAAGGTGTACCATTTTGTGGGAGTAGATGAAATGAATTCATCTGTATTACTCATTGTTCAGGGGCAGGGACAAAAACATCAGGAACAAGAAAAAATAGCATTGACGCCTGTAAACAATGTGTGAAAAGAAAATCAATGAACAAACAAACAAACAAAAAATTCAAATATAATTTTCCATATATGAGTTTCAATTTGTATCATATTTAATAGATCGGGTCACAATGGTCAAATGAACAAACAAAAACATAATAAAACACAAACAAATCTTGCTGCTACCATGATGCAATAATGAGAAATCCACTAATGGAACTGGCTGGGTAGAAGTCTATTGCTAGTGTCTCTAAACCATACATCATGGCTGATCTCATAACCGTCCTGTAAACCTTTCCCTTCACCTTATATACTATATTATATGTATAGTATATATATATATATATAATATATATTATAATATATATAAGATAATAATATATAATATGATACAGCATGTTACGTATCGATTTTTACTCTAAATGTACCAAATTATGTTTTTTAAAAATAAAAAACTATTATATATTATATATTTATATATATATTCTTATATATAATGCATGAAATACAATAAAATGACAGTTGACTGATTTACTGAGTTACATGACCTTATATACCTGCTGTATCAAATTTGATACGTCATTTTCAACACGGTTTTACTAAAACATAGATTATGAAATTTTTAAGTATTTTCAAAGTTTTTTTGTTTTTCTCATCTTAACTTTATCAAACTTGGTAAAGTTCTTCTTCAGAAACTACCTCTGTCCAAATCCTGAGTCATGGCAATCTAGTGTCACTGGAAGGCCCGCTAATGAGTGAATAACTATCCCCTGTTGAATTATCTGTGCACTGCATGTATCTGATTGTATACATCTGGTTTTTCAGGGAAAATATCACACTGCTCATGTGGAGGGCTGTAAAACTCATGTATCAAATATGATACGTTTGCCGTTATAGGGTTAAATGAAAAAAAAAACCTGGCACTCAGGGAAAGAAATGCAGTCAGCCGCAGTTTAAGCATTGGGAAGCAGTTAAAGAAATTCTAAAATAATTTTGCAATGTGTAGAGTGTTTGTACAGGGAATGACATCAAGGAAGTGTCCTCATACAGTGTCCTTATACAGTGGTATGTCTGCCCAGCAAGGCCGTGAGGGCGAGCCGGATGGTCGCGGTTGTTGTAGTTGTTGTTGTTTTTGTCATCGTCAAAGTTGAGCTTGTCAAGCCCGTAGCCAAACCATCTCTTAAATTTAAGAGTTCGGTTCGGCCGTAACTTACACACTTGTTTACACAAGCAAAACGGTTAGAGTTGGCCTCGGAGCCAACTGAAAAGGCACTTAAAAAGTACTCGACGTCAGGAGCACGAGAAGCCGCTGCGCTCCTGCGCGCCGCCATCTTGACATCTGGACATTAGCTAAGACACTCTTTGTCAGGTCTGTCTGTTTCCTGTTCCTGCTGTGTGAGGTAATCTAGCATCACAATCACCTGTGTCTCTGTAATTAATCTCACTCATGTCACCTGGTGCCCTCTGTATATATACCACTCTCCCTCACGCTGTCCTGGTGGGATTATTGCGTTGTGTATTGTATCTGGTCGATGTTGTAGCTGTTCCTAGTCTAGTCTGTTCCTATGCTCAGTCAAGTTCCTAGTTTGTCCTGTTCTTGTGTAGAAGTGAGTTTTTGTTGTTTTTGCTCTTTCAAATAAACAA
>NC_024327.1:6750018-6752102 GCF_000523025.1 Cynoglossus semilaevis | reverse complement strand
GTCGTCGGGGGGGGGAAGGAATATTTCGAGGAGCTCCTCAATCCCGTTGACACGTCTTCCGAGGGGGGAGCTGAAGCTGAGGACTCAGCAGCTGATCCTCCAATCTCCTGCGCTGAGGTCACCGAGGCAGTCAAAAAGCTGCTCGGTGGAAAGGCGCCGGGGGTGGATGAGATACGCCCTGAGTATCTTAAGTCTCTGGATGTTGTGGGGTTGTCTTGGCTGACACGCCTCTACAGCATCGCGTGGCAGTCGGGGACAGTACCTCTGGACTGGCAGACCGGGGTGGTGGTACCTCTTTTCAAAAAAGGGGACCGGAGGGTGTGTTCCAACTATCGGGGGATCACACTCCTCAGCCTCCCGGGAAAAGTCTATTCCAGAGTACTGGAGAGGAAAATCCGGCCGATAGTCGAACCTCGGATTCAAGAGGAACAATGCGGTTTTCGTCCTGGTCGTGGAACACTGGACCAGCTCTATACCCTTCAGAGGGTGCTTGAGGGTTCATGGGAGTTTGCCCAACCGGTCCACATGTGTTTTGTGGACTTGGAAAAGGCTTTCGATCGTGTCCCTCGTGGTATCCTGTGGGGGGTGCTTCGAGAGTATGGGGTTGGGGGCCCTCTTTTAAGGGCTGTCCAGTCCCTGTACGATCGGAGTAGGAGCTTGGTTCGCATTGCCGGCAGTAAGTCGGACCTGTTCCCGGTGCATGTGGGACTACGGCAGGGCTGCCCTTTGTCACCGGTTCTGTTCATTATTTTCATGGACAGAATTTCTAGGCGCAGCCAGGTGTCGGGTGGGGTCCAGTTCGGTAGCCACCGGATTTCATCTCTGCTTTTTGCAGATGATGTGGTGTTGTTGGCTTCTTCGAACCAGGACCTGCAGCATGCACTGGGGCGGTTTGCAGTAGAGTGTAACGCAGCTGGGATGAAAATTAGCACCTCTAAGTCCGAGGCCATGGTTCTCGACCGGAAAAAGGTGGTATGCACCCTTCGGGTCGGGGATGAAGTCCTGCCTCAGGTGGAGGAGTTCAAATATCTGGGGGTCTTGTTCACGAGTGAGGGTAGAATCGAGCGTGAGATTGACAGGCGGATCGGGGCTGCTGTATCGGTCCGTTGTGGTGAAGAAGGAGCTGAGCCGAAAAGCGAAGCTCTCAATTTACCGGTCAATCTACGTTCCTACCCTCACCTATGGTCATGAGTTGTGGGTCATGACCGAAAGAACGAGATCAAGGATTCAAGCGGCTGAAATGAGTTTTCTCTGAAGGGTGGCAGAGCGCTCCCTTAGAGATAGGGTGAGGAGCTCTGTTACACGAGAGGAGCTCGAAGTAGAGCCGCTGCTCCTCCACATCGAGAGGAGTCAGCTGAGGTGGCTTGGGCATTTACATCGCATGCCCCCCGGACGCCTCCCTCGGGAGGTGCTCGGGTGCCGTCCCTCTGGGAAGAGACCTAGGGGAAGACCTAGGACACGCTGGAGCGACTACGTCGCTCGGCTGGCCTGGGAACGCCTTGGGGTCCCCCCAGAAGAGCTGGAGGAAGTGTCGAGGGAGAGGGAAGTCTGGGTGTCCCTGCTCAGACTGTTGCCCCCGCGACCCGGCCCCGGATAAGCGGTTGAAGATGGATGGATGGATGGAATAAAAGCATAACCAGTGAAGGAGGTAGGAAATAAGCAATACATGCAAATTCCCTTAATTCTCACTTCCCTGTCGCACTGAAATGTGTGAATACAAAGCCAGTTAGTGGTGGTTCATAGCAGCACTGCAGTTAAACGATGGACAGAAGGTTTGCAAGGACGGGTTTATAGCCCATCCATCCATCCATTTTCATCCGCTTATCCGTTACCGGGTTGCGGTCACCATGACCGCCACCCAAATCACATTGCACTGTAGGTACATCCGCAGCCCAGTCAAACTCTTATTCCCAAAATCCCACTGCTTCCGGGAGGGACCACTGACGTCACGCCCAGTGACCTCCGCAACCCTTAAAACCGGGGTGCAGCCCAGGTATCGCTCTCTCTGACCCGGACTCCCAGGCGCAACTCTTCCCTTCACCTCTCCAGACGAAGAAGACCCAGCTTAAACTTCGACTCACCAC
>NC_024327.1:6742357-6749016 GCF_000523025.1 Cynoglossus semilaevis | reverse complement strand
ATTAATAAGTTAAATTAATAATTAAAGCTAACTTTAATGAGACTGGCTGTGTTGTCAATTTGAGACTGGTTGATAACACCGAGTGCTTCTAAGCAGCACTCGACCCATTGCACCTACAGCACCGTACCAACCCACACCAATGACAAAGACATTGCCTCTGGGCCAATGCGCCACCGGGTTTATAGCTTTGGAAGTTAAATTAAAGACTTATTGCAGCTTTCGCCTCTGCCATCTCTGCCTTTTTCAGACGTGTTTTACAGGCATCCATGTTCAGACGCAGGTTCTCCAGGAGGCGTTCTCATCGTTCTTGCTGATAATGGAAGAAAAGAAAAGTAAACAACCGCCAGACAAGACCTTTTTCACAAACACCAAAATATATGTTAACAATGTTCCGTTAAAACAGGGGTGTCAAACTCAAATTCACAGTGGACCAAAATTAAAAACTGGGACAAAGTCATGGGCCAAACTTAATATTCATTGAAAAATTGACTGGAATTGTGCATGTTTTCCCTTCTCTTCAGATATGTAATGAATTGATTTTTTTCATATGAAAACAAACTTTAGTTTTGCATAAACATTGAATCTGGAACAACCAAAGCTTAATATTATAAGCACATGAGAAACTAAATTTGAAATAAAACACACATCAGTGGTATTAGTTTCTTATTATGTCTCTTTATCTTGAGCCTTTGAAGTTCCTTTTTAATTATTTTTTTTTTTTTAGGCAAACAAAAACAAAATGTATGTGCTATAACATAGCGCATACATCACCAATACTACAAATCCTGCCAGTATATAGGGGCTATATACTGGCGGGCCAACTCTAGTACACATTTGATATGATCTTGCGGGCCAAATATAATTACACCATGGGCCAGATTTGGCCCATGGGCCTGAGTTTCACATGTGTGCATTAAAATGTTACTTCTTTAGTTTTTGGATGTACAGTAATATATTCTTAGTCCGACTTATGTCTGTTGTGTAGGACAAATAATACTGCTGACACAGTCTAGGGACTAGTTTCTTCATCCATTCTTTATTATCTGTAGAAATAGGCTGCCGTGAATGTGTTAATATTTTGACTCACTGAGATGGTCTTCAAGTCTCCTTCTAGAAAATGTCTTAGTGGGGTGAGAAAGCTCATGGTCGATGTTTGGAGGAAATCTCTTTCGGCTGCACCTAATCTTTTTTCACAATCTCCAACAATAATTAGTGCATTTCCTGGGAAAATATAAACACATTATGATTCTGCAACCCCCCAGAGCCACCATCCCAGTTTTGCTCACCATAAGGACTGACTGCACCAAATTTCTTTGCTGCATCCTGCATGTATTGACCCAGCAATTCTCCATTGGTAATTCTGGACGGTGCCTTCCTGTCTAACTTCTCATAGAGAAACTCTTCAATTCTGGCACCTGCAGAGAAAGATCAACCAGAGCAAATCAGCTGGGCAATGAAAATAGCATGTGTTTGCTGATTTCTGTGTAGCTGTCATTTGACGGCTACACAGAAATCAGTAAACACAAATTTACTGTGTGTGGTATTTTGATTTCCGAATGAACAAACGTGACAGGTGTTGATCCTGTGTCATGATACATATACAGGGCAGGGATTTCCTGACACCGGAGCCAATCTGTCAATCTTTCCAATGATACAAAAATATTAACCCCACCCTGATACCTAGCTTTATTTTGACATTAACTTAAAATAGCTTGTAATAAAACATAAACAAAGACATCAACATGAATAAGATACTAAGATAACTCAACATCTTGTGTTTATCAAGCTGCAAATTTTCAAATTTCTAAATCCTCATGTCGACTCAAAGTAGACTCACAACCAACAAGAAGTTGACAAACGGCAGGTTGGTATCTGCAACCCGTGGTTAGTGGCAGGTGTAGTGAGCCTGTGTTGATACAATAAAGGTGTGAGCAATGACACATTCCATGACAATTCCCTGTAACGTTATATCAAACCCATCAAGACATCATCCATATCTATCATCACATTACACTGGAAGTTTTGTTTGTGATACATTTTTAACCTTTTGGTTTAACGGAACACTTTCACAAGGACAAGAATAAGACATCTATTAGGATTACTAGCAAGGGTTGGTAATGCCCATCATTCTCTGCCCTTACAGTTTTCCCTGATATACAGGGGATCCTTGGTTTAAGACGTCCTGGACATACAGCATTTTGTGGTTATGTCACCATCTCTCATAAATTCATTAAGAAAGTCTTGATCCATCATCCTGACGTACAGCATTAAAACTTGCCAACTAGTTCACACAGGAACACGGAATATTTTGTATTAGTAACATGCCGTATTTTCCGGACTGTAAGTCGCACCTTTTTTTTTCATCTTTGGCTGGGTTTGTGACTTATACTCAGCTGATCTTTCTTCTTTATTATGCATTTTTTGGCTGGTGCGACCTATACTCCAGAGCGACTTATAGTCCGGAAAATACAGTATACGTGGCAGGTAACTCACAATTCTACTTCTCAAACTTTAATTCTAATCGAAAGACAGTGAGTGTAAACTACATTTTTATTTTGAGACAAATCCAATATTTTTTGTCTAACAATATTCTTATTTTGCTTGATGTTAATATTTTGAATTTCATTTTCTTATGTATTTTATGTATCACTGAAAAAAGTCTGTTGTAGTCTTGTTCAAATTCTTCATCTCTACTTGACTATCCTAGAAATGTTTTAAATGTTGGCCACAAGTGTAGAGCTTGACAATCCTGCTTACTGGCTCTCGTAGTAAAGAGTAATAGCTCCCGAATAAAATTTGTAATGTTCATTCTTTCAGAAATCTTTTAAAATAACAGCATCACCCAAGTCTAATATCTACTGTGAAGGATAAATGATGAACACGATATACTCCAGCCTGAATGGCATCACTTAGAGAAAACACGTTTTCCACAAGTGCTTTAAAGCAATAATAAGTTGTAGTAGTTGAAGTCATAGGATAGGTCCTGAGAATGTGTAAGTCTTCAGACTTAATGGTCATAACCCACATTGCCTTCACAAATTCTTAGAAATCACTTGCTTTGAACTTGTGCAAAAACAAAAGGCAACACACACCCTATAACCCTGGTGTATTTCCAGGTACAGTTCATACAGTTTGCACACACAGGAGACAAGCACTGCACACCAACAGGATGGTGTCATGAGGATCAGTTTCCCTCTGACATCATGTTGGAGAAGATCTAGAGAATAACCCATCATTTCCCTCTGGAGTTAACAATGTACTTTCAAAATGATAAAGTAGTTTTCTGTCCATGTTCAATAATAGACATTAATTCTTCTCCAAAGAGCATGTAACCTCCAGTATGAACTCTGCTGAATGGTACTTTAGCAAGCAGCCTGGCGGCACATCAGGTTTTCTTGTTCTACTTATGTGTGGTTGCATTAGAATATGGACAGAAAACTTGATCGTCAAGATGCAGACTTTAAAGAAGAGTTGAAAAATACCGTCTTGAAAGTAATAACAGCATCTTGTGATGGCCTGATGCATTTAGCATAAACTAACTTAATTATCTATGTGCCAGGAATAGCTGTAACTATAGGTTAGGTAGCCAGACAGCAGTAAAATAGCAGATGTGTAGTAAAATGTATATTTTTTATCATCTTCATAGAATGTGTTTATAAGAACTAGGCAGAGCAATCTACAGCCCACAGTGACCCCCTGGGAAAACCCCATATGAAGATTGATGGTTTTGAAAGTAACTATTTTTTTTATGCAAGTCAATGGAAATTAGTCAACGTCTGTGCTGGCTGGCCTTGTTACATAATTGTCTATTTTGTGATTGCAATTTTTTTTAAAGACTTTTTGCAACGTGATGCTGAATCAGTGGAAATGGTGATGGTGGAAAGACACTAAGTACAATAAGGTCAGAAGTAGCGCCACTTAGACCTAGACTTGACACAACATAGACTTGTATAGAAATTCAGCAACTTTCTTAACAACAGTAGCTCTGTCTACATTGAGTTGTGGCTTCACCTAGAAACCACAACTCGTACTGTAAACAACTTTGTTCCCTTCTAACATACGGCTCACGGTCAGCACAGATCTTGTTTCACTTAGTTTATGAATAATTTGCCAGGGCATCTGAAGGCATGATAGGTTTCTACAGCAGGTCACTGAAATTGAGAGGCAGAATACTCACCACTGTGATCAACTGTAGCATGGAGAATCAAAAAATCACATGTTAGAGCTCACCTTTGTCCTGCATGACACCCCAAATTACTACAAATATTTTAACATTTAAAACTAATTGCTGTCTATTTTAAATAAAGAGCTTTGTTCTTGTATTTGATCAGTTGAGGGCAGTGTGTGCCTTTTTGTATTAAGTAACTGCCTTGGTAATTGGTTAATTTCAACAGTTAATCAGGGGAACACCTGCATTTATTAAGGAGTTGTCACAAGAGTTGTTTAATTGCCATTTTAAAACAGAATATTGTTATGGTTGACAGTTATAACATATATTGTTTGCAAAACCCCACGGTCTGAGGAAATGTATCTGACATTAACTGAGTCTTCCTGCCACTGCTGTTTATGCAAAGGGGGTGACACTTTCCTGTGTCTTTACTTTGTGTGTCACACTAGTTTACAATGTATCAGTGGATGGTAATATGACTCATTTTGCATGTTATTACTGAGTTTATTTGTTGTTGACATATAGGCTGTCAGCAAGTTACTGAAGTGCTGTCTTAATTTTGACAGGGTCATACCATAACAACATGAATTTTGTGTAATAAAACCAAAGTTATAAGACGAATGGCCAAATCCATCTCTCTGTGAATTGCATTTACAGAGGTTAGTCAAAAAGTACTAAGACAAAGTGAAAATACATTTCCATTCTTTGCTATCCTCCCTTCACTTCTGCAAACATTTGTTCCATCATCAAATTCCTCTATTGAAGAACCAACGTGCTTGTTGCCTATTTATTTCTGCTTTGTTGTATATTTGCGTATCTTTGTTGTGTGTTTTGTTTATGTGGTGGTAGTGTGTTTGGACTCTCTCCCTCTCCCCAACTTCAGGTACTCTCAGATGATTGACATATCCCTTATCAGCTGTAGGGCTGTAGACAGCTTTGAGTGTACTCAGTGCCATTATGCCTCAATGAGACTGCAGCAGTAGTATGATGTCCCAAGTGAAACTGTCTCAAATTTTGGAGCAGCTCAGTTATTTGTCACTCCAGCCAGTGGATAAGTGGTTGTGCTCTGTCTTATTTTTGTCATTATCCAGTTTTTCTGGTTAGTTTGGTTTTCTTTAGACTAACATTTTAGTTGTATATCTTACTGGCTAGTTTAATGTTTGTCTGTGGACGAGTGTTTTTTTTTTCTTTTTTTGAATACCTTTCATATGTTCATTGTGTCTGAAAAAGAAAATCTAGGCCCAAACCTGTAAAGCTTCAACAATCTTATAAGGTTTCTGTTCAAATAATAAGTTTAATTTTTCCAATGATTCTGATTTTAGAATTGTTTATTTGTTAAGATTGAAAAATCTAATTTGAAATAAAATGCACAAAGCTCTACCAGCACAAAGAACTCTTAAAGACTAAAGCTGTGTGTTAATGAGGTTTAGTTCTTTAAATCTGTCTTAGAACTTTCTGACTTACCCTTGGACATATACATACATTTATAATTGTATATATATAGTATAGACACATGTGCACACGTAATTAAAAACATATATTTAATTTAATTTCTTCATGGTTCACCTACCTACCAACATGTAATTACAGGACATTTAACTGTGTCTGTCTCATTCTTGGGTTAGGTTGCAGGAGAACCTCAGTCTGTCTGTAGAGTTTTTCAGTCCAGTGCTTGGTGCAGTCTGCACGGATTATCAGGTTCTCAAAATTAGCATCCAGCTCTGTCTTCTCTGCTTGACCCAGCTTTTCCTCTGTGAACTGATATGCAGACAAAACACAAACTATTGAACGCAGGCTCATAGGTACACAATGCTAAATTGTTATATTTATGAATGGTCGTGCATAAATAACAACAACAACAACAACAATAATAATAATAATAAATATATTATTTTAAATTAAACATTTCCGTAGGTACTACAACAGTCCTTTCAAGGACTCTAACTCCCATAATTCCACTGCTTCCGGTAAATCCACATACGTCACGATCAGTAACCTTTAAAGCAACCTTTAAATTGGGGGATCAGCCCCAAATTCACTCTCGTCCTGCTCGAGAAACCTGCTCGTCACAGAAGACTAAGAATCAACGCGCTTTTGTAGACACCATTGCCCACGGTGATAAATGCTCTAGTAGCATCTTTTTCTTAACTGAGTTAACCGGTAATAAGTTACACAAGTAACGTAGCGCTGCGACCAAAGCAGTTATTGAAAAGTTTAGAAGCGACAGGATTCCTTCTAACGGTAATCGTGTGAACCGGCACATCGACAGTCTGAGACTTTTCCTCCCGAAACGGACTTTCTGAACAAAGAGGACTCTGCACACAGTGGAACCAGACGGACGTCCCCAGCTCTGGCAAGGACCCAAGAAGTGCGGACTTTCCACTACCCTCTCAATACGAGCAGACGTTCACTACAGTGAAGTTAATCTTAGTTAATCTGTAGTAATGTTAAGTGCTGTTTAAACTTAGGGACAGTTTAAGTACGCATATTG
>NC_024327.1:6738149-6739064 GCF_000523025.1 Cynoglossus semilaevis | reverse complement strand
GTTTTAATTTTCCTTTAAAACCATACTTTTTCTGCCAATTATTTAAATCTTTACATTTGAAAACATTTGAATGAATCTGAATTGTACCTAGACATGTACTTAACATCCCCTTTAAACTCCACAGTATGTCTTTTTGTTACATAAGTTCCCCATATTTATTTCTCATTTTATTCAATTTTTTAATTTTTTATTTTTTATTTTACGCTGTGCAAAAACCCTAAAAAAATTCTTAGTAGTTGGTCTTGTGATCTACTTCAACTGATCAGCAGTCGTACGTTTACACCGTTAGGTTTCAGACTGCCCGCTGATTTGATCACAATTCCTTCTCAGTCACACACATTCACATTCACTCTTTTTTAGGCCTTTGGCATCTAGGGACTGCTGCCCAGGGATTTTCAACCCACGTAGTTCTAGGGATTACTGCCCAGGGACTTCAACCCATATTTCAACCACGCGCTGGTAATAACAAATTGTTTCTCACCCTCGTCGACGATCTTATTCTGGTATCAGATGCCGTCAGTCTGCAGCCCAGGATCAGCTGTCGGAGTACTGACCTGAGTGAGAATTCACTCCCCAGGTCTTTCCCCAGAACCTGGTTTTGGCCGTGCGAGGTCTCAGTCGTTCTCCACCTGATCCTTAGGTTCTGCTTAATTTCTTGGCATCCGGCTCGAAGGACCAATTTATGTCAGGTTTATTCTAACATACAGTGCCTTCTTCTTTTTCTTTCGGCTTTGTCCCTTTTTTTTTTCAGGGATTGCCACAGCAGATCATTGATTTCCATCTCTCCCTGTTCTCTGTATCTTCTACTCTGACTCCAACTATCTGCATGTCCTCCCTCACTACATCCATATATCTCCTCTTTGGCCTTCCTCTCTTTCTCCTACCTGGTAGCTCCATCTCTAACATTCTTCTACC
>NC_024327.1:6700477-6733291 GCF_000523025.1 Cynoglossus semilaevis | reverse complement strand
ATTGACATTACTTTGTAGAAATCTGTTTTCACTTTGACATTAAAGAGTTTTTTCCAATAAATGTTTGTGTTAAAAAAGCCAAATTTTATTGACCATGATTGATTTATGAAAGAACTAAAAGGGTAAAACATCCAAGGGGGTGAATAATTATGATAGGCACTGTATATGACGACAAAGTAACAACACAAAAGACGTCTTGATTTTTTACTTGCAAGGGGAGAGTGCAGCTTACTCTTCTGGCAGCTTCCTCATCAACTCCGAGTAGCCACACCCTTCCTCTGCACTTTTATTGAGTTTATAAACGTATCAGATTACATATCATGTGATGGGGGTGTGACTGTGTCTGGTAATTTCTCCATCAGTCTTGAGCACACTAGATTATAATATGAGAAGCAAACAGTTTCTTAAAGCGACAGTACAGCATGAAGCAATGATAATAAATTAAATTCTTCCAACAGAAACCCAGTAAAGAGAGGACAAGATCTGTCATCGAGAACTGTATTTATTCTGCTAATGGAATTGTTTAAGCAGAATGCAGAGGCGAGCAGCTGTTCACATCAGGACTTTGAACTGAAAATGAGCATGTCAGTATTTTTCCCACCAACGATTATCACTGTAATTTATCTTTGTTTTTAATATTTTTAAATTAGTAACCAATCAAACTGAAAAGGCAAGCTAGTAAAGATCCTTACAAACCAGTAAAATTATTTTAATTATTTATTATTATTTATTTTTATTTTAATTATTTTAAAAGTCAAATCTATTTAGTTATTACCATATTTTCCACAAATCAAACCTTTTAAAATCTAAATATTATACAAATATTTTCCATATATAATGGAAATTGCCAGAAAAGCTTTGATAAAATGCCCTGAATGGTCTTTTATGTAAAGAATGTGCAGTTCATGTTCCTCAAGGGAGTTAATACACACTTCACTTCTCATTAGAGTAGCATCAGGAGATAAGACAACAGCATCAAGATGACTTGTATTAATACAGTTATCATTAATATTCAACAGAAAGATGTCAGCCGAAGAAATGTCTCACAACAGTAACAACAATACAGAGATTCTGTTAGTGGGCAGCGGTGCCACACCCTCAAGCCACTTTATTTTTTTTAACACATTTAATTAAGGAGAACAGATGTAATCTACTAGACAGAGGTCTCACTGTAACATTAGGCAAAAAAAACCCAATATAATCTACAACCAAAAAATTACACTGACATTTGCGTAATACTTAATAAATGAAGCTGAAATTACACAGGAAAATTTGTAGCTTAAACAAAATGAACCCAATACACAGGCGACAGCGCATATAACCGTTTTGTAGATGTCAATTTAACAAAGACCCGCACTATCATAATCTTTCTTGTCTTTTTTGCCTTCACCTTCAAAGCTGTCTGTGCCGTCGTTGCTTTCATGACGTCGCTTGCGGCTGTTGCGGACATTGAAGCGTTGGTTCATCTGTGGTAGAGGGTCCATGCCCAACACTTTGTGGATTTGACGGAACGCCAGCAGCCTCAGAGCTAACTGTATGGAGAAAAGAACACGAGTAGTCCACTAGGGGAATCATACCATTTTTTACATGAAGCATTGGTGTTTCGATGTATGAGAACCAAGGCCAGTGGAAAAGGTACATATGAACACTTGTTTTTTTTTTTTTTGTTTTTTTTTTTGCTATTCAAAAACTCTGCGTTTGTTAATGTTGTTGTAAGATTGATTGAGTGACAGTCTCTGAGGTTGTTAGAAGGCTAGCAGCTTGTACCTGAGCACTGGAGGTGATGTCCTCCCTCTGCTGCTCACCCATGGTTGACAATGTGTCCACAGGCTTCTTTTCACATGGATCTACCAACCCAGGTCCACCTGTGGGAGGATATTACACTCATTATGCATTGAATTGTGTGTGTACAATATAATTAAATGCACAAATTGTTTGTGTGTGTACATTAACTAGTGTTGGACAACAATTAAATGTTTTTTATCGCATGATTAACTTAATGAAATTAATGGCAGCAGTATTCCGTTCAGACGGTACCAGTTTAAATATTTCTTGTAAATCTCATCTTGAAATAAATTAGTGTATTTTCCAGACTATACAGTCAGGTCCATAAATATTGGGACATTGACACAATTCTAATCTTTTTGGCTCTCTACACCACATGGGATTTGAAATAAAATAAACAAGATGTGCTTTAACTGCAGCTTTAATTTGAGAGTATTTACATCCAAATCAGGTGAACGGTGTAGGTGTGCCTCCCACTTTTTAAGGGATCAAAAGTAATGGGACAAATTAACAATCATAAATCAAACTTTCACTTTTTTAATACTTGGTTGCAAATCCTTTGCAGTTACTGAAAGCCTGAAGTCTGGAACGCATAGACATCACCAGACGCTGGGTTTCATCCTTGGTGATGCTCTGCCAGGCCTCTACTGCAACTGTCTTCAGTTCCTGCTTGTTTTTGGAGCATTTTCCTTTCAGTTATGTCTTCAGCAAGTGAAATCCATGCTCAATCGGATTCAGATCAGGTGATTGACTTGGCCATTGCATAACATTCCCCACTTCCTTGCCTTTGATCATTGTCCATCTGCACTGTTAAGTGCCGTCCAATGAGTTCTGAAGCATCTGGCTGAATATGAGCAGATAATATTGTCCGAAACACTTCAGAATTCATCCTGCTGCTTTTGTCAGCAGTCATATCATCAATAAATACAAGGGAACCAGTTCCATTGGCAGCCATACATGCTCACGCCATGACACTACCACGCTTCGCTGATGAGGTGGTATGCTTTGGATCATGAGCAGTTCCTTTCCTTCTCTATACTCTTCTCTTCCCATCACTCTGGTACAAGTTGATCTTTGTCTCATCTGTCCATAGGATGTTGTTCCAGAACTGTGAAGGCTTTTTTAGATGTTGTTTGGCAAATTGTAATCTGGCCTTCCTGTTTTTGAAGCTCACTAATGGTTTACATCTTGTGGTGAACCCTCTGTATTCACTCTGGTGAAGTCTTCTCTTGATTGTTGACTTTGACACACACCTACTGTGGTGGGGAAATATGGTAAAATAATATGTAAGGGCCAACTCAGAATAACAGGAAGCCAGGAGACAGGCACAGGCACGAACAGGTCAAGCTGACCTGGGTAAATGACCATGTTTATCCGGTTACTAGCCAAATGTGAGCCAAATGTTATGTACCATCCTGTTCGTCTGTGTCTATAAAGAGGATCAACATGTATCAGAAGGTAGTATTTGTTGGTGAATGTTCAGATGAGATTCATTGTTGAACCTGTCATGGTCAGAAACCTTTAATACAATAAATCCCCCGAGAGAGAAGTGTGTCCTGATCTGCCTCAGTTGTAGACATCCCTTTCTACAATACTACCTCCTGGAGAGAGTTCTTGATCTGGCCAACTGTTGTGAAGGGTGTTTTCTTCACCAGGGAAAGAATTCTTCGGTCATCCACTACAGTTGTTTTCCATGGTCTTCCGGGTATTTTGGTGTTGCTCAGCCCACTGGTGCGTTCTTTCTTTTTAAGAATGTTCCAAACAGTTGATTTGGCCACACCTAATGTTTTTGCTATCTCTTTGATGGGTTTGTTTTGATTTTTCAGCCGAATGATGGTTTGCTTTGCTGATCGTGACGGCTCTTTAGATCTCATATTGAGAGTTGACAGCAACAGATTCCAAATGCAAATAGCATACTTGAAATGCCCTCTGGACTTTTTATCTGCTCCTGGGAAAATGGGATACTAACAGAATAACACACACACCTGGCCATGGAACAGCTGAGCAGTCGATTGTCTCATTACTTTTGGTCCCTTAAAAAGTGGGAGTCACATTTTTTCTTTTTTTCCCCCCACCTGATTTGGATGTAAATACCCTCAAATTAAAGCTGAAAGTCTGCAGTTAAATCACATCTTGCTCATTTTATTTCAAATCTATTGTGGTGGTGTAGAGAGCCAAAAAGATTAGAATTGTATCAATGTCCCAATATTTATAGACCTGACTAAGTCCTTTCGAAGTATGAGTTGTGTGCATGAAAATGTTTTATTTGTGTTTAAACTGAATGGAAATGTATTGATTATGTGCAAAATAATTGTTTGGGCTACACTTGTAGTATATTGACTTTGAGATAGTTGTTCTCTTAGCTGCACCTGCAGGATTGTCTGTAAGCATGAAGAATGTATTTGTTTGTTTGTGATTTTAACCAGACGTGGAGTACTTGTCCTCCTTACCAGGTTTGCACAAGGATGACTGTTTTATGACCACTTAGAGGGAAACTTCTTAATCCAGTTGAAGTCTAACACTTGTATACTTTGTTTGAACCGAAACTTAATGGCTGTGTGATGTAACCATGTAACCACATGGGAGAGCTCGCCTAACAGGAGGCCAGTCGAGTCCAACAGCTGTATTAGACAGAGTTAGGTTTGGCTCTCTTGGCTAAGATGCTTAGAATAAATCCAAAGGCAAACTCTGTTGACTCTTCATTTCTTCAAATTATATAAAAATTTCTACAACAGTTGCATGCCAAATAAATGCATAATGAAACATTGCAAAACATGTACATTTTCAGTGGTACAGGAGTAGAATACTGGTACACAAGCCTATTGTGCCCTTTCGCGGCTGTCAGTGTGAAAATAACACACACGTGAAATTATATATTTTAATCTATAAATTGCAACTCAGTATATGTCATAAACCCAGGCATAGGATGAAAAAAAAAGTGCAATTTATAGTCCGAAAAAAATGGTAATTAAATCTAATATATATCCAAAGCTATTAGCCACTGCCAACATTTGATCTAGTCTGTTACAGAAAAACAAGTTTAGAATAATTTGTCTTAGTATTAGGGTTTGGCAGTTGTGGTAAACTGGAAGATGCTGTGCATACAGCACAGCATCAGCAGCAACAGTTGCACAATAAAATGATTGAATAAAATGATTGTACTAAAATAAAATGTAGATAAACGTAATGATAAAAATTGCAGCATCAAAACAAGGGCACTTGCTCTTTAATGATATCACAATAATAAAAGTAATGAATCTATATTTAAAAGAGATTTACCGGAGAGTAGGATTCCAGAAGAAATACATTCAAAGACATGTCTCAGTGCATCACCTGGACTGAGTGGTGCAGAGGCACTGCTGATGGCCTTCTCCACCAGCAGCTCCATGGCCTGAACACAGTTAGAACACAGTGTATATATGTATATATGTGTATATATATGTATATATGTGTATATATATGTATATATGTGTATATATATGTATATATGTGTATATATATGTATATATGTGTATATATATGTATATATGTGTAACACATATATACACACATATATATATACACACACACATATACACATATATATATATATACACACATATATATACATACATATATACACATATACATATATATATATATACATATACACATACACACACACTATCATAATGACCATTTATTCAATGTATTACATCAATAGCATCGAAGGTTTCAACAACACACTCACCCATCCAGGAAAGGATGACCAGGTAGGAACCCGCTGACAAAGGTCTCTCAGAATTCGAATGATGATCACACAGGATTGAAGTCCATTAGCTCTAGCCTTTTGATGCAATAAAAGTTAGGTTTACGAAGCCACCATACAAAACAAAAGATGGACCAAACAACTGAATCACTTCTGTCATAGAGGTCCAAACACTACTGTGCATAATGGAAGCTTGAGTACGGTTTGAAATCTGTTCAAGTTTGCAATCAGCTGCCATTCCCAGTAGTCTTGTACCTCATAGTTAGTAAGGGAACTCAAAGTTTGCAAGCTGCACAAGAAATTGAGACATTTCTTGCCATCTTCTAAACCCTGGTCCCAGGTTTATCCAGGTATCTCACAAACAGGTACTTCAAAAGTACAAGGGTCCACCTGAGAGTTTAGGGACTGAAAAAGCAAAGGAGATCTGCACCACTTTTCCTGTACTTCTGCTCAGGTAGCAGAATCACAGGAAACCACACAGATATTCCTCTTCCCCTCAGTCCCTATTGTACAAAATATCTAGAATCAAAACAATACAAATGTTGAACATGAAAACACTTTTAATGGCACAACCTTGTGCAAGTTTTGTGCAGCCTTATGGAATCACGCTACCATGAGGCAATACTTGGAAATTTGACAAAAATAGAATACAAGGATGCCAATTTGTATTTTTTTAAATCTTTTTTGGTCCATAAAAGCTTCAGTTTAACCCTTGTAAAGTCCTTCGACAACCTTGTGCAAGTTTTGTGCAGCCTTATGGAATCACAAGTTACCATGACGCAGTACTTGGAAATTTGACAAAAATAAAATACAAGGATGCCAATTTTTTTTGGTCCATAAAAGCTCCAGTTTAACTTAGATTTGTAAATGGTTTACCTCGCAGACTGTTACCAAATTACTTTTTCCATAAGAGGCATCCTTGAAGAGGTTTTAACTCTAAATAATAGTTGCAATTGTAATCACTTTTTTCATGATCAAATGAAAAACTAGATGTGTAAAGAAAACACAGAAGAACCATTAAACAAATAATGTATCTCATAAGGCTACAGTAAGAAAGTAAAATGATGTTCCGAACCTGGAACCACTTAGCGTGGCGCAGAGCAGCCAGAGCGTCAAGGCATATTTGCCTGTCCAAGACGTCCACTGGGTCCTTTACCATACCCGAGGTTACATCTAAAAATGGATTTCAAGGATCAAAATGGTGATGAGGAATGGGTGTTTGACCAGGTCAGTAAGGCTGGCAGAGAACAAACAATGCCACACATACCAGTGTTTCTGTTTCCTGAAACAAACTACAATTGGTTGCCCATTATTCAGTAATTTCATAAAAACATACAGACATCCATGTAAAAACTGAATATACAGAAATCAGCACTGAATAGGGACGTGGTGTCTATCTGGCTAAACAACATACGTGTGGGCTCACTGCTTTTGAAGCCAATGCTATTTTATCAGGTAATTGTATGCAAACCTTCATGAGAACCATAGTAATGACATTTTAGTAGCTGTTCTTTGGGCCAGCTACTGTGGCTAATGATGGTTGTATGACTGCAGCAGCAAAACAGAAGAGCTTAGTGACCTGATAAAAAAGTGGCAATGCAGTAGTAGGTGTGGCAAAGTTTTTGGGATGTTATACAACCTTGGTCAAAAATCCTTCCGAAGCAGTTGGGTCTACTGAATCGTCCAATGGGAGACAAAGGGATTTGGAATTTTTTTCCTCACTTTTGTTTGTTTTTTTTCCTGGCCATTTAAAAGTTGTTCAAATATTTATATTAAAATAAATAAATAAAAAAGAACAAGTGATGGGTGCTGAAGAAGAGAAAACATGAGAACTAACAGCAAACAAATGGGGTTAGGCTATTGCTGCGTGCATACCTAAAATCATTAGGTTGGAGTAAGAGCCCAACAATAATTGTTTACCAACGGCTGCTCTGGGCTCCAATCAAAGAAGCCTTCGTCAGCCATCTTACCTGAACTCTTAACAATTCTCCCCTAACAATAATCTGATTGTTTCCAACTAAGTAAGTTGGAAACAATCAGATTTCAAAACAATACTGCACATATTCCATTGTCAAATGATTTAGACATAAAATATGGTCCACATTGTGATTTGTCTGCCCTTGTCTTACCATTGGCAGTGATCAATGAGCTTAGTTTTGAGCCGATATGATATTTATGAGTGTATAAAAAATGTCAACTCAGGGGAGCACTTCAAAACAGGGATCTTTAGCCTGGTGAACCATCCACCAATACACAAAGGAATATTTGTTTCCTGTGGGAATTTAAACATCCATTTTCCTCTGTATGGGATTTACAAATATGTGGAAGAAGAAAAAAAAGAATCAAATATCTTAGATCTAATAATTCCAAATTGGTCATGACAAATTAAATCTCCTGTCATCAACTTTCTGTTAACTTCTGCATATCAGATGAACTTTTGCCTCATGTCAAAGAAAATTTGGACAGTAGATACTACAATAATGCATGTCTCCCATTAATTGCAGCCATCGGTTAAATAATAATAATAATAAAAAGAATCCCCTGGAACACAGGAAACAAAACAGAATCTCACCTGGGAATAACTAGACTTAACACAATGCAAACACTGATCATGCTTGTTTCAAAGGATAAAGAGAGCATTTGAGAGGTAAGAGTTATAGAGCCAAAAGCACAAGAGCAATACTGCTGGCACTTCTTTTAAGTTATGTAATACACTTGATCTGTGGCATGGTGTCTGTATAAACCTACAGTATATTATCAAGATTTAATGTTATTTACTGGTTTTCTATTTGAATTTAAAAAAGGGTGAAGCTGAAGCTATGTCTGTGCTAGTGCTATGCCCTGATGGAGAGAAACCACAACTAATGTCAGCAACAATGATGGATTGCACTTCCTCACTTGGCTCGTCATTTATAATTTCAGAAAAATCAAAATGAATCATTCACAAAGTGCAAACTTCCAGGGGGTGGGAGGGTCGCATTTAAAGCCCAACCCAGTAACAAAACAAAGTGGAGTGCCAGCAGGACAGTGCTCTTCAAGATGTCAACCACCATAGTGAAACTGATTTCATAGAGGGGAGAGCAAAGGGACAAGAAAAGAGGTGCAATGGAGAAAAAGGCTGTTGAGGAGTTTCCCAACCTCCATCCCGACCAGTTTCCTCTCTGATGATGGGTGAAGTCAGCGTGATTGTCACTTGCATCTTTGGCTCTGTGCAGGACGTCAGGATGATGGCTGCTTCCTGGATGGATCCTTTGACCTCGTACCTCTCTGGTGTCACTACCTGGAAGTGATTGGGGAGATGGCAATGACAATGACAGCTCCCGTTTACAGTCACAAAAAAGGGGGCAAATTTGTCACAACAGTACCGTCAGCTGCTTGGGAAGATGCTCAACAATGCGGGTCAGAAGGCTCTCGTTGGGTTTTTCTAAGCAGAGCAGGACCAAATTGACATTTTTGTCTCCATGTAGAAGCAAACCTTTGGCCAGAACCCCTACCCTCATCACTCCCTTCAGGGCTCTGGACAAAAGGAAAATGTATATTATTAGCATACTTGCAATGGGGTGAGTAACCATTAAAACTTTTGCTTTAAAAGTATAAAATACTACAAGGCTCAGTCATAAGAGTCAGAAATGCATGTAAGATGCAGTCAGTCATTCAGAAGTGGTCTGGGTATCCTACCTGTCTTTACAGGCTTCCTTCTTTTCTTTGTCATCTTCTTTGGTCTTGTCCTGGTCTGTGATTATGTCTGAGACCAGTTTTAGGGCCCGTTCTGTGATTGACACGATCTTCTGGATGGACTGGAGCTCATCCTCTGATGGATAAATGGCTGCGTGCTTTATCATGACATAGCGATCGTCTGAAGAGTCAGGACGACGTGGAGGCTGAAAGATGCAGAATGTACACAATATTTTTTCCCCAAATGAGCCACGATGTTTAGAAAAACAATTCAGAAATCATGTGAATAAAACAGTTGCTTCTATGCAAAATTGGAAAGATTAGTAAAATAATCAGGAAACAAAGCACATTTATACTTGTCTCGCAGATGTGGAAAATACATTTGAGTTCTTCACTTTATCAATGACTCCATTAATGATTAGAAATTTCCTCATAAATGCTGCAGGAATAACTTTGACATCACAAGTGTTGCACTTTGTTGTCCTAACGAGCTGTATTAGACAGACCCTCCTGACTTTTTTGTTGACTTGAGTATTTTTTCCCTGACCAGGCTTATTCTTATTATTCTTTCTTTATGTAAATACAGCTAAAGATAAAGGTTGTTTATGACATGACTAACAAAAATAATTAGTCTTTGGGAATATACTAAACTGGTGAATGCCAGTTCCTACCACAGGCCCTTGAGGCTGCAGGCCAGGCATGCCAGGTCTGACTCCTAGTAGACCAGGGGGTCCGGGAGGTCCCTGTGGATATGCTCCATCTGGTAGACGAAGACGGTCATCCCAGTGGTGCTGCTCCTCCTCCATGCGTCTCCAGTACATGTCCTCCTCATAACGCCTGAGAGGGAAAACCAGAGATAAGTATCAGGTTCAACTACTTACATAAGACCCGGTCTACCTTCAACCAGTAATTAATAAGATATATATGTTATACCTCATTTCCATCCTCCAGCACTCTTCTTCCTCTCTTCTCCTCCAGTATTCCTCCTTTTGCATCTGCTTTCTCATCTTCTCTTCCTGAATCTTTCGAGCTCGGATGCTGGGCTTCACCTCTACTTGAAGATCTGGGTTTACTTTTTTCTACAAAACATTAAAAGTTGTTTTTACGTCCCATTTCAAATCTTCTGACTTCAATTACACTTTGGTTACAAACCTTGTACTGTAGGCGGTGCCGTCGCCCTTTTAGATGCATTTCTTTTGCGTTGGGGTCATTAAAACTACATTCACACAGCTTGCAATGGAAGCGTATGACTTTGCCTTCATCATTTCGAACCTATACACAAGTTTCACGTGTTACAAATAGATTTGAAGGACATTTCTTCTCTGCATCTGTGGTGAGGTTTATCTCAATGCTCTGTCTATCAGCACTTACTTCTTCAACATAATCATGGCCGACAGGCTGAATGTCGTTCTGAAGACCAGCCAGAGCAGATGCAGACAGATCTGCAATGTCAGTTTTGGGGTCTTCTACACCACAAGTGGATGTTAAAGGTTTGGAGGTTTCCATTTTGGTCTCTGCTCTTGTCTCATCCATCTTGACAGTGGTCTGCAATTTATTACCACCTACAAAGTTGATCTTGGGGATGGTCACTTTCTTAACAGCTGATGCAGAGTGGCTGTTGGTCAATGTACTCTTGACGCCTGTGATTCCACTACTGACTATGTTGACTGGCTTTAGGTAGGAGGCACTGGAGCTGGTTGCTGCAGAGGAGGGAGCAGCCACACACATGCTGGTACTGGAACTGCTCATGGTAGATGTGGTGGTCTTACTTGATGCAGCTGTGGTGGAGGAGGACGTTTGCGTTACCATACTGGGCTCAGTCGATGGGATCGGCTTTCCAAGTTTGGTGTGGAGCTTCACCACCTACAGAAAAGAAATTTGAATTGTTTTCCATTTAATGTGAAGATTTTGCAGAGCTAACAGTTGCCTTTGACAAATCTAAAAAGTTCAAGAGTTTTTAGGGAGTGTGATAAAAACCACTCATACCTTCTGGTGTTTGGCTCCACGGATATGAGCAGCATAGGCATCGGCACCAGTGCAGGAAACATCACAAAGTTCACAGCGAAGCTGGTTCTGACCATTGCGGGCCAACACTCCTCCACCACTGCTGCTGCTACTGCTACTCTGAGATACCTTCAGAGCTGCTTCTTTCTTCTTATGTTTCTGCCCTTCCAGATGCTCCTTATAGGTCTACAAGGTTTAATGAAACACAGACAAATCTCACATATATTTTTTTACTGTATGATTTAGACTAAAATAAGACTAAGCAATTGTTTGAATTGTCAGTGATCTCACCTGAGGGCCAGCACAGCTGATCTTACAGACGTCACAGTAGTGAATCTGTGGGGGTTTAGGGGGTTGCTTTAGCCTAATCTGTTTACTCTGAAACTGTGGTTTCTTAGTTAAAGTGTTTCCAGTCCACGCTGCCGTTGCAGCTGCCTGCTTCTGCTGCTGCTGTTGGTAGTAGCTGGAGGCTGCAGAGTAAACAGCTGCTTCATATCCGGAGTATGTGGTTCCTGTAAAATGAAAATTCAAAAACACATTAAAACCTTTTAATAGTTATAAATAGGGATGCACCGATCCACATTTTTCACTTCCGATCCGATATTTTGAATTTGGATATCGGCCGATACTGAAACTATTGGTTTAATATTATTGTAGCGGAGCGGTAAAATGAACCGGAGGCAGCTTGTGATTTTATTAGGAAGTGGTTTATTATTTACCTGGAATCAGCGCTGCTGTCGGCCACAGCGCACGACAAAACCACACGGTGCAGAACTGACTGACTCAAGCTCTAAAACCAGTCGGCTTAACGATACGGACCGAAAACACTCGGCGTATGTGCGCTAAAACATGGTGCGTTCAAGGCACCCAACAACAGTCAGAAAAAGTAAAACACACATAACTAATTATTCCCCAACCGTCACATTATTATTATATGCATGTATTTCCCAAAAGGCATCTTGAAGTTCGTATAAGGTCAGAAAAAGAAGTAAAAAATACAGGAAATCATGTTACCAGGAAAAACCCCATCCTTAAAACAAATATGCAACTGTATGGATTTTATTAAGTGCAAAGTAAACATCTTACAAGAACGTGTGCATCAACAACATGCAGTTCAGAAGGATATGACTTTTTTTAAAGTTAGAAAACATTAATAATTGGCGCATTAATAAAAAAAAGGGCCTCGTCTGCCCTTGCATCGCACGTCCAGGACGAGCGTGCGTTTCATTGTTTTTATTTCGCTGTCAGCGCTGTTCTCCTCACTCCAACAGGAGTTTTCAAACGGTCACGGCTGGAATAAAGTCTGCTACAGTGGAGATCACTGCGCTGAGTACAAGTTCGTACTTCATCTGTCGGAAGTTTACCTTGCTTTGGAACGACTCCAGAAGTGACTCCCGGCGGCTCTTTACGTCTTTCTGCCCCATGGCGCATTCACGTCCTCTTTGATGTAGCGCTTTTTATGTTTAATTAAGTTAGTGCTATTGTATGAAGAGACAGTTACACCTTTCCGAATTTCAGCTGTGCAAATATCGCATGTTGCGCTATGGTTTTCGGTCCTTTCTAATATTTCCACACAGCGGGCGTATTTCTTTGCAGCCTGCTATCTGGCTGCAAAGTTTTGAGTGGATTTCCTGAACTGCGGCGTGCTGCCGGCGGGTTTGTTAGTAGGAAATCAGACAAGGCTGGATCTCAGACATGGTTCGTGGATCGGAATTCTTTGCAGGTTGGATCGGATCGTTTCGATCCGCTAATTACGTCGGGATCGGCTGCCGATACCTATACTTGATCGGCTCGGCCCCATCCCCAGTTATGACACTTTTTATAGTAAACCTAATCAGGTTTCTAAGTAGCAAAGAAATTAGAAATTATCCTTGCCTAATCCACAATTAAAAAATGTTTTCAAATGTATTAAAGCTGATGTAAATTAACTTCACAGGTTTTGGCTTGTTTTTTCCCCACTGACTCTAGTAGAGTGTTAATAGCGCTTCTTGAGTGAACATGTTACATAACATAAACATAACATAAAATGACAGACAACTGAGTTTCCTTTAGTTTTGCCTAAACAAGTGTGTACCATTAAAGCAGCAAACTGACCAGAGTAAGTGACGGCATTGGTGCTGTAGGTCGGACTCTGAGAGTAGGTTGGGACCACAGAAGCGGCGGCAGCAGCGGCTGCCACAGGCTGAACAGTGGATGTCACTGGGTAGATGGAAAATGTCGATGAGGCTGGACTGGGACCTGCAGGCTTTATCACAGTTACCTGTCGTGTCTGCTGGCTTTGGGTGTATGATGTTACACCCTGGATATATCCTGGTTTAGGGGCTGAAAAAAAAAAAGAAGAATAAATATACAATTAATGAGTAATATAAAATGTTGACAACACTCTTACAGACCTGTTTGATAGTAGGAATCTGCAACACTTGGTTGAGGCTGTGCAGCAGCAGCAACAGCAGCTGTAGCAGTTGGCTGCTGGTAATACTGTTTACTGTCGTAGGCTACAGCAGGAGCAGTGGAGCGGACATACGAGTAGGAATCCTGCAGAAATGGATGAAAATATAAGTTCAAGAAATTTTATGAAAGATCAAGAAAATGAAATCCCATTTATATTTTGTGCTTACATGCAGATGGATGAACCAGAAGAAAAACTGAAGACATCTCTATCTAAAATTAAGTCCCACTGGTGCTGCAGAGTTAATCTAAATTAGTCATATGACAATATAATTACAAACCTGCAAATAGGCTACCATTTGCTAATCATTTAAAAAACAAAAAGATAAAATACAGTCATTAGATGAGTACTTTTCCCTGTCTATAAACTGGAAGTATTGTGTAAGTATTTGATTGGCTGGTTTTGCAAAACGGACCCAACAGTCTTCAGTATGGACGGTTGTGAAAACTGACTGCTATCATACAGTATACAGATACAGTAGGTGAATGTACCTGGTAGTTCTGTGAAGTTACTGGTGGTGGTGGTGGAGGGACCTCGGGTTGGCGCTGTGTGTAGCCATAGTCTGTGGCAGTGTGTGTTGGCTGGTATCCTCCATAAGCAGCAGCTGTAGCAGCTGCCACAGCGACAGGCGCAGGACGAGCAACAGCTACTGTGGCTGCAGTGGGCGCATACGCTGCTGCTACTGTGTGTGCCGACATAGGAGCTTGATGAACGGTGTAACTGGCCACCGTAGTGGGGTGCGTGTATGCCACCCCCGCAGTTGGCTGATGACTGGTAAAAAATATTAAGAAGACAACTGTCAGAAATTTGATGCAACATGACTGTGTTCTAGCAAAGCATTTTCTAACAACTATTCACTACCTTAACTGAATTGTCCATCTATCATATTATACCAAACCATTTTTTTTTAAATCATACTTCATAAATCCATTATGTAAATTCACAAACGGTCTTAAACTTGCTAGCTGGCAGCTACATCTGTTTTATGTCTATGGGAGTACATTCACTTCCAGTCAGTGAACCTTCTTTGTTATCCTTGAGCCTTTTAAGGGTCTTGGTGAAAATACAGCTGATTTTTTTTTTTTGATACTTGGGCAGGTTAAAGCCCATCACAGCAGCAACAGATAGACAAACATTTACACATTTGATGAATTTATGATGCAAGTGAATGCATGAATGACATTTGCTAATGTCAGCACAAAAAGCCTTGCCCAAACTTTGACATCAGTAATGGACAATTCATAAAGTTTTAAGAAATATCTATACAACTTATACTCGATATAGGATTAAACCATCTTTTATATGGATATGCCACTCTTGTTCTAAAATTACTTACAATTTGCTTTATAAAAGAGCCATTTTCATGCTGTTTCTCTTATTTCTATCTGTCTTTGACTTCAGTCTGCTCAGCCTCTCTCACTCTCTCTACTTGCTCAGCTCACAGTTTGCACACAGAAAAAAAAAATGAAGCTATCACTTGCAAGTGTCATGAAACATCAAACACTGCAGAAATGTGGTAGGAAAAGTTGAGCATCTGCTATATTTTATTTACATGTGCATTATCTAAAATAAAATCCCTGTGTGATTTCGAATGTGCGTTTGTGTATATATTGTGACATTTTATATATAATTGAGCTTTACAAAAAAGATATCAGCAAATTATTTTTTAACTGTATCGCCCAGTACCATTTGACATTAAATTTAGAAAGTTACACATTCAAATAGTAGTAGTAATAGTAGTAAGCCATGTAAAAAAAATACAACCTGGGGGTTGTAGGTATCAGGCATCAGGTATCTTCAGGTTTTGTCTAGTATTAGTTTCTACACTGTGAGGGGGATCCAGAAAGAAATGTCTCACAAGGTCTGCCTTAAATAAAAGAGTTTTTAAAGAAGAATATTAAGACCACCCTGAGTGATGAATTTGTCAAAGTCAAGTCATTCAAGTAGTAGTCAACAGTTACGTCTTTGGAAAGTAATTTACTGACTAACAGCTCTGAGGCTTCATCCATTTTCCTTAGTTCTCCTCTAAAGAGCAAAATAGCTCTGAGCAACAATGACTATGTTATGCAAAATGATTGTTGTATTTATCACTGCATTTAATGTTTAGCATGTGTTTATCTATTTTTAATTAGGTGCATGTTCATCTAATCCAAGATGAACATGCACCGTTTGTCTCATTTAGGATGTCCTTTCATCATTTCATGTTTGTGATTGCAAGTCAGCTACCTTTCTGAGATGAATGCTTTTGACCTTAAGTAGTCACAATTCCTCTGTCCTTTCAAGTAAAATAGAATTCTTCTCTTAATTATCTCAAATATGTTCTAGCCACAGTCACATGATCATCAGCAAATTATCTGGGAGGAGAGCAACTTGTTCCCAGGGAAATTTAAGGAAGTGAAAAGAAATGTAACCCCTGTGCCGCATCAGCTGATTCTGGGTTACCAAGGACATTTAATAATTAACAAGGAAGAATAAGATAACACACTGGAAACTATTTTTATCCAATTTTATTTATTTTCGAGGAGATACACTATATTACCAAAAGTATTGGCTCACCTGCCTTGACTCATACTATGAACTGAAGTGCCATCCCATTCCTAACCCAGAGTTCAATATGATGTCGGTCCACCTTTTGCAGCTATTACAGCTTCAACTCTTCTGGGAAGACTGTCCACAAGGTTGAGGAGAGTGTTTATAGGAATTTTTGACCATTCTTCCAAAAGCGCATTGGTGAGGTCACACACTGATGTTGGTCGAGAAGGCCTGGCTCTCAGTCTCCGCTCTAATTCATCCCAAAGGTGTTCTATCGGGTTCAGGTCAGGACTCTGTGCAGGCCAGTCAAGTTCATCCACACCAGACTCTGTCATCCATGTCTTTATGGACCTTGCTTTGTGCACTGGTGCACAGTCATGTTGGAAGAGGAAGGGGCCCGCTCCAAACTGTTCCCACAAGGTTGGGAGCATGGAATTGTCCAAAATGTTTTGGTATCCTGAAGCATTCAAAGTTCCTTTCACTGGAACTAAGGGGCCAAGCCCAGCTCCTGAAAAACAACCCCACACCATAATTCGAGTCTGGGTTTGGAGGTTGCCAGGAGAACGGTACATTTCAGACTGCATTGTGCCGACTGTGAAATTTGGTGGAGGAGGAATTATGTGGACAAAGCAAGGTGCACAAAGCAAGGTCCATAAAGACATGGATGACAGAGTCTGGTGTGGATGAACTTGACTGGCCTGCACAGAGTCCTGACCTGAACCCGATAGAACACCTTTGGGATGAATTAGAGCGGAGACTGAGAGCCAGGCCTTCTCGACCAACATCAGTGTGTGACCTCACCTATGCGCTTTTGGAAGAATGGTCAAAAATTCCTATAAACACTCTCCTCAACCTTGTGGACAGTCTTCCCAGAAGAGTTGAAGCTGTAATAGCTGCAAAAGGTGGACCGACATCATATTGAACTCTGGGTTAGGAATGGGATGGCACTTCAGTTCATAGTATGAGTCAAGGCAGGTGAGCGAATACTTTTGGTAATATAGTGTACTTACACTGGTGCAAGTTGGGTACCAAATTAGGTGCACCGCTCCAATTTTATGTGCACAAACTGGTACATGCACGTGGTAATTTGGGCCCTGAGTTTACATGCTCTCCCTGTGTGTAAGTGGGTTTTACTCTAACAAGGCATCTTGTAAATAAACACTTTAAATTGACCATCAGTATTAGTATGAATATGTATGGTTATTTAGACTGGTGAACTGTCTAGGTTACACCCATCCCTGCCCAGTGACTGGGCGAAGAGCTGGGATTGAGTGACCCCTGTAAGTATTAAGGGGTAGAGAATAAATTAATAAGTGGCGCTTTGGCCCAGAGGCAATGTCTCTGTCATTGGTGTGGAACCCCAGGGTTCACCTCCTGGACAAGTTCGAATCCCGGTTAGGGCGGTTAATACCTTCCAGTGGACTCACCACCCGCAGGAAGGTTTGGGGGGTTGGTATGGTGCAATGTGATTTGGGTGGCGACTGCTGTCCCCGCGACCCAGTAACGGATAAGCGGATGAAAATGGATGGATGGATGGATGGAATAAATTAATAATGTTCTAGTTGTGTGGATACGCTAGCGTTATTGGGTTAAGAGATACATACATCTTAACCCAATAACATTTAACCATACATATTTCGCTGCAAATAAATACTTAATACTCAATTATCTACACTAAACGGTCAATACCAAATTGTTACGGTTACCTTCCGAGTAAAAGTAGTTAGTCAAGTTACTTAATTGGTTTGAAAGAGCTAAAAATGGACGCGTACAACACGTATTAGCACAAGCAGCGGTCTGACTGAGTGACGCAGTGCCATGTACAGTGTGGTCTGCTGCAGCAGAGAGAGCAGCACCCCCTCCCCCAGCCTGAACAATGGCGTCTGTCTGCATAAACCTACACAACACAGAAAAACACCAAGTTTGTTGGTAGACGGATCAACAGGTCATCTCACCTGTACTGGGCAGCAGCGCCATGGGTAAATCCAAAATAATTGCCGGTAGCCATTTTGGCATCCTCACCAAGCCGGCTAGGCACTGCAGAAGACAGACAAACAGGAGAAGCCTCAGTTAGCATTAGCTGACAGTGAATTTTCCAAGGACTCGCCACTAACCGTGCACTTTGACAGTACATTTATACTTCATATGTCGTTAGAACAACACAATATTTCCGACATTTAAAGTGATACTTACCATAGGTGAAGGAGACTACAGGGCATATAGGAATCATTGGTTTCGTATATTTCACCGACACCCGAGTTCTACACCAGCCTATTTATAATGCATGTCGTACCCGGAACTAAGACTGCGGCAGCGCATGTGCAGAAAAAAAATGACCGATAAATTAAGCTCTGGTGTGAGTTCCCATATGTCGTTATTATTTTAATTTAAAAGACTTAAATTGCTACCAAATAATTTACCAAATAATTTGTCAAACGTAAATATACATTTTGTGGCTCGACTATAATCTCCTTAGTGTTTTTATATTTCGACGTTATCAGAAATAAGAATAATAATAGAATATAAATAATATAATAATATTTACCTATTATATTATCATAATATCATTGTCCGGGCTATTCTAATGTGCATATAGAAACTACATTGTGATACAAAACCCTCAAATTTGTCAGATTGAGAACTCCATCACGAAACAGTTTTTTGTTCTACCTTCGAACCTACATTACAGCTGAAAAAATACTTTCGTCATCACGTTAATTTTACTAAGCCCATTAATATGTTTCATCTAATATCTTTTTTTATTGAAACTTAAAAAAATATTAAAAGTACAATGTTGAGTGGATATTACAGACAAATTATTCAAAAACGTGCAAAGCTTTACACATAGAAATAATCCATCCATCCATTTTCATCCACTTATCTGTTACCGGGTCACAGGGGCAGCAGTCGCCACCCCCTTCCAGTGGACTCACCACCCGCAGGAAGGTTTGGGGGGTTGGTATGGTGCAATGTGATTTGGGTGGCGACTGCTGTCCCCGCGACCCAGTAACGGATAAGCGGATGAAAATGGATGGATGGATGGATGGAATAAATTAATAATGTTCTAGTTGTGTGGATACGCTAGCGTTATTGGGTTAAGAGATACATACATCTTAACCCAATAACATTTAACCATACATATTTCGCTGCAAATAAATACTTAATACTCAATTATCTACACTAAACGGTCAATACCAAATTGTTACGGTTACCTTCCGAGTAAAAGTAGTTAGTCAAGTTACTTAATTGGTTTGAAAGAGCTAAAAATGGACGCGTACAACACGTATTAGCACAAGCAGCGGTCTGACTGAGTGACGCAGTGCCATGTACAGTGTGGTCTGCTGCAGCAGAGAGAGCAGCACCCCCTCCCCCAGCCTGAACAATGGCGTCTGTCTGCATAAACCTACACAACACAGAAAAACACCAAGTTTGTTGGTAGACGGATCAACAGGTCATCTCACCTGTACTGGGCAGCAGCGCCATGGGTAAATCCAAAATAATTGCCGGTAGCCATTTTGGCATCCTCACCAAGCCGGCTAGGCACTGCAGAAGACAGACATACAGGAGAAGCCTCAGTTAGCATTAGCTGACAGTGAATTTTCCAAGGACTCGCCACTAACCGTGCACTTTGACAGTACATTTATACTTCATATGTCGTTAGAACAACACAATATTTCCGACATTTAAAGTGATACTTACCATAGGTGAAGGAGACTACAGGGCATATAGGAATCATTGGTTTCGTATATTTCACCGACACCCGAGTTCTACACCAGCCTATTTATAATGCATGTCGTACCCGGAACTAAGACTGCGGCAGCGCATGTGCAGAAAAAAAATGACCGATAAATTAAGCTCTGGTGTGAGTTCCCATATGTCGTTATTATTTTAATTTAAAAGACTTAAATTGCTACCAAATAATTTACCAAATAATTTGTCAAACGTAAATATACATTTTGTGGCTCGACTATAATCTCCTTAGTGTTTTTATATTTCGACGTTATCAGAAATAAGAATAATAATAGAATATAAATAATATAATAATATTTACCTATTATATTATCATAATATCATTGTCCGGGCTATTCTAATGTGCATATAGAAACTACATTGTGATACAAAACCCTCAAATTTGTCAGATTGAGAACTCCATCACGAAACAGTTTTTTGTTCTACCTTCGAACCTACATTACAGCTGAAAAAATACTTTCGTCATCACGTTAATTTTACTAAGCCCATTAATATGTTTCATCTAATATCTTTTTTTATTGAAACTTAAAAAAATATTAAAAGTACAATGTTGAGTGGATATTACAGACAAATTATTCAAAAACGTGCAAAGCTTTACACATAGAAATAATCCATCCATCCATTTTCATCCACTTATCTGTTACCGGGTCACAGGGGCAGCAGTCGCCACCCAAATCACACTGCACTGTATGGATTCGAACTTGCCCAGGAGGTGAACCCAGGGGTTCCACACCAATGATAGACACATTGCCTCTGGGCCAAAGCACCACTCAAAGAAATAATAATAAAGATAAATGTATCAAACAAAAATGAAACAAACAAACAAACTAGAAAATGAATTACATATTTAAAAAATCCCTTTCCAGTCATTACCACTGTGCAGTTTAGTTAACCATGCAATGATCAAGCTTTTATAGGGTCTGGAATACTTTTAAGAAAGGACCCCACTCTTTCTGGACTTTCCTATTTGAATGCTGAAGTCAGTATCTGATTTTCTCCGGTTTGAAGCAGGACATGGTGTTTTTCAGCCATTGTGCCTAAGTTAGAGTGAATTCATCTCTCCACTTGAGCAGAATTGCTTGCAAGCCAGAAGAAAAGTGGAGAATAAAGATGTTCGTTTTACTGAACCCAAACAGAGCAGTCATGAGGTTCAGTTCTAATTTAATGGTAAACACTTGCAAAAGTGTATGAAAAATGTCCCTCCAATAAGAGAAGTTGTACTAATTTGGATTTGACACAGTACAGACTTATCGGAATAATTAGACAATACAACGTTCAGTAGAAGACTGAGATTATCTCATTAATGAATTTAAAGACAGAACTGTGTCAACAATTGTTGGATCTGTAGATGCTTTAGAGCTAGACGATTTAGATAAACTAAAATGCCTTGCCTGAAAATACAGTGGTATGAAAAAGTTTGGGCACCCCTGATCATTTTCAAGATTTTCCTTTATGTATCATTGGTTGTTCGGAACAGCAGTTTCAATTACTGTATCTAAAAGTATATAATAATGACTGAGGGAGGCTGAATTTTTCACTCAGTTGTTCAAATGATGCTAAACTGTTGTTGATAAACAGATCTTTAAAACATAAAATACCCTTTGGGCGACAATCCTTGCAACATGGTTTCAAATGTTTTTTTTAATTAAGTGAGGGAAGAGGAGAGTCCATTAATATTTCTACACAAAATGTATCTATATTTTCTCTGATTTTATTTTGAATATATTAAGCAGATGTGTTAAACCGGTTCCAGTGGACTCATCACCCGCAGGAAGGTTTAGGGGGGTTGGTACGGTGCAATGTGATTTGGGTGGTGACTGCTGCCCCCGCGACCCGGTAACGGATAAGCGGATGAAAATGGATGGATAGATGGATGTTAAACCGGCTTTGTTTCATTGATAGATATAGATTGATAGATAGATAGACTGATAGTTAAATGTTTGTATGAAATGTTTTGATGGATTTTTCTGCTATTCATCAGAACCTCCCTGGATCAAAGCAAGCACAGGAGGAGGCCAAGAGAAGAAGTGCTCTGGTGATGCAGGCTCTCAAGGATGCAGCTAACATTAGTGAATACATTTCACAAGTAGTCAAAGAAAACCCAAGACAAAAGTAGACAAAAACACTGCTGCTTAGCACAGAACCTCCTCAAAGCCTCTTCAGATGAACAAGAGACTTTTGTCATGTTTATATTTAAAGGTTTTTCCATAGTGTAGCAGAGGCAGAGAGCACAGTCCTGGGTTCAATTCCCAAAGGAACCACATGCTTGATAATGTTAATCCTCCTCTGTAAGTTGCTTTGGATAAAGTGTCTGCTAAATGCATAAATGTTTGCTTTTCATCTAACAATAATTCACGATGGGATATTATGATCTATTAAAATGCTTAAACTCAAAATGTCTGTAAAGACTCTCATTCATCCAGGTCATGTTATCGACTGTTAATGTCTTCCAAGCTCAAAGAAAAGTTCCAGTTGCTTACAACTAAACTCTATGGGTTAAACTCAACATATATTATCTTTCATATATTTATCCCCTTTGTCTACAAAATTCAATATCTGACCACAAAGTAGTTAGCATTATACATTTAGTGATATTTTGATTCAAGTTTGGCTCTTCAACTGAGTGAATGCATTAAATCTGCCTTTTTGAAAATGTTTAATAAAAATGTAAGTTGGTCAAAAAATAGGACTAATTCCAAAAATGTTATCTGAAAAATGTTATCTTTTGGCTGGTGTCACTGTTTTCTAAACAGTTTATTGTCTACCATAGGACATGCATTTTGTTAACTTAAACTTAAGGATTTATTTTAAAGCAGTACAATGTCTGTTTTCTGATGTCAAGTTTTGCTGAGGGAAAGCTTGTTTTGAGATTTTGCTAGACAGCTTTGACCAGCAAAAGGAAATAACATCAATGGTAATAACGTATTCAGAAACCTCTTTAAAAAGCCAATAAGTTCACATCTGCTGCTTTACATTTATTTCCACAATTGATCTTAAAATACCCTACTATGCTAGTCTTTCTTTTTTAGTGAAAAGTGTTTCTGTACATGTTAGGCTTTACTTCTCCATGGACTTTGGAGCCTGAGTTTTCTGAGTTTTGCAAATAAATCTCTTTACAATTTGCATATCTCTTTTTGAATTATGTGCTTACTATAGACTAGTGATGGGATTTATGGCTCTTTGGAGGGAGCTGGATCTTTGGGATCCGTTCATTTGAAAGAGCCATTCAAAAGACTGGCTCATTTGGCTCATTTCTGTATTTATTTACTTTTAAGAAGCCAGCCCGGGGTTAATTAATTTTATCCTGGAAATAATCACAGGGAGGAATGATGGGCTGAGATTTGGATCAGAATAATTTCGAACTCAGATTTCCCACCAATATCTGAGTTTGAATTATTCTGAAATATTGATTATAGCTTCATTTGGCATGTGTGGACAAGATTTTAAAGTCTGATATGGATTCATTGTAAATATTCCACTACCATATCCCTCTGAGTTGACAGTGAGATCACTATTTACCCTATGTATAGTGTTTGTATGTGTATAAATCTATTTTGACTTATGTTATTCATGCAACACCTAAACACTGATAAATGCACAATAAAAAAGCAGGCTACAATGAAGCTACAATAACGAAAACGATAACAATACAAAGAAATGTGCATACAGCCCACTAGTACTACTACAAACTGTACAATGGACTAGTGAACTTCCCTGAGGTGCATATAGTTACTTTGTAAAAAAAAAAAGCTCTGAACCATAACCCCAATAACAAAATAAAGAGTAAACAAAATAAATCAAATCCCCAAAATTATAAAGCAGTTCCATGCTTTATGGCCTCTCCTTCTTGTCCTTCGGCAAATTTGCCTTGAGGAAGACAAGTGCCCTCACTTTTGCAGGCTTGAGGCGACTTTTCCTTCTCTCAGATTCTCTCAGATGGAACTGATGTGGCCACAACGCAAAGCTTCTTAGCTATGAGTTTGTCTGGGATACACAGGCACCCAACTTTTCCACCACTTGAGAGGATCTTCATTTTTTGGAACAAGAGGCTCCTCCATGACAGCATTTGCTGTGGGGTTCCGAGTTGCCACTGTTCCAGCTACCTGCTCATAGAGGTGGGAGATACAACAATAGGGTGGGAGATAAAACTTTTTTTTTTGTGGTATTAGACAGATGTCATCCTAGATTTAGAGAAAAAATTGTGATGATGATTTTTGCCATCCTTACTTCCTCATGGAAATAGCTCCAAACAACTGATTCAGCACTGCCTGCTCCTTCCTCTTGAACCGGTTGCTGGATGGGTTCGCTGCTGCTAATTGTGAGTCTTGCTGCTGCAGTTGATACTCTTTGAAAGGCCTCATCTGCAGTTCTGCCATCCATGAATGCCATCCTTTTGAATCTTCGGTCAAGCGCAGCAGCATCTGCAAGGATGTAGTTGGATTCCATTCTATGGAATCTAGCTGACATGCCAGAAGAAAGCGAGTTCTCTCCTCTGGAAATCAGCAGTGGCTCTCTGCAGTCCCCTGGCCAGCAATATTACTTTGGAGGCAGTCAGGTAGCTAGTGAGAAAAAAGATAAATGTTATTAAAACAATACAATTATAAAGTTGTACCAACAATAATAAATACTATGATGTATTACACAGTATATTATGTATCAAATATTCATAATTTAGTATCAGCTCATTTGCATGCATGCTATAGAAAACTACCACTGACCAGTTGAACTACATACCTTTCTGCACGGAGTTCAACAGTGACCTCTTCAAATGGCTTCAAGAGGGTACATATCTCCTGCAATGTAGTCCATTCTTCTGGAGATAAAGGGTGGACAGGTGCATTGGTGACGGCCAGGGTGGAGACAATGGGGTTCTTGTTGATGAGGAAAATCTGCAACATGTAATATGTTGAGTTCCATCTTGTGATACAGTCCTGTTCTGGTCATAGTTCGTCCATCTTCATTTGGCACTGTGTTTTTATGCTCCCACTGTGCTTCTATGAAAGTATTCCACTGCCTCCTTAACTTTATTGATGATGGGTTGCGGACTTTTGAGGGCATCTCTTACCACAAGATGTATGGTGTGTGCCAGGCACGGGAGGTGGGTCCATCCTGTTATCTGAATGGCCTCTGTGATGTTTGCAACATTGTCTGTTAAGCAGCATACCACTTTCTTGTCAACCACCCACTCTGCTGCAACACTGAGGAGCTTCTTTGCCAAGTTGTCTGCTGTGTGCCTCTCATTAAATTCAAAGCAGTCCAGAAGGTAGGAGGACATGTGAGAAATCTTCAATGAAGTGGCATGTTACAGACATGAATGAGGTTGTAGCCCTTGACATCCAACAGTCAGTTGTTAAGCAAACTGCTGACACTTTGGACACCCTTCTCCTGAGTGATACTGCTTCTCTCTCATACATATCTGACACTTTCTGGGTCAGTACCCTCCGACATGGAGGAATGTAGGAGGGGTTGAGAGCATAGCAGAAGTTTATAAAACCTCTGTCTTCCACAATTTTAAATGGCTGGAAGTCAGTGGCTATCATCTTTGCCAGCTCTTCATCTATTATCCCCTGTCTCAATGGGGTCAAGACAGGAGCTGTGAAGTAATGACTGAGAAACGTTTGTTTACATTTTGTGGTAGCAGCAGGGATTGTTTTACCAGGTGCCTGGCCAGGCAAAGATGTGGGCCCAGTGGTAACAGAGGCTGCTGCTGTAGCTGTGGCTTGAGTGATTGTGGCACTGGTATGCCGTCTGCCTGATGTGGAGGCAGAAGTATTGGCACTCTCCACTTCATCATCAGAGTCATGCTCTCTCCTCACATCTGAGATTTTAACAGGCTGTTGTTGTTTAGTACACTCAACAGCAGCCGACTCGTGCACAACTCATGCATCATTTGCATATGAAATAAGCGCTCCTCCCCGGAGGGACGGAATCTCTGAAGAGACGGAATCTCTGTATACACCCCGTGTCCTCCGGGTCAAAATGACCTGTCTTCACTAAAGCCCCAATATAAGCAGCTGAATTGAATTTTAAACACCAAATCTTATTTTGCTTGAAGAAGAAACTTCTCATTCACCACAAATTGTGTGAATACTTGAGTTTTCCCTCTTCACCTGGCAGAAATACTGCATTTATTCAAGACAATACTCGTTGCTATGACACTGTCAATTTTATTATTGTTTACTGTATAGGTGGTAAGCAATATTTGTATAGTATTTCTATAGCTTAGGAAAGAATAGAAATGTTCAAAAAGGAGTTTTGAATGCAGCCCTAAGTCGGCATGCAGGTCAGTCTCATCTATCCTTTTACAGCTGTCTCCATATTTGCGAAAACCCTCCAGATTTGTCATCTCCAGGATTATTTTTTCCATTCCTGGTGTGATGAACAGGTAGAGTGTTGAGACAATGTCATGGGCATGATGAGCATATCTTGTGGGTCCCGGCATACCGACATTTTGTTCTGCCACCCTGCCGTGTTTGCCATATGCTGCCAAGGACTGTGTTATTTTGATGTTTTTTGAAAGGAAAGTCTCTCTTTCAGCTTCAGGGATTTCCTCTTCTTCTGAAGATGATTTATCGTGCTCTGGGTTGTATTCCTCCCTTGTTGTTGGACATCTGAAAAAATCAGCTCTCAAGCCTGTTCAATGTTATAACGCACACTCATGGCTTTGGCACAGAGAGAATTCGGAGTACTGTCATCTGCAGCACCTATATAGCTTCTGGGATTCCACACAAAAAAAGGGGCAATATTGTTACATTTGGGTCAGATCGGGTCACAGGCAGTTGTTTACGTCTGCTATTGACTGATCTGAGACAGAACTAAAACACACACATTCTGTGGTGTATAACTAACTCTGTGACTATGATTTCAACTCAATTTGACTGTCAATGTTTATACCTTTTTGTACAGCTTAAATGGAAATATGAATAAAATAATTCACTTTTTCTAATGTTGGGGTCAATCTAGGAAAAGTCATCAAATTACAAGTTGAAAAACTATTGTTTAGGGGATTTTTATTTGGTTTTTAACACAGTGGTCATTTTGACCGGAGGACAACAGGGGGGTTAAATGATTAATTATATTTTTTATATATTTCTCTTTGTCCTTGGATCAAACGAAAGTAAAACAAGTGAATAAAGAAAAAATATTCCGACTAACGAAAAAGTGACTAAAAAAACAACGCCTGAACGTCTTCGGAAAGTGTAATTTCCGGTTCCGGTAAAGAAAGGCGCGGCGCTGCATCTTGTCATGTAAGCGTCCATAGCTTAAACATAATATTAGAACGCTCGTATATTTGTGTTTTTGTCTTGATGTTAAGAAATATTTGTGTTTAATTGTTGGGCCAATAATGCACAGTGTCAGTGATGACCAGAATGAGAACCAGGTCGCCAGCGACGCAGCTTCTTTGTGCTAACGTTAGCCGCCGCAGCTAAAGTGTGCAGTTAGCGCGGTTTAACGTCGCTGCTGAACTTCCGTGGTTTCGTTTCCTCGTGGTCATCCTTATGCTCTTGTGTAGCATAAAGTATTTACAATGACGCTAGACTCAAGTCTGTCACTATAGCGGAATAAATTGTCTGCTTTAGTAGAGAGAAGCGCTATATCATTCAACCAAAAAAAAAAGACGGTAAATTGTTTTCACTGTATACTGTATAGACTCGATTGACAAGAAATATTAAGCGAGAGTCAAATAAACACTCCTGGTATAACAATTTGTTTTGCTAATTTTCTGTTATATTGTAAACATGACTGTAATCATTAGGTCTAGTTCCTGCTAACTAGTAGGAATCTGCTTCATTCTTACACGAAGCAGCACTTCCACACACTGGGAAAAACTAACAACAGGTAACATTTACAGCATTATGAAAAAATACTTAAAATAAAATTATACAGCAGTAATCCCCAGTTTTATTATAAAAAGGTAATACATACAGTATATAGTAGTGTGTTTATTTGAAGCAACATTCCCCCCTGCCTGACCTTACTTTTGCTGTCCCTTGAACTAAAGCTTGGGGTGTTCGTGGCTACTAATATTGTTCAGTGAAAATAGAATAATGGAGTGACAGTTGTTAGCTCAAAAGATGCCAATAAGGCACAGTTCCCACCATCCCTGTGGAATAATCTATCGGTCGAGTCTGGTTGTTTTGTACTATAGAATGTGTTGTACAATGTGTGTAATTTTATGATTCTTTAAAGTGATGTAGAGGTTAAGATACTAGATAGAGCATATGGAACATTTTCCAAGTTTGTTGGAGGTACACAGTGCTGAGCACTAAGGTATAAAGTAGAGTTTGTTTGAGTTTTTCTGGAGTGCATTATTGAGGTGATAATCCATCAATATTAATTTGGCCAGTCCTTTAAAAGTTTATTAAGGATTTTGTCACAATAAATAGTTGAGGTCTTCTGGCTGCATGTGTTACTGTTGAACATGCACCTGAGAGTGCTGTTTATTCAATGGTTTGACTTCTATCTCAACAGAATGCCAAAATCAAAGGAAGTGCTCTCTTCCACATCTGGAAGTGACTCTGACAGTAAAGCGGAGAAGAAGGTTTGTTTTTAAGTACTTTGATTATCTAACAAAAAACAAACAAACAAACACTGAATTTTATCCCTTGCTGTGGCAGGTAATTCCGGAAACCTGAGTCAAACACCATTAATAGAATTTAAGCCTTAATTTTATTGAAAGGGACAACACAAGCATCTCACATTCCACATTTTATGGCAAGAGGATAACCACCGTCTGTCAGAACATGTCCTGGTTTCACTCTGAACACTTGAATTAAGAGCTGTTAAAATATTCACTAATCTCAAGTCCCTTAACAAACACACATCTAAATAATATACTTTGGTCTGTTTGTATCAGGCGAAAAGAAAGAAGCCCAGTGTTCAAGAGAAACCATCAAAGAAAGCAAAAGGTGGGGAGAGCTCTAAGCCAGGTGGCTCATCCGGGGGCAGTGGTAACGGTGATGACAACATGTTCCAGGTGGGTATCTCCAAATAGATGGAGTACATCTGTATTGTAGGCAATGGAAAAAAACAATTAGAATCAAATGTGAAATATTCAAAATCAGATGGGAAGAGCATTATTTGGAGGAAAGTGGGCAACATTTAGCGGCGATGTTGGGATGGATAAACTAACAAAAGGCAGTTGCACCCACGGTGGCAAATCGTAACGGTTCCTACTATACTAGAAATCCTACATGACAGTACTACCGTGGATTACTATACACTGGTGCCAGTTTGCCGCCTCTACTCTCCTCCCGGCTTCTCACTGCATGCTACTCTCTTGTAAACAAATCCACATGGCAACTACTGCAACCGAACCAGACAGCTGCTGAATGATTGGTTGTTTGCCTGTTACTGGTGACGTCGGGGATATGATAGGCTGTTTCCGTACGCTGGGTCCACCCGTCTGTTAGCTGATTGGCTGTCTCGCCGAGACACGCGCACGGCTTTCGGTCACAAACACGAGACAACACACACCATGGCAGAAGCACCGGGCCCGAGCAGCAAGTCTGCCGCGGCAAAACTACAAATGTCACATTTAGAACTATTTTGGTCTTTAAGTATATCAGCCAACTTCAAAGGAAGCCACAACATTGAACAGAGCAGTGGCTGAATTCATATGTTTGGACCAAATTCCACTATACACAGTGGAAAAGTCTGGCTTTAAGGAATTGGTGAAGAAATTAAATAGTAAATATGAGCTTCCTGGGAGAAATGTCTTCGTGTATAAAGAAATACCCAGGCTTTACACAGAAACTAGAGAGGCAGTTATGGAGCAGCTGTCAGGACTCAACAAGTACTTCTCCTGTACTACTGATCTGTGGACCAGCAGGGCCATGGATGCCTACATGACCATCACTGTGCAGATGATAACATCTAGGAGATGGATGCATGGTGCTTGGGGTGCTCTGAGATAAACAGTGACCACAATGCTGAAAACCTACTGGAAGCCCTGGATGAAACGATGGAAGACTGGAATATGGACAGAAACAAGATGTCAGCTGTCACTACTGACAATGCATCAAAAAACATAAAAGCCTTTTCACCTGGATACCATGTTTTGGACATAATTTCGATTTGGCCATTGACAAAGCGCTGGCTATCGACAGGGTTTCATCCGCCTTATCCAGACTACGGAAAACTCTCTGCTTTTTCCAGGTCACCAAAGATTTCCAGGCTACTGCTAGAAAAACAGGCAGACTTGGGTCTACCTCAGAAAAAGCTGCTTCATGATACACCAACACACTGGAGCTCTGGTTATGACATGGTAGAGAGGTTCTTGGAGCAGAAGCAGGCTGTTAGTGCTGCCCTGGCCAGCGAGAGAAAGAAATGGCATCTCATGCCATCTCATGACAGTGACATCACCACACTTGAAACAGTGAAGGAGGTGCTTGGACCACTGCGAAGGTTCACAGATGTCTCAGTGGAGAGAAACTCCCCACAATCTCTGCAGTGGTTATGTGGGACATATCCTCTTGCCTTGCTGCATCTAATGATGATGCCCCCCCTGTGCCATGAAATGAAGGAGACAGTTCTAGAGGATCTCAAAAAAGATACAAGGATTTACAGATTATTTTTAACTGTGCCACATATCTTGATCCTCGTTTCAAAGACACCTTTGTGGCGATGACACCTGAGGTGGAAGAACATCTCATGAAGGACATTGAGGAGCAGGACACTCTGCAACACACTGAGATACCTCAAAGTTTGACTAGACACACAAACATGCAGAGAAAAGGCCAGTGGATCTGTTTGTTTTTGTTGTTTGTTTTTTTTTCAATTTTGACTTTTTAATAAATGTTATTCATAAAAAGATTTCTTACTTCTTACGTCTTTCTTTAATTCTTACTTCACCAGTATTATGTTTATGATGCACCAAACAACATTATAAGTAATTAATATTACTATTTAAGTATTTATAACTTGTACAAATACATTGCAGTTCATAAAAATAATAATAAAAAAAGGCTGCAGTATCGCAATAATACCTGGAACTGTGATACTTCGTCTGGTATAGTATTATGGTTACTCATTTTGGTATTGAGACAACTCTAGCACAAACCACAGGAAGCAGTAGGATGTGTGGGTGATGGCAAACAGCAGACACCAACAACCTAATATGAGCCGATGGAGTTGATCTGCAATTTTTCTGACGGTTCAATTCCAATCAGCAGCCAGTGTTCAAAGTCTGAGACGTCTAAACACGTTAAATGAATTTAAGAAAAAGAGCTGAAGAGAAATGGGATGTTGAAGACTACAGATGACACTTTGTGATGTGGGTAGGACAGCAGTTACAGCAGTTAATGTTTTGTATCTTTTTTTTTTCTGTTTTTTTAAAATAAGTGCCAAGTAAATTACTTTGAATGAGCTGTTTGAACCAAGATGAGAAATTGGTAAAAGAGTAAGGTAGGAGTTGCACATGTTTAAATGAAGGCATCAGCCTTAGTGATACCTGATAAAGGTAACCTAAGAGGATTTACTACCTGCAGCTGTAAAATGACAAAATGTCTCTAGACAGCTTGTCTCAGATAAAACAGTTACACCAAAGGATAAAGAAGCCCTTAAACATTTTTAAACAAGAAACAGGCTCAGCCTTCACTGCTATACTTCTATGTTTAATCTCTAACGGTGATTAAAAGACAGGAAACTTCTAACAGAGCAGCTGACAGCGGTTTGACAACCGGTTTGCTTCTTTCAGATTGGAAAGATGAGGTATGTCAGTGTGCGGGAGTTCAAAGGCAAAGTCCTGATTGACATCAGAGAGTACTGGATGAATGCAAATGGGGAGATGAAGCCGGGCAAGAAAGGTAATTAGTACACATGCTGCAAATTATATGTGTATAATGACTTATAAGAGTATAAGTGTCACACACAGCTCACATCTGTGTGATTATCACAACATGATGTTTGATCTTTTAGTGGTTTGCAGTTGTGCATTGAAACTAAAGTTTATTTCTGTCTACTTTGCAGGTATCTCCCTCAATCCTGAACAATGGAACCAGCTCAAGCACCAGATGTCAGACATTGATGATGCCATGAAGAGAATATAAATGCTCCTTTCCTGTGTTGCCTGTAGCCTACACTACTTTTTGTAAAACAAAAAGGAAATAAAAAATCGTGGGCTTGTTTTCTAATGAACTTGTTTCATTTGTAGTTGTATAGAGCCAGTGGCTGTCTTGTGTGTGTAATTCTGTTTTTTATGTGTGACTTTCTTCTGAGCTGGTGTTAGTGAAAGTACCGGTGACTGAGCAGAAGGAGGATGATGGCTGGGGTAGGGGCTGCATCAATACACTGATGTTTTTGTATTAAATGGTAATAAAAATTAGTAACTAAATTTAATGTTCCAACAATGTGTATGTTTGTGAGATTCATCTTCCTAAGCATTATAACTGTTTCTTAAACTGATTATGTACATTAATATTTACATTTATATACAAGTGTACATGTTCATTTAATTAACAGTGTAAAAGTCATTATAAATCGCCTCAGGTCTTCTGTGAGCATTTTTTAAAATATTGCTCCAAAGGAAATAGTCTGTTCCATGGTTCAAGCTACACCTTAAAGCTGTAAAATGTAAAAATCATTCAACGCAGCCCTGTACGGCAGCAGCTGCTTTGGCTCCCGGCAACACAGCCAAACCATCGCTAGATTCGCCATCAAGAACAGTGTTTTCGGTAGTATTAACTAAGCGAAACTGCTTCTTCTTTTTCTTTCGGCTTTGTCCCTTTTTCAGGGGTTGCCACACCGAATCAGTGTTTTCCATCTCTCCCTGTTCTCTGCATCTTCTACTCTGACTCCAACTATCTGCATATCCTCCCTCACTGCATCCATATATCTCCTCTTTTTCTCCTACCTGGTAGCGCCATCTCTA
>NC_024327.1:6687957-6694232 GCF_000523025.1 Cynoglossus semilaevis | reverse complement strand
GAGATGAGGAACTGTGCAGTGCTTTATCAGACGGAAACCTGGCTAAAAGACAACATGCCTGACCCAGCTTTACACATCGACGCCCTTGGAGGCGGACTATGCGTCTATATCAACAAAGGTTGGTGTACAAATTACACTCTGGTAGACAGCCATTGCTCAGAGGCAATAGAGCATATGACTGTTAAATGCCGACCACATTATCTCCCACGCGAGTTTACGGCAGTGTTTGTTGTCGCTGTTTACATCTCGCCGGATGCTAAGGGTGCTAAGGCTAACATAGCGCTAACGGAGCTGCACGCTAACATTAGCTCGCTCCCGCACAAGCACCTGGAGACGTTCCACGTGGTTGCAGGGGATTTCAACCACATAAACCTGACAGACACCCTGTCTAAATTCTACCAGCATGTCAATATACCGACACGGGGAGATAACATGCTGGATCGTGTGTACAACCAATAAGAGAGACTCCGACCATATCTCCATCATGCTGGTGCATGTCTATCGCCCCCTGCTCAGACACCACGCACCCACACAGAGAACCATCACCGTGTGGCCCAGTGATGCTGTCCCCACACTGCAGGACTGTTTCCAGTGCACGGACTGGCAGATCTTCAGGGAAGCAGCTGTCCATGACGGAGAGGTAGACTTGGAGGACTACACAGCTGCTGTCCTTGGATACATAGGTAAGCATGCCGAGAATGTAATCATCACCCGAACTGTAACCGATGATCGGAAACCATGGCTGAATGCAGAGGTCAGATCTCTGCTGAAAGCCAGGGATGCTGCTTTCAGGTCCGGTGAAAGAGTTGCACTCGGAGTGGCGAGGAGAAAGTTGAACGCCGGTGTGAAGAGGGCCAAGGCCGCATACACTCGGAGGATCCAGGGTCAGTTCTCGTCCATCCGTGAAGTATGTGGAGGGGAATCAAGTGCATCACAGATTATAACACCAGAGATGCACAATGGACCCCTCTCTGCCCGATGCTCTTAACAGATCCTACGCCCGCTTCGACGATCCGAACATCCCAGCACCAGGCTTGCCCCTCCACCAGGAGAAGAGCTGCTCAGTGTGACCACAGCAGAGGCGAGGAGGACCCTCCAAAGGATCAACCCACGTAAAGCTGCTGGTCCCGACAACATTCCTGGGTGGCTGCTGAGGGACTGCGCACACCAGCTGACGGGGGTACTGATAGACATCTTCAATACCTCCCTCCAACAGGCGACAGTCCCCACCTTTCTGAAGACTGCCACAATCATCCCTATTCCCAAACCGTCCACAGTGACAGGCCTGAATGACTATCGGCCAGTAGCCCTCATCCCGATAGTCATGAAGTGCTTCGAAAGACTGGTCATGGCCCGCATTAAGGATTCTATCGACGTCACTGAGGAGCTCTGTTTGTCCGCCTCCCCTCAGGAAGACGTCTACGGAGCATCAAAAGCAGGACCACCAAACTGAGGAACAGCTTCTTCTCTGAAGCCTTTTCCCCCACTGCACTACCTACAGTGGGGGAAATAAGTATTTGACCCCTTGCTGATCTTGCAGGTTTGCCCACTTACCAGAAATTCACATCATATGAATTTATAAAAATTGATAACCATCTGATGAGGAAAAACAAGTATTTGACCCCCTACCAAACAGCAAGTATTCTGGCTCTTACAAGCCAGTTTGTCTTTCTTTAAGACACATCTCCAATCCCAACTAATTATCTACATCAAATACACCTGCCTCACCTTGATACCTGTATAAAAGACACCTGTCCACACCCAAACAACCAGCATCCAACGTCTCCACCATGGGCAAGACCAAAGAGCTTTCTACGGACATCAGGGACAAGATTGTTGACCTGCACAAAGGCTGGGATGGGCTACAAGAGAATCGGAAAGCAACTTGGAGAGAAAAGATCAACTGTCGGTGCAGTAATCAGGAAATAGAAGAAGCACCACACCACCGCCAACCTCCCTTGATCTGAGCCTCCACACAAGATCTCGCCTCGTGGGGTGTCCCTGATCATACAAACTGTGAGGAGTCATCACAAAACCACAAGGGAGGAATGAATCAACTGAAGGCAGCTGGGACCACAGTTACAAAAGAAACAGTTGGTAACTGTTGGTGTACTCCGGTTGCCAAGCAACGGCATTGCCAGACTCACTGTTTGTGTTTCTGTGCAATGACAATAAAGAGTCGAATAAAGAAGGTCTAAATTATCGACAATTCCATCACGCTAAAAGAACTAGTGATGAGCTAGAACCTTCTGCAGGATAATTGGTAATATAGTACGCTGCCAAGTGATTTTCAAGTGCTGTAGATGAATTACATACTCCACAAGGGGTTGGTGCAGTGTTAATCTCATCACAACCCATTAAGACTATCAACATGTCTGGTTCGCTGCATCGTCCATGCAAAAAAAAAAAAAAAACACAAACTGAAAACCAAAACAGACAGTTGTAAAATAACAAGAAAAAATGTGTATGTTGATATAACAGAACGGTAGATGTCAAGAACCTCCTAAATACTTTCACTGGATATTTAATTTCTTATACCATTTTAACTGCTCATTATTACAAATAGGTCAGAGTTTTAAGACCTGGTCAAATGACTTGCAGTAGAACAGTAAGTGAAGTGACTTTGAATATGATGTGAACGTTAGTGCCAGATGAGATGGAAGAAGTATAAGCTGAACCTGAATATAGATAAAAACAAACTACAGAAGTCTTAGCAAAAATGTTTTGGATGAAACCTTATCTTGAATTATAAACAAGGTCTGCACAATGGCACGTGTGATGCTCTCCTAAAACATGTCTATCAAATGGTTAGAGTAGGTCAAATGGCAGCCAAAAACAAATACATTTCAAACCATTAAGTCTCAAATTTGTCAAATGTTGAAGTTAAAGTTATTAAAGAATAGTTTAAATTAGACAAAAACTAGCGAAAATGCATGCAATAAGAAAATGTTTCTTCACCAACAGAATTAATCATAGCACAGCCATAGGTCTATGGTAAAAAAAGTAATCATGTTAAGGCTATAAAAATGTAAAATTACATTCAGAAGCACACCAAAACTTTTCCAAGGTACACAAGTCACCTTTTGAATCATACTGAGTCAATATCAGGGTATAGAAAGGTGCAACAGACAAATTTCAACAACAGAGCAACAATATCATGTACTTAAATTCAAGACTATCTGCCAACCTTTGACGCATTCAGAGATAAGACACGTGATGAATTCATGAAATATAGGAACATTTGAAGGGCTAATTTGAAGTTAGGAGTCTATTTATAGAAATAAAGACCTTTCATTACTTTCTTACTGCCTCATGTTCCAATACATATCCACATAATATCCATGTATCTTAGGCTAAATATAACAGGGAGACATTCCTTTTGTAAAATGATCTAACATCAAATTGGCTTGTTTTAGTGTCTCCTTATGTGCCAGCTTTGCTCAGTGCTGCTGCATGTTTACTTTGGAGACATGCTCCATTGTCACACAGACAAGGGCACATACAAAGAGAGAGACAGAGAGACATATTGACTGTTGCTGGACTGCTGCATAATGGGACCACTTCCCTGAAACTCTCCTTGCTTTGTGTAAATTTCAAGGCATCGTTAACACCTGCTGTGACTTTAAGTGTGATGCTAACTGCTGTTTGAACAGAATTTACAGTTTACTGGTGGTCTGTCAAGTAAGGACAGTGGCATGGAGGGGTACTTAGGGGCTGTTAGAGGGAAAGGGGGAGTTTGTTGACATTTCCCAGGCAGTTGCTTTTACTTTTGCTGTTGCTTTGTCGGCATAGATTTCCAACAAGGAGCCTCAAACTCATTTATTTTCTGCAGCACTGTGTTCTCTTGCCAACACTTGTCAGTGTGTCTTTTTAGTGACTGAGTTGAGCTGAAGGCTGCTGGAAAACCATGAGCATACACAAGTATAAAAGTAAAAAAAGAGTTAAATTTAATGCAACTTTTTAAGTAATTTATCAGTAAGTACCATTAGCAAGATCTGCAGAAATAATCTCTAGAAGGATGGAAAGCATAAACCTATCTACAAGGGATCCTTGACTTACGTCAGAGTTCCATTTCTACAATGTGACTTTTCTCTAAGTCTGAACTCACATAGTGAACAGTACCTAGTACCTATGTCACTCGACTACTGTTACACAGTTCTAACGTCATAATCTAAAACATAAAAACATCAGAGGAGTCTGACTTAGGCTTGGGAGCCAGAATAAAGGGCAAAAATGTCCCCCAAAAACAACAAACACAAAATAAAGGGAATGAAGCACATTCCAATGTGTGGTGTATAATTGACAAATGTTAAAGTTGTCTGCCATGTGAAGTGTTGCGTGACGCCATATTCATCCACTCGGTTCACCAACTAAAGATTGTGACACTTTCCTGATTGGTCAGAGAACTTGCGACATTCATATACATTCAATTTTTAAGCCCACAATACTAGTTTAAGAGGATGAAGTAAAAGTGGTTAAAAATAAACAGAACACCAAGACAGGCGACACACATACACATTGATGAATGAAGTTCTTTCCACAGAAAAACATTATTGTTGTTGTTAAAATTTGATTGGAATCCTTTCTTGTATAAATACAGGTAACAGCCCTAGTCGTCCCAACCATAAGTTTATTTATAAGCAGACTTTGTCAGCGTTTGCATTGACTGATACAACTATTCCGATCTCAACCAGGCTGGCAGTGAGTGAGTACAGGAGTGTAACTCTGGACTCTGGATGAGAAAAGTGCTGTGTAAATACAGATGTTTGAATATGTTACACACCTCCTCAGACCCTAGCCTCCTACAGATGACATTGTTACCTACAGTAAATACTATTACAGTGTAGGAGTACAAGTGCCAATACTGAGGAACCATTTTCTTTTGCAAGCCTCAAACTGAAGTGTAACTGTTTGGGAGGCAAGTACTGAAGCTTTAGCTGCACAGGAAGGAAGGAGGATGCTCAACGATGACAATCACATTGTGAATCATGTGACCAGTAATGTTTTTAGTTTAAAATATAAGAAAGGTATGGTTTTGTGTGTGTGCACAGAATTAGTATTAAGAAAATATGAACTGCAGACCTTTGCAAACATTCACTGCTCTACTGAAAGATCTATAAAAGTTCTGGCACAGCTTCTCACAGCTTCCTAAGGATGAAGACAATGTGACTCTTCTACAGCCCAAAGAGCAAATGTAAGTTATATATATACAGTCCCCTCCAAAAGTATTGGAACGGCAAGGGCAATAACTTTGTTTTTGTTGTATAGTGAAGACATTTGCGTTTCAGATCAAAAGATGAATATGAGACAAAAATTCAGAATTCCAGCTTTTATTTTATGGTATTGACATCCAGGTGTGTTAAACAACTCAGGACTGAGCCCCTTTTCTTTGAACCCACCCACACTTTGGTAGCTATAAATTCTATTTACAGTAGACATGTAAAAAATTGTATTATGTTAAAGTAGAGTCCCTATAAAACATTAAGTCGGTTCCATAGTGTAGCGGTTAGCACGCCTGCCTTGGAAGCAGAGAGTCCTGGGTACAAATTTATTTTTATTTATTTATGTTTATCTCTGACATGAAGTGACTTTTAGAGGCGAATCACATGCAGCCAGTTTTGTTTAACCCTTGTAAAGTCTAGGTGACCCCCTGGTCACCTAGATCCAATATGTCTTTGTGTCTGTGTGTGTGTGCGCATGTTCCTGTATTGCATGACTTGTGCCAACTTTTCCTCATATTCATTAATACTCATATTCTGGGACAAGATGAAAATCATTGCAAGGACAAACGGTGTGTACAAAAATGTGAAGGACCGCACAAGGGTTAAATGAAGATGTGAATGGTAATGAGCGCAAGCTTAAAAATGTGAGGCATGAGAGCTTTTTAAACTTGTGACATCATTATTTATGATCAACAAATTCACCCTTGCCATGGTTTTGGTGACATTAAGCACAGCCCTGGTTTAATTGTCAGTGTAATTAAACCAGTGTAATTGGAAAAGTGAATGAGTAAATTCTGGAGGTGGCTGGTGTAATAGTGGTATCACTTGAATGAGAAAGAGTTTAGTAGAGCGGACGCTGGCATGAATGTTGCCGCTGCTCACCGGCTATTTGTGTTTTTTACTTTATTTTTTTTATTAAAAGGCATTCTCTCAGCTTCACAGCACCAAAAATAAACCAAACCAAAGTTCTGCCTCTTAAACTCCGGCACTTTTGTCCACAAGTGCACGGGCTAACACTGTTAGCTGAGGCTAACTTCGGTAGCTGAGGCTAAC
>NC_024327.1:6682327-6685612 GCF_000523025.1 Cynoglossus semilaevis | reverse complement strand
CCCATTTCCAATCTACCCTTCATTTCCAAAATCCTTGAAAAAACAGTTGCATCTCAGCTCCACTCTCACCTATCCCACAATAACCTGTATGAACAGTTCCAGTCTGGTTTCCGCCCACTCCACAGCACTGAAACAGCACTCACAAAAATTACTAACGACCTCCTCATGGCTTCTGACTCTGGACTCCTCACCATCCTCATCCTCCTCGACCTGTCTGCAGCTTTTGATACCATCTGTCACACCACCCTTCTCAGTCGACTAACCTCTATTGGCATCTCCCACACTCCCCTTGACTGGTTCACTTCCTACCTCTCCGGGCGCACGCATTTCGTGCAGCTCAGGTCCCTAAAATCCACTCCCTCCCCCGTCACCTCTGGTGTGCCCCAGGGCTCCGTCCTGGGGCCCCTCCTCTTCATCATATATCTCCTTCCCCTTGGCAATATCCTCCGCAAATTTAACATCCAATTCCACTGCTATGCCGATGACACCCAGCTCTACCTCACCACAAAACCCTCATCATCAATCCCGCCCACCTCCCTTACAGACTGCATTTCTGAAATAAAAATCTGGTTTACACAAAACTTCCTTAAACTAAACAGCAATAAAACCGAGGTTCTCCTCATTGGAACTAAAAATACACTATCAAAAGCTAACAGTTTCTCACTTACCATCGACGGCTCCTCCATCTCACCCTCTCCCCAGGTAAAGAGTCTGGGTGTCACCCTTGACAACACACTTTCCTTCCAAGCCCACATAAACAACATTACCCGGTCTGCCTACTTTCACCTCAGGAACATCAATCGCCTCCGCCCCTCCCTCACACCCCACACCACTGCCATTCTTGTCCACAGCCTTGTCACCTCCCGTCTGGACTATTGCAACTCACTCCTCTTTGGTCTCCCCCACAAATCCCTCCATAAACTTCAACTGGTCCAAAATTCAGCTGCCCGCATCATAACTCGAACCCCCTCTATCCATCATATCACCCCTGTCCTCCAACAGCTACACTGGCTCCCCATTCACTTCCGCATCCAATACAAAGTCCTCCTGTTGACATTCAAAGCCATACATAACCTTGCCCCCCCTTACCTGTCTGACCTCCTTGTTTTTCCCACTCACTCCCGCTCCCTCAGATCCTCCTCCACCATCCTCCTGTCTGTCCCCCCCGCCCGCCTCACCACCATGGGGAGCAGAGCTTTCAGTCGCTCTGCTCCCCGCCTCTGGAACTCCCTTCCACCTTCACTCAGGAACATTGACTCACTCTCCCACTTTAAATCACAACTAAAAACACATCTATTCAAAACTGCATATTCCCTCTGATTGAAGTAACGCACCCGCCCCATCACCCCCCGACTTGTACTGTTTTAACTGTTTTCAACAAACCACCTATAGCACCCCCCGACTTTTAATTAATTGACTTATTTATTGTATTTTAAATTGTTTTTAACTGTTTTACATTGTCTCATAATGTTTTAATGTTTTTACTGTCTTTTCTTGTATTGTGTACGGTGACCTTGAGTGTCCAGAAAGGCGCCTATAACTAAAATTTATTATTATTATTATTATAATTAACTACAATGTCACAGCGGTTTGCTTAATGTAAACAATTTAAGCTGTGCTTCATTCTTTGACTTGTGTACTTTATATCGTATGTTGTACAATGTTGACTCTACTGGACCAGCATGTGCTCTTATTACACACTTTAACTAAACATGTACACATTCCACATTCCTCCACTGGGTCTCCAGGGGACGTCGTGTTTGAATTTCCTCACAGTTGTGCTGGACATAGGAGTTTAAAGCGGAGGGAGAGAGAGAGAGAGGAAAAAGAGAGAGGTAGGAAGAGAGAGAGTGAGAGAAAGGGAGAGAAAGCGAGAGAGAGCAAACGATTATGTTCTTCTATGTCAGAAGAGGCAGTTCCTAAACATTTACAAAAACAAAACAAACAGTCCTAAATGGTCCGGCCGGTTGCCACTGTGTCTCTTGCAGCAGACACTGGGGTTAGAAGAAAAACAGGATTCACAGTCCTCATTCCCAAAATCCCTGTGGTAAGTCACCTGCCGTGTATAAGACATGCGAGAAAATACATATGAATCTCATCCCTGTCCACTGCTCTGACGCCAAACGCAAATTGTTTTTTAATTTTTGTACAATTTTAGCCATTAATGAATTGCAGTAAATACAAGGACAGCAGCCTAGCATCACAGATCTATGGAGTTACATCCCTAGAAGTCAATAAATACTGCTGTAGTTTAGCTCCTTATACAGTATGTCTCATTTACATTTCTGGTAACAAGGGCAAGAAAAGTAGAAAATTTGGCTGCCAGCAAAAAAAAAGGTTGGAAAAAAAAACAAAACAAAACAAAAGCTTACTGATTACTAACCTACTTGGTTTTCGGACTTTGTCTTAAGGGATCCAGAGATGGCCTTAGCTTTAAGCCAGTCTGGACCAAGAGAAAAATGTATTTAAAATGTCTGATTTTGTTTTTTGTTGTTTTAAGTTTTATATTTTAGACTTTGACACGGCCACTAGCTAATTTTATTAAAGTTAATTATAGGAATTATATGGATTTTATAGCATACAAGAGAATAAGGACAGGTCGTAAAATTCAGATGTAACTGACGTTGAAAATCTCTGAAATAGCTTTCTGGGCATCATAACTTATAAAGAAAAACTAAACTAATATACAAATGTATATACAGTATGAATATGCATAAAAACGCCAGTGACAGGGGGTAGCTTATGTATGGAGTGCCTTTATTTCTATGAAATGAAACAAAACTTTTATTTTTCATCATATTAACTACTTGAAACTGTAAACATTTACACTCAAAACAGAAGAATACAATGAAGATGGGGCAAAGAATAAAGAGAAATAAATCCAATGGTTTTAGGAGTACAAGTGGCTACTACTAAAAACACCTTTAACATATTTAATATTTATTTAGCTTGATTAACAGGATCATGATTAATCATGATCAATCCAAAGCTACCCTGTAATTACTTTCAAAAATATATATAAATATAATGGTACATGAGCAGGACTTGGGAAGCCAGCCACTAGGGTACACGAAGCCGTGTTTATAGTGCCGGTCCCAAGCCCGGATAAATGGTGGGGGTTGCGTCAGGAAGGGCATCCGGCGTAAAACGTTTAGCTAAATCAAATATGCAGATCAATAAAACGATTCCCATACCGGATCGGTCGAGGCCCGGGTTAACAACGACCGCCAACAGTGCCGTTGACCAACAGGGCACTGATGGAAATTGGACTACTGTTGGTCAGAG
>NC_024327.1:6653466-6679700 GCF_000523025.1 Cynoglossus semilaevis | reverse complement strand
ATGGAGCTACCAGGTAGGAGAAAGAGAGGAAGGCCAAAGAGGAGATATATGGATGTAGTGAGGGAGGACATGCAGATAGTTGGAGTCAGAGTAGAAGATACAGAGAACAGGGAGAGATGGAAATCAATGATCTGCTGTGGCAACCCCTGAAAAAAAAGGGACAAAGCCGAAAGAAAAAGAAGAAGAGCAGGACTTAGGAGACTATCACAATCTGCTGGCTGTCTGACAGATTTATTCTTTTTGGGGGCCCCTTATGCTTTGTCTTGGTGCTGTTGGTCACCATCAGTGAGTGACAAGCAGTGAAAGGCGGCCTGACAAAGGAATGCTGTCTAATTAAAGAGAAAGGCATGTCAAGTACCTAAAGAGCTTTAAAGCCTATAGGTTTGTGTTTGAGTATCTCTATATCACAATGAAGTGAGACAGCTCATCTGTGTTTAAATCTGCGCAGAGCCATTTAACCCAGTGGCTTTAAGGGTGAGTTTAATGAACCTCCAGCTCCACTTTGGTTTCTGCCCATCTTGAACAAATGTAATTGTGTCAAACGTGGACTTTTTCAGACCCAACCTATTAACTCTGACCAATAAAACCAGCCAAAGACATTTAGAGGAGGCTCTGAACTGGTTCTTATTTCACAGAAGGCAATATGGTGGAGACCACGCACCAGGGGATGTAGAGGTGAAAAAAATCCTCCAGTCATAAAAGGAGTTACAAGGTTTAAAGTATGAACTGCACTGAATATCAGATTGCAGCCAAACGAGCCACATTAAAGATACGCTGATGTGTTGACACGTTTTAGCATCAGCCTGGAATGCATGCCTAAAGGGGTCATTTGAACTGCTGTTAATGAGAAGCCGTGTTGATTTACTGCTACACTTTATTGCTTTTTAGTTATTGCAGCTCCAATCGTTGTTACAAGAAACAAGGTGGACGCACAAAAGATGGTCAAACTTCTTTTTTCCTCTCCCTTTTTCACCAGAACTAATTGACATTCCTGTTGTCAAAGTAACAAGTTATGAGGAGAGTGCTAAGCTAGTAAGCATTGATACACTGTTTCCCTGGTAACGGTTGGTGTGGGGGCAGCCTGAAGGCCACGTGACAGCCTACTCTTCAAACTGGTTATGAACTGTGGGGTATTTTTACATTTGGACTGTGTGTATGTGTGTCTCTGTGTATAAATACTGACACTAACTTAGAAATATGAACCTTGTGTTACAGTCTATTATCACAATAGAGAAGACAATATTAAAAAGCAATATTATGAAAACAAGTCTTTTTTCAGATTTATTAATTTTTCTGCCTACATTGTCTGCCATGTTTGTTTTTACCTTTTCTTGTGATTATTGTGTGTGGGAATGCTAAACTGCTTTCAGGCTTTGTGCAACCAACACACCATCTGGATGATGGCAAATTTCTATAATAATAAACTTTTTAAAGAATGTATGAACACTATGTGATGTAACTTCTGAAATAGTCACCAGCCACTAGTTATAAGTCTTCTTCACTAGATATAATATCCATTTTGTGATCCTATTTTTAGGAAATTAGAACTTAAAGCACATATTCACTGTCACAGGCAATTGTCAAAAAAAAAAAGTATTTTTTTCTTCTCTTTGATATTCTGTACGACCCACCTCAGTGATAACTACAGGTCCTGTAAGTGCTGATACCTACAGTCCAGTAGTGAATAAGGTTGTAGTCTGAGTCTAACCACTGATAGCTGAGCATTACCTGGGGGCTGGTTTGTCTTTATTGGAAGGTCGTGTCATGTATTTGGAGTTGTAATTAACAAACTTGTACTGTATGTTCTTTGTATATAGACTTGCTTTTCAACAGTTGCTTAGAATCTACTGGATCACAGTGACTTTTTCTGTGACTTTTTTCAATTGATTAACTTCTTTGCAAACTGCAAACACATGTACAATAACCTTATAGTGCATGACATTTTTATACATTTACCAATATGTACTGCAAGTAAATGGACTTGTGCTATAGAAAGCACTTGCTGAGAACATTTTTTGTGGTTTGATTGACTGACTCAGGCTCTGGAGCTCTTACTAATGTTTTCAGTGTGACACACTGCTTATTTGCTGCCTACTTTAGTCAGACAATCACTGATAAGGCTGCAGAGCACTGCCTGTTTTGCCTTTCCTCGCTTCTCCCAGGGGATGTTAAGTGCAGGGAAATGAGCAGCCAGTGCTGTTGTGTTGATGTTCAGATGTGGAAAACATGAGGGAGCAATTTCTCCGTGATGCACTGAGAGATTAATGTGCTCCACATTCTGCTTTGTCTGACTTTGATGAATTAATGAGATGACACACTTCTAAAGAAATCATAATGAGGACAGCTGCAGGAACTTCTGATTGCAGATTGAAATCAGGCAAAACATGAATCAAGCTGTGTGGCTGTGTTCAGTAAAGGAATTCTGCCATATGTAGAAGAGGGTCCTTTTATAACCAGTGTTTGAACTCACCTGTTTCCATTTAAACCGTTCACCTGTACAATGTTCCAAAAGGTGTTTCTTTCTGTAGCTCCTGTCCCGGCCTTTTTGGAACACAGTGTGAATATGCAAATCCAAGAGTCCATCCATCCATTTTCATCTGCTTATCCGTTACCAGGTCGCGGGGCAGCAGTCGCCCCCCAAATCACATTGCACCGCACCAACCCCCTAAACCTGCGGGTGGTGAGTCCACTGGAAAGTACCAACCACCCTGACCAGGATTCGAACTTGCCCAGAAGGTGAACCCTGGGGTTCCACACCAATGACAGAGACATTGCCTCTGGGCCAAAGCGCCACCAAATCCAAGAGTATATATCTGTAAATAAATAATAAAGTTTATCTTTTTTGAACATAAAACTTATCTTTATTATGTATTTGATTAAATATAGCATTTTTAGGTTTGCAAAGTCGTATTATATTCTCAGTTGCATTTAAACAATGCTTCATTCAATTCCATCAAATACAATTTAGGTAATTAGTAAAAGCAAACTGTCCAAACAAAAAAGTCCACTTCAAACTGCAGAGTTAAACTTACAAGTCTATCTACTTCTTCAGACATGTTTTTGTAGTACCAGGAACTAAAGACAGTACCAAAAACCCTGCCTAATTGTCACTGTTGTAGGGACAGGACTACCAGGAAGAACATGAACTTCCACAATAAACAACAAGTATGCAGCAACTTTTTTGAATAGTCAAATAAACCACTGTATTCTATTTTAATTATTAATTATTTATACTCATTATACAGCAGTTTATATAATGGACATCTGGAAAAAGCCATTCTGGTTGTGTATAACTTCCCTCTAGATTTTTTCTTCACTATGTCCAAATATTTATGAAATCTGTTACACTATAAAAACAATTAGCTGAAATATAAAACAAACAGAAATGCGCTCATTTTCTATTTTAGCAACCTGAAAAAATTATTTGTTTTAAATTGTTGAAATGTAAAAAAAAGAAAAACTCAGATGGCTCCAGTTATTCTGTCCAAGACAATTTTTTAAAATGTCAACAACAGTCAGGAAACAGAAACGCTAGAGTAAAAAAACAAAAAACCATAGAGGTCAAGCACAGCCTAATGAGAAAGGAAGTATAAAGTAAAGAAGGAAGGAAGGCATTTCTCTCCAAGCTGAGAGAGAAAGCATTCCACTGCAAATAGTCAACTTAGCCGAAGAGAGTGTGAGAATTTGATCTGATAAAAAGCTCTTGACGTTACCAGCCTCAACAGATTCAAACATCCTTATCAACATCGTCAACGTTCTGATATGGTAATAGGGAAGAGACCAAAATTAGCTTTCTTTGTTGAGGCTAACGCTGAGTGGCTCCTTCTGTTGTGTTTACAGCATGTGATGCCAATCAAAACTCAGGCATCACTCCAAACATCCCGCTGCTGTTTCCTCATCTCACATGCAGTGAAATGTCAACACAAAGTCTAATCTTCCTCTGTAAGATGTAAACTCCTAAATGACCCTAATGATGGGACACACACCAACATTTGATTAGTGAAATCATGAATGAGACAGAAAAACAACGCAGAGTTACTCAAAATGAGAAAACATAGAGTTACCATTACAGTTAGTCAATCCCAGTTGCCATTAATGCTAAATAGAACATTTTCAGATACTTTTCGAACCATCCTTAAAAATGGATAAAAATCACACTAGAAGAGCATGAAGATTCTTAACACGTTTCAATTAATATGTGAGGGGGTTCTTCACGAACATTTCTAAATTATTAATAAGATCAGATGTTTGTGCCAAATTTTACGCACAGCCTGCCAGCAAGCCAGAGCAATGGCATAGACGTGGGCTAAGAATCAGCTGTATGCCAATCTTGTAATGTGAAGTACATTATGAAAACAAAACAAAACAAAGGGACAACACAATAAAGCAGGTAACTGTGACGGAAGCACTGCAAAAACCTTCAACAGCCAATGGCAAAAATAACAGTGTGCTAGAACTCATTGTTTTTGATGTACAACCTTTGTCAGTGGTTAAACTGAAATAAAGTCCCGCTTTTTTGTGTTAGTACAAGTTGCTGCTAGTGCACAATAATTTAGGCTATAAAAAATGTTAAAATTGCTATCTCTGTGTACTTTTTTACTTTTTGTAAAATAAAGTTAGTGTTATATAATAGTTAAGTCAAACCTGACTCTTTGAGTCTTTGTCAGATGGTGAGGTATAGAGTACATTAATTTAACAATGATGAATAAAGAAATAAATTCAACTACATTATCTGTTGGTATCAGTTATCAGCTGATATATAACACTCAGGTATCGGTATAATTAGATAGAATTACTTATTATTACCACTAATGTTTCAGATATTACTACATTGGAACTGTTATGTACAATTTCACAAATGCTCCCTTTGGGAATAATTACACAATGTGTGCAGTACAATACATCTTCAATGGCATCGTCCCATTAAATTCATGTAGATCTAAATCTAAGGGAGAAGTAGCTAGTTGCTGAAAAGTAACAGGGTTTGTCAAAAGCATACTGAAACAGCAATCACATTGCTAGGAAGCTTGTATTAGTATATCACTAGCATCATGCCACCGGTTGAAGTGTTTATTTCTGAATACAAATGCTTATAAAATTCAGAGAATGCGGCAGCAATACTCACACACAATGCGCATGCATCAGTGCATTGCATTTTAACAACCCTTTAGGGTATTTAAACTATAACAAAACGGCGCATCAGCCTTCTCCATGGCAAACTCTTCTTGCTGTGGCGTGATTAGTTAAGTAACCACAACCTATTTATATAGTTGCAGTTTTGATCAAGTAGGTGGCAATAAATCTATGTAAATTAAGTAGTCATTTTTATTCTTGAAGAAGTGTGTTGTATGCTCAATTAAAAAATTATCCAATTGAACCTTTATCATTGGAGGGATAACATTTGATAATTATCACAAAAAACTGAAAACAAAATATAAATTAATAAAAATAATTAGAGCCAGGGTCTCAAACTCATTATTGCCATCGTCTTTTTGTTGGTGGCCCACATCAGTGTTCGATTTTTAAAAGCATAAAACAAGTTAGAAAAAGTAGTTTGTCTTTTAAAAACACTGTACAATATTACAGTGTAAACAGATAGTAAACATCTTCTCACCTCAATTCTTAAATAATCAACTACAGACTTTTAATGATAACTAACACATTTAAAAATAAAATAAAATCGTCTCATGGGCAAAATTTAATTAATGTTTAACTACTTGTCATGGGAAAGATGTTGGGGGTTTGTGGGATGTAAGTGGCCCCTGACCCGAGAGTTTGGATACCCTAGTTTAAAGGTACAGTATTAGGAATTTCTTCTTTTTTTTAAATTACAAAATCGTGTGAAATTTCTCTCATGATTAAAATATATTTTAAATATGTTTTTGTCTCTTGATTTTGCTAGGAACCACATACTTGGCGCCTGTGGCAGCAGATTCACTGGTAACACAAGAATTTCCCAAGTTTGAGATCAAACGAAAGTTCAAAGTGTATTATTATTATTATTATTATCATCATCGTCATTATTTTTATTATTAATAGTAATAATAGCATCTTACAAACTGCATCTTTTACAGCTTTATTCGTGCAAATTTTAAGGGCAACCAAATATTTCAAAACATTTCAAGGGCTGTTAGGTCAGCTTTTCTTCAAGCTGTAGGTAATGTCACTACGTGTCTGTGTAGGTTCTCAGTCATCCAGGTCATTTAATCCAAAAAATAGTTACATTGAAAGCAACTGGCTAAGGCTAAGGAACAGTCCCACATCAAAGGAGTTTTAAAGACCTGCGGCTACCCCAATTGGGCCTTCTCCAAAGCCACCTAAACCAACCAGAAGAACAGAGAGGAGAACGGTAACTAACGGAACAACATTGTCATTCCTTATGTTGCCGGGACCTTCAAAAAAACTTAGGAGAATTTCTAACCAGCACCAAATTCCTGTCCATTTCAAACCCACCAACACACTTAGACAAAAACTGGTTCATCCAAAGGACAAAATACCTCACCACAAACAGAGCAACGTTGTATATGCAGTATACAGTGCAGTGAGGACAGTGCCCTGACATTGGGGAAACCAAACAACCACTGTACAAGTGTATGCAACAACACAGAAGAGCCAGCTCCTCAGAGCAGGACTCATCTGTTCATCAAAAAAAATTGAACTCAACCCTCCCAAACACACGCACACAGAACTGATCACCCCCCCTCACTGCACTGTCTGCCTCCGTACTCACCACCATCCACCTGTACCTTTGCCTCTTTTACATATCCACCACTTGCACTGTTGAAATGCTATAAAATGCACTATTGACTTGTAATACAATGCACTATTACCACCTCATCTGCTGCTAATTATATTATTATATTACTATATTTATTATGTACTTCATGTATATACTTTTTGACATGGTACAACATGGTTGCAAATCTCTTTTTTCTTCACCCGACCAATTGCAATTGTAATGTACACTACTCCTTTCATTGAACAGACTACACATGCACCTAATGTCTTTTGTTGCACCTTAATGTTTTATTGCACAGACTATACAGCACTTTAATGCTATACATGCACCTTATTGTTATTGCACCTTAATGTTTTTCGTTCAGTATTGTCTGTCTGTCAGCGCACGGGAAGGCGAGGAACGTAATTTCGATACCTCTGTATGTTCTGTACTTGTGAAGGTATTGACAGTGGTGGCCTAGTGGTGGCCTAGTGGTGAAGGATGGCATCGTCCTCAAGCACTGCTCCCCGGGCGTGCCCACTGTTCACTTTGGTGATGGGTTAAATGCAGAGGGTAAATTTCGTTGTGCATGGTGTGCTGTGCTGTGCTGTGTCACAATGACTAATAAAGATAAGTTTAAAGCTGACCTTGACCTTGATCTACATCTTGAGGACAAAGGACACACTTTTGTGGATGAGGATGTACATATCCTCGCCAGAGAAGACAGATGGTTTGAGAGAGGGGTGAAGGAAGCCATCTACGTTAATTTGGAGAAATCATCTCTGAATAGAGGAGGTGGTTTGAGACACAACCTTTCATCCACCTACAATGTCGTGCCCAAACAATTTCAACCCTCCCCCTGAAAACAAGACGACAGTTTCAGTTCAAAGGACACCCAGCCAATAGTGTCGCTCAGGTGAAACATAGCTATGGTATCACTCCCCATTCACACCTCCAACCTGGTGACTTTACATTCCACCCTCCTTTGAATAGGGTGGGTTTCACCACACCTCCATCCCCCCTTTCTGCAAAGACCCTCGTTATAGGTATGTAGCCCCCGAAGGCTAAATACCAGAATTTCCTAGTAGTCAGTTAGAACTGAAGAAGCCTCTTGGATGAGAGGCGAAACGTCTTCAAAAAACCTACTTTGTCCAATTACTTTCGATGTAACTATTTTTTGGAGTAATGTCACTACAATTTAATTTTTCTCAGCTATTTCTAACGAACACTGACCTTCAGCTCCTGCAACATCCACCTCAGCTATGTATATTGTATGTAAAGGGGAAAGGGGGAGCATAAATAAACAAGGGGATTGTGGGATAAGCCCAGTGCTGAGAGGAAACATCCATCAGTATTGATACTGATAGACGCCTTGCTCCTGTTCCTGTCAGCTCTCTGGCTCAGCTGTTGTGTAATAGGGTGTTTTGGCGGCTTTCCTGAAAATGAAGAATGTTTTGTTTTAAAACATTCAAATATGTGCATGCATGCATAAGCTTTCGAAAAACCACATAAGTGATGGTTGAAAAACAGCCCAGACACATTGCTGGAATAGTTTGCACTGGATTGGATTGAAGGCTGACTGTTAATGGATGCATACCACACGGTCACACACTGTTGGAAACCCTGGAGTATAACAGGGAAGAATTTCCTTTTAAATGCTTTTTCCTGATCTCTCCAGAACAAAAAATAAAAATAAAAACAAAAAACCCTGAGCAGCAAGAGAAATTTGAAGAAAAAATAAATTGTCAAACCTGTGTTGCTCCTATCCAGCAGTGAGTGTTTGCCAGGAAAGTGTAAAAAATACTTTCCTGTTTTTGAAAGAAATGTTAGTCTTACTTCCTCACTAGATCTCACTCTTTTACGTTGAAACATATAATTTTCAGAAATCATTACTGTCAGGAAACTTTCTCTGTTAGATAGGACTGTAAAATATGCTGTTAGTTCATACCCCAGTTTCCTAACACACGAAGAATTCAAATAAAGATCAAATAAAGATCTGATCAAATAAAGAATCAAACACGAGATCTCAAAGTTTTAAAAGTTTTACTTGCAGCAAGGAGTGCAGAACAATGGTTACATTCAGAACTGCACTGAGGAACATCTCAGTGCTCAAGGTTTAAATACAGTTTTTTACACACACTTCAATGGTCAGCACCTTGGCGCTTCACAGCCATGTGGTGTTCACACGCCACTTCTGAGCGCTGATTGGCAAAGGCTGCTCCAAACAAAGATTCTCCACCAATAGGAGCCATGTGCATGTGCTGCACTTAATCAAGTCAGATAAGATCATGCAATTCTGATGTTTTTCTCTCTTTGTCTTTTGTCGGTCTCCTTATTTGGGCAAAGAAACTAGTTCTGGCCGGTTCTGTGTCCTGTCTCTATCTCCAAGTGTAACAGTCAGTACCAGTCAGTGCTATCCATACCATCCTGTTATGTAAACCATCAGCATGCACACATTTCTTCAGTACTTCTCCTTTTAGTACAGCATTTAAAAACAAACATAAATTGATATGGAAACTTAATATAATGAATATATTGTAAAGATTGAATAAATGTATTTACAACATCCTAACAATTACGTTCCTGTAAACATCTTTTTTTTCTAACCCCTTTCAATTGTTGACTTTCCTCGGCCCAGCAGTTAAGGGTATAGGAAGGTGTTTAATAAGAGTGAGTTTGATTTGGCAAATGGAGTAGACAGAAAAGGCAGGTGTTCCTGGTCTGGAGGCCTTTGCCTTTAAATTTATTGAGCTGCTGCATAGTCAGCTCAACTCACTGAGGAAAGACCTGAGGGCGGCTTTACGTAACCATGGCAATGGCTGAACCACTGTTTCTATTTTGTGAGCATGTGCAGTAAGGTATGGTAAACCTGGCAGTCATGTACAACTAAAAAAAATAACGGTTGATACTCTTGCAGGTAGGAGTCAAGTAGGAATAGAGCTACTACTACTCACTATTATAATGGACTGCTTTGTTACTTCACAAAGCTGGTGAAATCAGAATGGCTTGTTTTCAGAAAAATAAATACAGATTTAGTCATTTTATAAAAATAATCAACTTAGTAGTTAAAACTGGCACGTAAGGAGTAATCAGACACAAATATGTTCACCAAAACTCAAAACAAATCAAGTTTGCATAATATGTACAGCCAAAGCTAGTTGTTAATGGTGTGTAATCGAAGTTGGCTTCAATAATGTTGCTTTTATAGAATCAGAGGACCATTAAAAGCCAGACTTGTATGAGCTACAGAGGGGAACTGGACCACATTTTTACTCTCTACATGGCCATGTGATGCTAGCACTGTCTGTTCTCCTTCTCTATCCTGGCTTCGGTTTATGTCTGTTAGGCAGTGGCACAGTTTGCCAGAATGAAATTTACTGGACAAGAGACCAAAAAAAAAAAAAAGAGCAAATGCGTTGGGCTGAAAGCTTCAAGAGAACATATTCATAGTACTCCGATGTTTAGTCAGTAGCAAGTAGAACTGTGGTTCTGATAAAAACATTTTATGTCTTGTCCAAGAGATTTTCCCAGTTCTGTCAAGAGTCGTCAGAACTGACAAAGCCTCTGGGACGAGAGTGGAAATGTTTTCACAGTGTGCACAGTAAATGAGCATATTGCAGACATTCACAAGACGATTCACAAGGACAGACGATGGAAATGAGTGCAGAAAGGCAGACTAGTGCTTCAGTGTGTTCTGGAGAGAATCAGGCACATTGGATGGATGTTTCATTTATATAGAAAATGAGTATGTCTAGTTATAGTTACCTGGGTGGTTTGCAGAAGTGTAAACAAGTCCATGTAAAAATCTTTCAGCTGATTCTCTGATCTCTACACTGTTAGAATAGTATACGTTATCTACTGAGCCTGTGCACAAAAGAAAACCACTAGATTACACACATATTATTCCAATAGGTGTATTTCACCCATTTGACTGATAGAATACAGTGTAATAAAACTACATGTACAGTATATACTCAGGTGTATTTTGCCCATCAGAATAGCATAGTGTATTAAACTCCTTTCAGTTTAGTGTGTCTGTGTATAAAGGCATAAATATGCTAATCAATAGTTAAAAACACTCGTCTCACAAGGGCATATATTGCTCTGATAGTATATATTCTGTGTATATAAACTGATAACTATCAGTTTGAGGGACCTATGCTATTCTGATGGTGTATACTGATCCGTCAGAACACCTGTTCATCTTTTAACAAATAAGCCAAATATCACATATATCTAATTTTAAAGACCTCATTTATAGCTAGTCTATTTAGGTGAATAATAAAGAGGACATAGAGAGTGTTTGAGTAGAAGCCGAGGAGGAAGAGAGAGAATGAGATGGATGAGCTGCTGCGGAAACAGGTGAAGTAGCTCATTGTAGTATTAGCAACCCACTTTATACCGTAATGAGCGTTCTAGGAACGCAGTTCTAAACCAACAACAAAGCGTACACACTTCTAACGCAGTGTTCTGCTGCCACAATTGGAGTCTGTTCAGCTGTGATCCAGAAATAATTAGGAAGAAACCCAATAGGAGGAAGTTTAATTGAAAATCCAGAGGAAAACAGGTTTTTGAAATACTAGTGTTATAAATAACAGGAAATAATTTAAATACATTAAGGTCACTATACCTTACAAGATAACAAAAGTCATTATAGTAACATTATACAGATGGTTACATAAAGGAAGTGCGTGTGGTGCTCCTTACTGTCTGTTTACTGTCACTACACAAAGTGACCCAGCAGATGTTCTGAGTTTATTTAACAAGTTCACTGACATTATTTTGTTTCTAAAACAAAAACCCCTGTCCTTAGATTCTGCACCAAGAATATCACTAACAGAGACCTTTATACACATCTAAACCTCACTAAAGTTTAAAGCAGGGGGAAATGATGGCCTTTCTGCAGTCTCTGCTCTTCATGAAGTATACTGTATCACACAGAAATGTCCATGGGTAAAAGCCTCTACTCCACTTTCTGAAGATGAATATAATGGTAATAATTCAATCACATAATTAGTTAATATTAAGCAGCTTTTACACTGGATTATCTTCCTACTCGCCTCACTGTAACTGGGTGACCTACTGGGATTTACAATGGGACAGGAAGAAGATTAGAATGTGGAGGCAGACATGAACTGTTTTCACTGTGCCTTCTTTGCCCCGAAATACTAAGTCACAAAGTATATTTCATTAAAAAAAGTGTTTCTTTTTTTTTTCAAATAAGATGAAGTTGGGGATACTGAGGCTTCAGCTAGAAGCTAGACCAATTTGTTCATTATGGGAAAATTGTATTAAAATTTAATATTAAAAAAAACAACTCGGCATAAAAAAACTTGAAATGAAATCAACATTCAGTCGTAGTCACCTCTGATTGTGAGGTGAGTCAGGGAAATCACCAAGATCATAAAAACACATTAGATGCTTTATTGTCAGCAGATTTTTTTGAAGTTTGGTGGATTTATGCTCACTCTCCTGTTTACCAAATGTATAGGGAAACCCAGCAATTGTATTTATTAATAAACAGGAAGTTCTAAAATATTCTTCTTTAGAGAGCAGTACCACAATTTTTTGTGTATTTATGAAAGAATAACAGAAACAAAATGTCTGCTCCTGCCATGATCTAAAGTGGTAAAAGAATCAGCAGTGATGTGAAGAAAATTAACTGGGTTTGAATGGAGGCTGCTGGTAGTTTACCAAGGTAAAGTGAAAACATTACAATATCAGTAGCTTATAGCCTATGCATGTAGATATAGATCTGGCCTATATCCATTTTCATCAGTTAACCCCAGCTATATCAAGTTTGCCGTTTTTTTTTCTGCAATCACTCACCTAAACATCAAGCCTGTGTGCATTAACCTGAAAGGCAAAAGTACAGTAGACATCACCATCCGTGTTGTGCATGTTAACACACACACACACAAAAACGCACACACACAAAATCCCACATACACTATCTGTCCTGAATAGTTCACAGTCATGTCAACCATCCTTCTCCAAAGATACATATGGCCAAAGCTGTCTATACACCAGTACAATCATATACCTTTGTATGGAAGAACAAAGTCCAAAGTAAGTGGTGCTTTGTGACTGTTTTACAACTGTCCTGAGTTACAAGAGGTCAAAATACAGAAGGATACAAACATAAAATCTCAGTCTCAGCGTTCTTGGCTAAGTCAGAGCCAAGAACGCTGGTTACGCTGCTGAGAAGTTCGACCTGACAGAGTCTTCTCGTAGCTGGCGGTGCTTCCCCGTGTTGCTCTCCTCAATGCGCGAGCGGCGCTCGACAGTGATCCTGTAGTTCTTTCTGCAGCGGAACCAACACATTACAGGGAGGTTAAAAATCCTGTAAGCAGCTTTATTTTCCCTGAAATATTTTCAACAGTAATTACTAGACAAGCAACCCCATTTGAATTCCAGGCGACACAACCCAGGGTTACAACCCCAAGGTTGAAAAACACCATATTAAAGAGTGACACTGTACAATAAAATACTTTTTACAACTACTTCTATACTTTTTAGCTAATCAGGGCAAAATAAATATATAAATACCTGAAAAAGTAGAATCCTATAAGCATAGCTGTTCCCAGCACAGCTCCCACTATGACTCCGGTCAGCGCTGACACTCCTAGTCCACCTGTGGGAGGCAGTCACTTGTCAAAACCTGCACATATACAGAACATGCAGTAGGTGACAGGCTTGAATGAACAGTAGTAAACTTACATGATTTGTTTGTCATCTCTGGCTGTGATATAGGTGATCCTTTCAAAGTAAAATGTTCGTCGTTGAAGGCTGGCAGCTTCACAAAAGATTTATTTTCAGCATAGTAGTTGGCCACCAGCTACAACATAGAAGAACACATTGATATAACTTATTAAAGTGTTTAATCAAAGGGTAACTCTGGATTAATGAAGATTACTGACTAATCATGGTTAATCCTAATAAATCAACAGCTTTTTTTCCTGTTTATTACTGGGACAGAAAGACAAATCTTGAAAGTGGCTTGGTGAACACATTGACAGTTGTTTTGAAAAGGTCCATGAAGCTGTAGTCCTAAACAATATAAATCAGTCTTTAGTTCCCCACACAATACATTATTCCAGTCAGCTTGTCTTTCTGTGGCGCTTTGGCCCAGAGGCAATGTCTCTGTCATTTGTGTGGAACCCCAGGGTTCACCTCCTGGGCAAGATCGAATCCCAGTTAATGTGGTTGGCGCCTTCCAGTGGACTTACCATCCGCAGGAAGGTTCACGGAGGGCGATGCAGTGTGATTTAGGTGGTGGTTATGGAGACGCTGCCCCCCGACCCGGTAACGGATAAGCAGACGAAAATAGATGGATGGGTGGGCTTGTCTTCCTGCCCAACACTTGATAAAGATGATCTAACGCAAGCCGGGCCTGTGTCCAGAAGTTGAACCCTCCACAAACACATGCTGGGCGTTGAAATGATATCTGAAGCGGCAACCGCTTTATGAAACAAAACCTCTTTCCTGCATTGTGCATCACAATGTGTCAACTGTGTATTAGAGCAATAGTAAGAGGAGGAATGGTGGAATTATTGCCCTTCTTCTTCTTTCTTCTTTCGGCTTGGTCCCTTTTTCAGGGGTTGCCACAGCGAATCATTGATTTCCATCTCTCCCTGTTCTCTGCATCTTCTACTCTGACTCCAACTATCTGCATGTCCTCCCTCACTACATCCATATATCTCCTCTTTGGCCTTCCTCTCTTTCTCCTCCCTGGTAGCTCCATCTCTAACATTCTTCTCCCGATGTATCCACTGTCCCTCCTCTGCACATGTCCAAACCATCTCAATCTGGCTTCTCTAGCTTTTTCTCCTAACCTTCCTGTCTGTGTTGTCCCTCTAATGACCTCATTCCTGATCCTGTCCATTCTTGTCACTCCTAAAGAGAATCTTAGCATCTTTAACTCTGCCACCTCCAGCTCCGCCTCCTGTCTTCTGCCTATTGCTACCGTCTCTAAACCATACATCATGGCTGGGCTCACCACCCGCCTGTAAACCTTTCCCTTCACCTTAGCTGACACTCTTCTGTCACAGATCAGCCCTGACACTTTTCTCCAGCTGTTCCATCCTGCCTGTACCCTATTCCTCACCTCTCTTCCACAGTCGCAGCTGCTCTGAACAGTTGATCCTAAGTACCTAAACTCCTGCACCTTCACCACCTCTGCTCCTTGTAACCTCACGATTTCACTGTTCTCCCTTTCGTTTACACACATGTACTCTGTCTTGCTACGACTGACCTTCATTCCTCTTCTTTCTAGTGCAAACCTCCACCTCTCTAGGTTCTCTTCTAGCTGCAGCCTACTCTCGCTACAGATCACAATGTCATCTGCAAACAACATAGTCCATGGGGACTCCTGTCTGACCTCATCTGTCAATCTGTCCATCACCACAGCAAACAAGAAGGGGCTCAGGGCCGATCCTTGATGTAGTCCTTCCAAGTTTCTCTCCCTAACACCAAACCTACCTATCACTTCCTCATCTCCTCTGTTCCCTTCCCCTACATGACCATTTAGGTCTGCTCCAATCACCACTCTCTCTCCCTTGGGGATACTCTCTATCATCCAATCCAGCTCCTTCCAGAACTTCTCCTTTTCTTCCAACTCACAGCCCACCTGTGGGGCATAACCGCTAACAACATTTATCATCACTCCTTCTTTTTCTACCTTCAGACACATCAACCTGTCTGACTCTCGTTTCACCTCTACCACATTTCTTACATATTCTTCCTTTAGGATCACCCCTACTCCATTTCTCTTCCCATCTGAACTATGATAAAACAGTTTGTAGCCTCCTCCAATGTTTCTAGCCCTGCTGCCCTTCCACCTGGTCTACTGCACACACAAAATATCTACTCTTCTTCTCTCCATCACATCAGCTATTTCTCTACTTTTCCCTGTCATTGTACCTACATTCAAAGTTCCAAACTTCAGACCAACACTTCTATTCTTCCTCTTTTTTCTTTTTGTCTGAATCAATCGTCCTCCTCTTCTTCTTTGTCTTTGACCAACAGTAGCCCAATTTCCATCAGTGCCCTGTAGGTCAACGGCACTGTTGGCGGGCGTTGTTAACCCGGGCCTCGACCGATCCGGTATGGATATTGTTATAGTGATGCGCATATTTGATATGGCTAAAAGTTTTACGCTGGATGCCCTTCCTGACGCAACATCATTTATTCGGGCATGGGACCGGCACTATAAAACACTGATTCGTGTACCCTCGTGGCTGGTTTGGTGGAATTATTGCCCAGGCATTTAAAAAAGTCACTAAGTCTCAGCGTGTTACTAAATGTCTGAACAACTTCTTAAGATAAGGTTTGTGTGGGAACAGGTGTTAACGCCAAATGATTTAGAATACAACATGCTCAAAATCGTGTTACAAGTGCATAGCAACATGAACCTAATACTACTACTGAGACAACCTTTTACCTATTGTAATGAAGCAGAATAAATCAACTGTTTACAAACAACTTAGAAGAATTAGAAAACTTTTTTCCCCTTGTTTTTCTTCGTGTCGGTGGTTAGTGAGCTGAAATCATATCTCTAAGGCGTGCAAATAACTAGTAAGATATATTCCATTTACCAGAAGTGTTTGGTTAGATATTAGTTAGTTTTTTAAAATATGTTTTATATCAATAAATTGTCTTTATAAATGTTGCATTGTTGTTTCTCAGAATGTTATTAGACCAACTTTAAATTCCATTTATTTAGCTCTTTTTGTGTTCTTTTTCTTTTACTTATTGTTTACATGATGATGTAAACACACACACTCATATGGAAATACCAATATAATGCCTTAGAGAAGATCAGTGTGTTTGTATTCTTACTTCATAGGTTCCTGCCTCAACATCCGTCATGGACATCAGGGAGAAATCTCCGTTTCTGTCTCCATTTACATCTATGGACACTTGGCCAGCAATTCCTGTCAAACACAATGACCACATCACATAACTACTGCGTTCAAGACATATATAAAAATGTACAGAGACTCCAGCTCACCTTTCAAAATAGGCCATTTAATTAAGTATGGGCACCACTCACACTGAGCTGATGCATATCACAGTTATGTCCTTTGGTGTTTTATATCATTGTTTTAGTAATTTACCCCACACTAACTAAGAACATAACATCTGTCTCTGTTGCAAACTAAAGGATTTAAAGCTCTATGTAAAAAGAAAAAGAAAAAAGGAATTCATGGGAATCCAACAGTCACAAATGAGCTACCATGTCTGGGTTCAGTAATGGGACATGGATCATTTGGTACAGGGTCATACAGAGAGAATAACATTTTTTTCATTTAAGTTATTTTAAAAAAACAAAACAAAAAACAAAAACAAACAAACAAAAAAAACCCAAAGTTAGTCTGCATAGCATTTTATTTTGAAAAATAAACAATGTCTTTGCGCTTTCTTTTCCCCCGACCCCGAATTTTGTTTAATGCACTGTTTAGCTCGCAAATTAACTTAAAAATCAGTAAAAAAACAAACAAAAAAAGGGCAAAAGGCCTAATGATGAGATAATAGAAGACTCCAAAACTGTCACCAAAATAAAGCTACATTTGAAAGACTCCTGAAATGAATAATATAAAATAATAATTATATATAATAATAATAATAATAATAATAACTGAAGTCCCTCATTCATCCCACAATAGGGAAATTTGCAGTGTGAGTCTTTGCAACCTGAAGAAACTCCCACAGGAGGCGCCATTAAGTATGTGGTTCCTCAGGGGCTCGAAACCAGGAACTTCTGCGTGTAAGGCAGATGTGTAAGGCAGTGGTAATAACTGCTACATTACTGAAGCAGAACATTATATATGTAATCATTTAATTATATATGACGTGTGATCTGTATTTTGTTATCATGGAACCATGTTGGCAGGAGAAGCTCTACAGACACTTTCAAACCCAGAATATTTTGATAGACAGTCTTTAAATATCAGTTTCAACGGATTCCTCCAAAATCACTGAACTGTTCACTGTGACTGACCTTTTTCCTGAATATGACACTCATGGAACAATTCATAACTACAGTTCATGAGGCCAGTGGAAAGATCAACCAAACATGGACCTCTGAGCAACAGCAACAACAACAAAAACAACAGCAGCAGCAGCAGGGGTTAAGTCAATGTTGACATGATCACAGTGTCAAAAATGTGTCCATGGTGCTATAATCGGAAGGAATCCTGTTTTTGTTCTAACGTAACTAGATTTTTGTATAAGGTCTGCAATCTTTAGAAGAACTATAGGAGTGGGGAGTTTGCTAGATCACCACAGGGTCAAATAAGGTATAGGTTGCTAGTAAGGGGGCTAATGTTTGATAATAGGAAGAAAATCAAGAGAAGAATGCGGTTTACCTTCAAATGTCCTGTTCCACATGCGAGAAGTGATCGCTGTTCCATTCTTCTTACTGTATCCACTCTTCATGGCCTTGTGTAAAGCAATGGCGTACAGCAGCATGGCATCATGAAATCCCTCAACAAAAATGTTGACCTGCAGTAGTACATGAAGAGGATGTAGTAGTGAGGTGGCTGCAGCTACTTACATAGCAGCATCTAAAGTCTTTGACAGTTTTTCCACATAAACACATTCGACAGCTTGCAGATATGTAGCAGTTGTGTAGTCCGTCAACTAAACAGCAGAAACCTTTCAGACATAGGTATAAATGTTACACACCTAAATTTATAAGTTTCTTAAATTGAATTATATATATATATATATATATATATATAAAATAATAATAGTAATAAGAAGAAGAGGAAGAGAAAGAAGATTAAAAAGCTTAGTCAATCTCAGTACACCTTATTGTCATAAAATATACATATGTAATATATATACATACAACAAAAAAATGCCCATCCATCCATTTTCATCCGTTACCGGGTCGCGGGGACAGCAGTCTCTATGACTGCCAGCCAAATCACACTGCACCGTACCAAACCCCCCGAACCTTCCTGCGGGTGGTGAGTCCACTGGAAAGTACCAACCACCCTAACCGGGATTCGATCTTTTCCAGGAGGTGAACCCTGTGCCTCCACACCAAGATATTGCCTCTGGGCCAAAGCACCACCATGTATACTTATTAATAATTACATTATGGTTGTGGTAATAATCTGTTTTACCCCATTTCATTTTAGTGATACATGCCTTATCTCACTGATATAAAGAAGCATAAAATGTCAGAAGGTTCAGAATTTAGGTTTAAGGAATAATGATAAATACTGAGGTTTTAACTTTTCTGTTGTGCCTTGATTTTACACCATGTATTTTAAAATAATAATTTTACAATGGACTATGTTGTTTTACTTACTTCTCCTATTCCTTCTACTACCAACGGGTTTCCCTGTGCCTACAGAAGTAAACGTTTGCCACATTACTCTCAGTGTAGGAGTTGATAAACTTGGATCCTCTGCTGTGTCCTAATGTTCTGTGTTCTCTTTTGTATATTGCCTACTCCTAACAAGCTGTTTCACTGAAATGTCCTAAAATGCATACCCACCCGCACTCTTTTATTCTCTGCCAGGTAAAAATAGACACACATCTAATGTTAAACATTCGCGATTCAATCTTTAATTTCATGTTACATTCATATAACATGGGGTAAGGTGACCCAAAGGACCTTACAAGGGATAAACAACTAAGAATTTTGGAAAGGACAAGATGAAAAGTCAAATCTGTGACAGCAGAAGAGCAGCAGTCAGTAGTGAGACCTGCTTGATGTCTGGTTTAGAGACAGTGACTGTGTCTAAGAGACAAAAGGCAGAGATGAAGATGTGCGATGGAGACAGATGATCTGTTGTGACCCTTGAAGGCGACAACAAAAATAAGGAAAAGATGAGGAAAAGTCATACACTCTGGTTTCAGACACAGACGTTGTACGTACACTTTCACAGTCCTTGCAGTTGCTAAGTTCTGTTTTTTCACTGGACTGTCTCATTTCCACAGTGAAGTTCTCAAACTCAGGCTTGATTGACCTGAGCAGCGTCAATGTGTTCAGGGAAGCGTAGGCCTGTCTTGCATCGTTGTCGTAATTATCTCCTCTCTTCCATGACCCGTTTCCTGAGGTGAAAGAAAGAAAAAGATGAGGCAGGTTTTCTGAATTAAAAACACCATTGATTTATAACATGACTGGTTTCAATGGACCAACAGTAAAGAACAACTGCTGCTTTATAGAGTTATTTACACTATCCTCACAAACAAATAAAATACTTTGGAGAATACATATTCTAGGATGCATGGAAAGACAGTAATAAACACACAGCATTTTTGGATAATGAATATTGATCCTTAAATCATAACAAGGGACCAATATTTAGTAAACCAAGCTCTCTCACACTACCCTATAAATGTTTTTTTATTATAAATGTATAAAATAAAAATATATAACACACATACATGCAATAAATGGTTGTATGTGACAGTGGACCCCAAAACACTACAGTACATCAGTCTTACTTCGTCATACCTTATCACTTCAAACAGATTCAGGTGAATTGTCAAGCTTTTAAAACAAATTGCATACAAGTGAACACATTTAAAGCAGTAAAGTGGTTTAATTTACCGTAGGACGAGGCATTGAAGAGTTCAACATTAAAGAACATATAACTGCCATTGGTCAGGCCCCGTCTGTGTGCTGCCAGCATGACCTCTCGTATTCCTTCGGCTCCCATACACATGATGACCACTGGGGAAAAAAAGACACAGATACAGTCAAGATGTTACATTTATTTTTGAAGTAGTTTCTTTTTTAACTAACATAACATTTACCCAACATTTACGAATTTAGAAATTGATAGCTGCAATACTAAAGGGGGAGAGAGAGAGAGACAAAGAGTTCCCTTCTATGCCCCACACCCTTTTTAATTGTGGTTTTATTCTTAGCCTGCTGGTGCAGCATTTACACCATTTATGCTGTTTGAAAGACTCGATGCTAAAGGGAACCTGGTTAACATTACTTTGTTTCCCTTTCATTGTGCTGTTGACAATTACATTTGGAAACTGATCTGGACTGCAGTCATGCCAGTCAGGAACTCACAATTTATATCAATCCACACATTTGGTCATTCTGGCAATGAGCTGCTGACCAAAAAAAGAAAAAAACCAACAAAAAAACATGTTCCTGACCCATTCTTGCTTACACTCTGAGCCTTTGGTTTACAGTGAAAAGTCAACCTAGATACGCACACCAGTTAAAAAGTAACCGATTCATTGAGAAATCTCAAAGAAGGTACATTTTTTGGTCTTTTGTCTCTGTCCTGGCTTTATAAGTGTTATGTAGTAATTAAAAAGAAATACATTTGTTATTAAATACTTGTTCTTTTCTTTCAAACTAATTAGTAAGAAAACAGCTAATCTATATAATATTTATATTTAATGGGATTTTTAAGAGTTGCACCATTTATTGTAGAACTGGAGTTATCAGTGAAATCCCTCACTGTTTGCACTTGTAAATGTCAATGAAGTATTTATGGTGAATATACCCGAACCGTGATATTGTTCAGTCCTTGGTATTTTTCCTCCTTAATGCTGCCTCGAGACGGGACAGCATGTCATTTCAGAACCACTAGTTCATATGTTTCCATGTGTATCTGTGAGATAAAACCAGAATGTGTGGTCCACTCAGCCCTGACAGGCGGTGGGAGGGAAAAAAATACAGACCCAGTGGCGTTAGAACAGAAAAAAAAACATTTTTAATTCTTTTAATTCTCTTTCACTATTTTAAAATAGTTTTATTTCTTTAAAATAAAACTATTTTTAATGCATGTCCATCACATCCGTCTGTTTTAGTGAGTCATTACCATTACCTTCCGTGTATGAAGCACATGAGCACAATCTCCTCTGTGGCTAATTTGCAACAATCTGGTGTTGGTTGCACAAAATGTAACAAGTGGATGTGTAGTGTAAGAGTCTGGCTTTCCAGGGAACATTACTCTGATTAGAGCCGGCAGATGGAACAGACACCCGGCAGTTTTAGTTACGGCTGAAGGACTGCATGCAATAGTCTGGTTCCGTGAATTATTTCTGCATTAATTACACAATGTTTATTCCCATTTTTAAGTAATTTGTAGGAAAAACATGCAATATTTCCATGAAGCGTGTACAATATATCATGTGTGTCACATGTTTGTTGCAGACCTAAGGGTTGAAAGTTCAAAAACGTTTTTAAAATTATTTTTATCTTATACCTAGGCTGTATATGAGCGATGGACTGCCTCTTTAATTCTAATTTGAAAATCACTTGGGAATGACATTCTGTTACACTTCCACTTCTGACCTGCAGGGGCTGGCTCCAGAAACTTTGGCTACCACTCAAAGCGTTAACGCAATGCACTGATTCTTTACAAGGTGGAAACACCTTGTAAATATAATAAAAGAACATATTTCCATATTAAATACAAATGATAAAGCTTGAAAAGGAGTCACCACAGTGGATCATCTGCTTCCATCACACACTTCTTCATCTCTCATTTCACACCAACCACCTTCATGTCCAACTACACACGTTCCAAAACTCTTCTGTGGGATTCTTCTCCTAGCTAGCTGACAACTACATTCAGCATCAAGTTGACCCAAATGCAGTGTGGAGCTAAACTACAACATGGAGGGTGTAATCTTGTGTTCCTCACAATTTATATCACAGGTCTGTCTGTTTCCTGTTCCTGCTGTCTGCTGTGTGGGGTAATCTGTGTCATCATACTCACCTGTGTTTCTGTGATTAGTCTCACTCGTGAGAGTTTGGTTATTTACACTGTCCTCGCAAACAAATAAAATACTTTGGAGAATACATATTCTAGGATGCATGGAAAGACAGTAATAAACACACAGCATTTTTGTATCATGAATACTGATCCTTAAATCATAATAAGGGTTTTTAATGTTTAATTAGTACTTCAAAGCAAGGCATCTACGATTGAATCCATTTTGACCAGACCATTTGCTGAAATACAGCCCTAAACAGTTACAGAATCTTCTTACTACATCATTTATAAAAGTCATTTTCTTCTCTATCCTCTTTCACTACATCACTCAGCTCATCAATATTTATTGATTATATATATATATGAATATATATATATGAATGATTGGAAATAAATAAACCAGGGTCTCCAATGAAGAAAACACTGTAACCCCCAGCATCCCTGTTAATAAGGAAGATCCAGTCTTGCTGGAACATTCCTCACAACTCTGTCACTTAAACACACCTCCTGAAATATCCCTTGAGTCAGTGGGACAAACTTCACCTCAGTCCTGTCAGCACTATAGCACCCTTTAATTACACTGGCCTCTACACACACTACTGGCCCTGTGTGTGCTCTGTAGGCCATTCCACAGGGCAGCACTTGCAGCCAGTAGCATTTTAAAACTACTGGATCCTTCTTTTTACTCGGGCACTGATGGTAATTAGACATTAACTGAGGTATGGGGCAGCACATGGTGCACTTACTGCACCCACAGTGTGTTTCCAGTGCTGGTCATAAAAACCTAGAGCATTTATGCAAATATGTGGCTTCATAGTGCCTTAATTCCCTAATAAAGAGATTTAGGTCATCAGAGAAGAACAGGATTAAGAAGCAATAGAAAGACGAAGAAGTTTTGCAGTTTATCACTGATATCTCAGATGGCAGAATAATCTGACTGGTGAAACTGTCCGAGATTAACACTATTCTTTTTTCTAAATCCCACACTGCGCTCCCCCCCACGGGGCCTAGTTTGGAGTTGTCTTTTTTCCCTCCTCCTCCTTCCCTATCGTTTTTCAGTTGTTTTTCATCTTGGCCACTGAGAGTGAGAGTTGCCGCTGCTCTCCGGGCGTATGTGTTTTATTTTGTTTTGTTTTATGTACAGTGTCCTTGGGTGACTTGAAAGGCGCTTTTAAATAAAATGTATTATTATTATTATTATTATTGTCCCTGGTAATGTACACCTTTCTCTGGCTGAGCCCTAACACATTTGTGGTTGTATAGTAAGAGTGAGTCTTTGCCTCACAACTGTGCAGGAGCCCAAGGGGAGTTCTCCTCCAAACACAAAGACTTCATACAGACTCATGATGGGAGTGCATGTCTCAAGAGGATTTACATCAGAAATGGACCAATCGTGAGAGAGGTGCTTAGTTTTCCCTCCTAACTGGTTCTTAGATGCTGTAATATTGTGAGGTAAATAGTTAAGAAAAAGTTCTGTGGGGGTTTAGAGGAGCGAGGCACGAGGTACTTATGAAGACATACAAAGTCAGCTGAAAATTGTCTACTTGTTTTGATTCTGTCGTGAGACGGAACACAATGTACAACTTTTTGTACACTGAGAAGCTTTATGTGCTTTTAAAGTATGGTTGTGGAAACACACTTAGACATCCATCTCTAAAACTGTTTTTATCTAAGTTGCTTGAACGCAACATTGCCCACCAATAAAAAGCTAATCTGACTCAGTCGTAATGTCTTCTTCTTATCACTCCTTACCTGATACGGTAAGTTAATTACAAAACCAGTATTGCCGCCTAGCGTTCAAACATGTAATAACATCCAATCATAACATCCCCCTTTTTCTAAGGCTAAATGTATTAACATGAACTATCACATTAGCTGTGTCAGTTATTTTAACAATTTCTCTTTCAGCATAACTCTGCTACACATCTGCAGTATAAACTGTATATCAGAACATATTCACAACATCCGCCAATATACATTTTGTTCAACATGTATATTGAATTTTCTTTGTTTATAAGTTTAGTCTATCAGGCTTTCTGATTCCCCTTGTGGACCTTCTTAACTCAGGTTCACTTGGAGTAGGTGTGTGAGAGTCAGTGTTACCTGTCCATAATAGGTGTGGGTATTTCCTGAGATTCACCACAGTCCCTTGAGTAGTTTTTAACAGACTGCGACGATTTGTCCATCATCAGTTCTCACAGTGCAGCACAGTCACTTTTGCACTCCATCCATCAGCATCCTCAATCCTGACTGTGCTGTTGGTAGTCAGTGGAGGAAGATGCTTGGTTCTTCTGTTATAGAATGAGTTTTGTATGATTTTCTGCTGTTGTAGCTTATGTTTAATCTTTGAAGGATTCTTTTGCTTTAATTTGTCGTTTGGATGACTCGGCAAGGTTGTTCTTAGCTTCCTCTTCATCAGCAGTTCAGCTGGCGATAGACCACACTGAAGAGGTGATGCTCTGTAGCTCAACAGAGCCAGATGCGGATCTGAGTAGCTGTCAGTGGCTTTCTTTAGGCGTTGCTTGAGAATGTGAACTCCTTTTTCAGCTTGGCCGTTGACTGTGCATAGTGTGGGCTTGTCGTCACATGTTTGAAATCATATTTCCCTGCAAACCTTTGCCATTCTTTGCCGCTGAAGCAGGGGCCATTGTCACTTAACACAGTGTGTGGAATGCCATGCCTGCCGAAGATAGATTTTGCATGTGTTATGACACAGGTGGATGTTGCATTTGCTAGTAGCACCATCTCAGGGAAGTTTGAGTAGTAATCCATTACCACCAAATAGTCTTTACCCCTGAGATGAAACAAATCTATTCCTACTTTATCCCATGGTGCTGTTGGCACCTCAGCTACCATCATAGGCTCTTTGCTCTGCTTGTTCCTGTGTTTCTGGCATGTTCCACATTTACTTAATGTGTTTCAATGTCTTTGTTAAATGCAGGCCAGAAAACTGTCTCTCGCCCTTTTTTTGCACTTTTTGATGCTGAGATGGTCTTCATGTATCCTGTGCAATATGTCCATTCTCAAAGCCTGTGGAATGACTATCCTGTCTGCAGACCATCCACAGTACTAAGCTCACGTCTGACATGGTGTTAAGATATTGTAAATACATTTATTCAATCTTTACAATATATTCATTACATTAAGTTTCCATATCAATTTATACTGTTTTGTTTTTATATGTTGTACTAAAAGGAGAAGTACTAAAGAAAGGTGTGCATGCATGGTTTACATAACAGGATGGTGTATGGTACGGATGGCACTGACTGTTACGCTTGGAGATAGACAGAGAGACAGGCCACAGAACTGGCCTAAACCAGTTTCTCTGCCCAAATAATGAGGAAAACAGAACATCAAAAAGGAAAAGAATCCAAAGTGCATTTCTTTGATCTAACCTGAGTTACTGAGCAGAATAGCTCAGTACATGTACTGTACATGTTTTCTATTGGAGAATCTTTGTTTGAAGCAGCCTTTGCCAATCAGCGCTCAGAAGTTGCACGTGAACACCACATGGCTGTAAAGGGTTGAAAGATTCTTGCTGTGTGAGGTGTCTTCAGGCAAGGAGTGGAAGCAGCCGGTAGATGGTCGATTTGTTTTAATAACAAACATCAAACAAAACAGGTCCAACAATAAAGCAAAATAAACAACTGGAGAAGTATTCAAGGAAATCTCGTACAACAGTAGTTAATACGCAAATCCTGTCAAGAATAACTTCTGACTTCTCAAGACTTTTCAAGAATAACTACTGACTTCTCAAGACTTTTCAAGAATAACTTCTGACTTCTCAAGACTTTTCAAGAATAACT
>NC_024327.1:6638542-6653084 GCF_000523025.1 Cynoglossus semilaevis | reverse complement strand
AGCTGAGGAGAAAAACGGGCTTTTTATAGGCCACCTTTCATTGTGTTCTCACCAGTGGAAGTACAATCTTAGTTCGATAAAAGATACACTCGAGTTCATTGTTTTCAAAACTGCCATTCAAGTAGAAATTTAGTAGCCCTTTACGGATGGTGAAGTGAGGACTCCTGCTGCTCCGGCTGCTGTCGGGTGACGTCACGCCCCGTGGTTCCTGTCAGTGAATGAATTGAGGTAAACGTTTTAACTGCGACCTTCCAGTGGACTCACCACCTGCAGGAAGGTTTAGGGGTGTTGGTACGGTGCAGTGTGATTTGGGTGGAGACTGCTGCCCCCGCGACCCGGTAACGGATAAGCGGCTGAAAATGGATGGATGGATGGGGTTTTAACTGCGCACTTGTTCTGAAAACGATTTCAATGTAAAGGAGTAGAGCATTACAAACAAGAGAAGTGGAAGAAGAAGAAACACTCCAGTAGAGTGAGAACATTTTGTTAATTTGTATCCAGTGGCATGACAGATAGTTTGATGCACGTGGAGAGAGTTGGAATAAAAGGGAAATGTAGAGACCGTAGCTCCAATGAGATGAAAGAAAAACAGACACCCCTATTTTATTTTTTTTAATTATTACTGAATTTATTTTAATGCCTTCAGTCATCTGTTGGCGCTCATATCACTACACTGCTGTGACATGCTACGCCACTAGATGGCGTATCGCATTTGTGGTATAATGGGAGTCACGCGAACACAGGGAGAATAAATCCTGCTGTCATGATGGTAACACCAGCAAAACGTGTTGTTAAGATATTGTAAATACATTTATTCAAATATTAACGATATATTCATTATATTAAATTTCCATATCAATTTATAGTGTTTGTTTTTCAATGCTGTGCTAAAAGGAGAAGTACTGAAGAAAGGTGTGCATGCTGATGGTTTACATAACAGGATGGTGTATGCTACTGATGGCACTGACTGTTACGCTTGGAGATAGAGACAGATAGTCACAGAACCGGCCTGAACCAGTTTCTCTGCCCAAATAATGAGGAAAACAGAACATCAAACAGGAAAAGAATCCAAAGTGCATTTCTTTGATCTAACCTGAGTTACTGAGCAGAATAGCTCAGCACATGTACATGTTTTCTATTGGTGGAGAATCTTTGTTTGGAGCAGCCTTTGCCAATCAGCGCTCAGAAGTGGTGCGTGAACACCACATGGCTGTAAAGGGTTAAGGTTCTGACCATTGATGTGTGTGTAAAAAACTGTATTTAAGCTTTGAGCACTGAGGAGTTCCTCAGTGCAGTTCTGAATGTAACCATTGTTCTGCACTCCTTGCTTGCAAGTAAAACTTTTAAAACTTGAGATCTCGTATTTGATTCTTTATTTGATCAGATCTTTATTTGAATTCTTTGTGTGTTAGGAAACTGGGGTATGAACTAACAGCATTTTTCTACAGTCCTATCTAACAGAGAAAGTTTTCTGACACATGGTAAAATCGTGGACATGAACCAGCTGGCCATCCCTCATCCATGTTCCTCATGACATGCTGTAGCTCTGCATCCTTTACTGTAGCCTCAGCTATTTGTCTTGACTATGTGTCAGACACAGGCAGTGTAGCCGACACCATGTTCACGTGACACTGTATGTCCTCATCAGTTGCACTCACACTGTCGCCTGTAGTTGCTCTGGATAAGGCATCAGCAAGGACTAGGTGTTTACCTGGAGTATATATCAGTTCAAAATCATACCTTTGCATCTTCATCATTAACTGCTGAATCCGTGGAGACATTTAATTCAGATTCTTTTTGATGATGGCAACCAGTGGTCGATGATCAGTCTCGACTGTGAAAGATGGCATGCCGTACACATAGCTATGAAACCGCTCCAACCCATACGCCAGTCCCAGACGTTCTCTTTCGATCTGAGCATGTCAGCATTCGGATTTTGCCATAGCCCTAGATGCATAGGCTACTGGTTTCCAGTGCTCACCCTCAGCCTGGAGTAGAACGGCACCAATACCATCTTTGGAGGCATCTGTAGACAGTTTTATCCTCTTCGTGTGGTCATAAAATGACAACACTGGTGCTGTGGTCAATGCATTCTTGGGTTTTTGCCACTCATGCTCATGTTTCCTTGTCCATTTAAACTCACAGTCTCTGTGCAGAATCTTTTTGTCTGTGGGCCTTGGCATGTTCTGTGTTGCATGTATTTTGTCTTGATCTGGTTGGACACCACACACAGACAGCTTGTCTCCAAGGAAGAGGATCTCTTGAACACTAAACTCACATTTACTCTTGTTGAGTTTTAGTCCATACTTTTGTATGCGCTCCATAACTCTGTTCAGCCTCTCATTGTACTCTTGGGCTGTGGACCCCCATATGATGATGTCATCAATGTAGACTCGAACTCCCTCCAAGCTCTCAATGATCTGCTCCATTGCTCTTTGAAATATTTCAGATACTGACTTTATTTCAAAAGGCAGTCTGAGAAAGCAGTGTCGGAGGGAGTATTAAAGGTGCAGTACCTTGGGCTGCTTTCATCCAGTTTCAGCTGCCAGAAGCCTTGTGAGACATCAAGTTTCGTGAAGTAGCTGGCACCTGACATTTCACTGATGACCTCTTCACGTGTGGGTATTTAGTAATGTTCATGCTTTATGTTCTCATTTAGATCTTTAGGGTCTAAACATATTCTCAACTCTCCATTCTTTTTCTTTGTGGCGACCATTGAGTTGACCCAGTCTGTAGGCTCATTGACTTTTTCGTTCACCCCTAGCATGATCATTCTGTCAAGTTTCTTTCTTTAGGCCACCTCTCAGTGGAGCAGGAACTCTACGTGCTGCATGCACAACTGGTTGAGCACCTTCTTTCAACTGTATTTTGTATGTGAAGGGTAAAACACCAAAACCCTGGAAACCTTGAAAAGTTCTGAACTATTGTGTACATAGTCATTTACTGGGTTTATGGTTGGGATGATGCGATACACTCTTTTCACAAGCCCCAGTTCTTCACAGGTCCTGTCACCCAGAAGTGATTCACGTCCCTCATTCACAACAAAGAAGCATAGGTGGTGTACTTTCCCTTTTACAGCGACACTCAACCTGCATGTGCACAAACATTTAACTGGATGCCCATAGTAGTCTTTCAGTCCAGAATTCTTTTTATTTGTGGCTTATTTTTAATTGCCTTTACATCACACATGTTTATGAGATTGTGTCAGTTCTCGTCGACATTCCCAGTTAGTTTCAAACCTTCCGGTGGTTTCAAATCCATGTCGTCTATTTCGGTTTACTCCTGGTACCATGTCATGTTCGTGTTTGAAGGATGAGGCCGTGTTGTACGAGTAACTTAGTTTTTTAATCACATCATCTCAACAGCATACATGTGTCGTAATGTCTTCTTCTTATCACTCCTTACCTGATACGGTAAGTTAATTACAAAACCAGTATTGCCGCCTAGCGTTCAAACATGTAATAACATCCAATCATAACAGGCACAATGTTGAATATCCATCCATCCATTTTCATCCACTTATCCAGGTTGCGGGGCAGCAGTCTCCACGAACGCCACCCAAATCACATTGCACCGTACCAACACCCCTGAACCTTCCTGCAGGTGGTGAATCCACTGCCCTAACTGGGATTCAATCTTGCCCAGGAGGTGAACCCTGGAGTTCCACACTAATGACAGAGACATTACCTCTGGGCCAAAGCGCCACATGTTGAATATCTGAGTTTTTCATTAGAACAAAAAGTTGAAATGAATACTAATGAGCCATAAACCGAGGACATTATAAAAACAATACTGGCTTGTAACCTTGGCTACAAGCTTGGTTTAAAATCTAATACTATTCTGTTTTTCCTTTATTTTTCAATATCTAATTTTGTTCTGTCTTTTGTTAATACTATGAGGGGTCAGACTTGCTGCTCCCTGCTGTTATCATGATTTACACACTTTCTTGAAGCCATGTTCAGGGAGAAGGTTCCGATTTTTGGAACAATCTTAACCCTATAACGCCAAACGTATCATATTTGATACATGAGTTTTACAGCCCTCCACATGAGCAGTGTGATATTCTCCCTGAAAAACCAGATGTATACAATCAGGTACTTGCAGTGCACAGATCATTCAACAGGGGATAGTTATTCACTCATTAGCGGGCCTTCCAGTGACACTAGATTGCCACGACTCAGGTTTTGGACACAGGTGGTTTTTGGAGAAGAACTTTGCCAAGTTTGAAAAGATTAAGTTGAGAAAAACAACATTTTTTACTGAAACATCAAAAGGAATAGTTACTGTGTTGATGCAATGTGAAAATACTTAAATACGTAAAATCGTGTTGAAAATGACGTATCAAATTTGATACAGCAGGTATATAAGGTCATGTAACTCTAAATCAGTCAACTGTATTTCATGCATTATATATAAGTTTATTTTTAAATTACATAATTTGGTACATTTAGAGTAAAAATAGATATGTAACTTGCTGTATCATATTATATATTAATATCTTATTATATATATTATATACATTGTATATATATATATTATATACTATACATATATATAAGGTGAAGGGAAAAAGACCAGCCATGATATATAGTTTAGAGACACTAGCAATAGACTTCCACCCAGCCAGTTCCATTAGTGGCTTTCTCATTACTGTATTATGGTAGCACTTTTTATATTTGGAATTACAAATTTGTTAGATTTGTTTGTGTTTTATTATGTTTTTGTTTGTTCATTTGACCATTGTGACCCGATGTATCAAATATATATATATATATACATATACATATATATACACATATATACATATATACATATATATATACATATACATATATACATACATATATACACATATATATATACATATATACACATATATACATATATACATACATACATATATACATACAGTGGCACTTTGGCCCAGAGGCAATGTCTCTGTCATTGGTGTGGAACCCCAGGGTTCACCTCCTGGGCAAGTTCGAATCCCGGTTAGGGCGGTTGGTACCTTCCAGTGGACTCACCACCCGCAGGAAGGTTCAGGGGGGTTGGTACGGTGCAGTGTGATTGGGTGGCGACTGCTACCCCCGCGACCCGGTAACGGATAAGCGGATGAAAATGGATGGATGGATATATACATACATACATACATGTATGAAGCTGCAATACCCTCATTGTTGGTGCATTCAAAGCTACGAAATGTAATAGTTATGACTATTTTACACATGTGAGTTTATAAACTGATAAAAAAAAGCAAATGATAATAAATAGCACTTACAGTTAACATTTATTGAACAATCACAAGATCAATGTACATGAAATGTACGAGATTTGTGTTTTTGGTAAACAAATGTGAATGCACACCAGGGGTCCGTTTCTTGAAGCTGGCTCACGAAACACCGAGTTAACGCCACAGCTCTGGCTTCCAGAAGTCGGAGAGGTCCAACTCTCACTTTACGGTTTCACAAACGATTACAATTAGCTCTCGGAAGTCTTAGTTAAGACTGAGTGGCGATCGGGCCCTACTACAAGGCTCTCTCAATTGAGTGCAGATGACACGAACCATGTCATGTCCCGCACCTTTTGCTCTACTCCAGTGGAGCTAGAAATACTGTTGCATGACTATAACAACTACGACATGCTGTAAAATTAAAAGGGCAACCACGTCACAGCCGCAGAAGACAGGAAAAAGGTTTGGTAACAAATTACAGACAGAGTGAATGCGTGAGTATTGATGAGAAAGTTATTCATGCTTGTTAATTACAGAACTGTTCAGCCTGTGTGTAAAATTATATATATACACTCACCGGCCACTTTATTAGGTACACCTGTCCAACTGCTCGTTAACACTTAATTTCTACTCAGCCAATCACATGGCGGCAACTCAGTGCATTTAGGCATGTAGACATGGTCAAGACAATCTCCTGCAGTTCAAACCGAGCATCAGTATGGGGAAGAAAGGTGATTTGAGTGACTTTGAACGTGGCATGGTTGTTGGTGCCAGAAGGGCTGGTCTGAGTATTTCAGAAACTGCTGATCTACTGGGATTTTCACGCACAACCATCTCTAGGGTTTACAGAGAATGGTCCGAAAAAGAAAAAATATCCAGTGAGCGGCAGTTCTGTGGGCGGAAATGCCTTGTTGATGCCAGAGGTCAGAGGAGAATGGCCAGACTGGTTCGAGCTGATAGAAAGGCAACAGTGACTCAAATAACCACCCGTTACAACCAAGGTAGGCAGAAGAGCATCTCTGAACGCACAGTACGTCGAACTTTGAGGCAGATGGGCTACAGCAGCAGAAGACCACACCGGGTGCCACTCCTTTCAGCTAAGAACAGGAAACTGAGGCTACAATTTGCACAAGCTCATCGAAATTGGACAATAGAAGATTGGAAAAACGTTGCCTGGTCTGATGAGTCTCGATTTCTGCTGCGACATTCGGATGGTAGGGTCAGAATTTGGCGTCGACAACATGAAAGCATGGATCCATCCTGCCTTGTATCAACGGTTCAGGCGGGTGGTGGTGGTGTAATGGTGTGGGGAATATTTTCTTGGCACTCTCTTCTGATTGCTACTTTCAGCAGGATAATGCGCCATGTCATAAAGCTGGAATCATCTCAGACTGGTTTCTTGAACATGACAATGAGTTCACTGTACTCAAATGGCCTCCACAGTCACCAGATCTCAATCCAATAGAGCATCTTTGGGATGTGGTGGAACGGGAGATTCGCATCATGGATGTGCAGCCGACAAATCTGCGGCAACTGTGTGATGCCATCATGTCAATATGGACCAAACTCTCTGAGGAATGCTTCCAGCACCTTGTTGAATCTATGCCACGAAGAATTGAGGCAGTTCTGAAGGCAAAAGGGGGTCCAACCCGTTACTAGCATGGTGTACCTAATAAAGTGGCCGATGAGTGTATATATATATATATATATATCGCTGTGTCTACACCTGACCGTTTTAAATTTTAATCCAGGTTTAACCCAACAGGGATTGTAGATTCCTAATCGGTGAAGCTATGAGCTAGATGCTCTCCTCCCTTGTTATCCACTTGAACGACAAAAACCAAACTCCACACGTGGTTTTCATTGCTTACTCTAAAAAATAAGGCAAAATACAACCGTCCAACATTAAGAAAATAAAAAAGGCAAGAGCCAAAGATGGTAAAAAAAAGTGTAAAGGTAAAGTAAAGAGCAAAGAAAGAGGTCTAAAAACTGTGTGGCTCAACATGACACTGACCTGACTTCCTGCTTTACGTCAACCACACCCACACATTCCCTCCCATTTAAGGTTACATGTGCGATTTTTAAACATAAAACCCTTCACACATTTTTAAGTGAAATGAATTAAGTACTAACTTATTAATATGAACTGTTAAATAATGTAATGTAATTAATAATGTAAATAACCTCTTTTTTATCACAATTAACAACAATCTTTTTTCACATATCAATTTAAACTATGTTTCAAATACGTCAACAAGAAAGCAAGAAGCATTTAGGCTTCTATATTACCAGCCCCTGAAATGAAACAATTACTCCAAAAGTGTCAACTTAAATCAAAGGAGCCTGAATAACATTACTATCACTTAGTGAAAGAAGCTTGGTGTTCTTACTCCCATTCAAGATGAGATCCAACAGTCCATCAGTTATCCTCTGATTCTTGAAGAAGACATAGCTTTGTTATAAGGCGACAAAGCTTGTTGGTCTTGGTCTTCACTTTAACCTGACAATGTCACCACCATGTCTATCAGGAAAAGTCTCCACTATTCTTCCAAGTGGCCAGGAGTTTCTGGGTGATGCATCGTCCACAATCAGCACCACGTCGCCGACACAGATGTTTCTTCCAGGGGAACACCATCTCTGACGTTCTTGGAGCTGTGTCAGATACTTTCCTTTAACGTCTTTCTTGAACTCTGTCATCCCACTTTCTCCATCTACTGTCCGTAGCTTCTTTCTCTTTTCCTTTAGCTCTTTTAGCAAATCCTTAAGTTTCAGAACCCAGCCTACAGCACGCTTCAACGCCGCTTCATCGCAGCTCTCATTTTTCAAAAATGCTTCCACAGTCTGTCCTCTTGAGACAACGTCAGCGACAACGAATGTCTTGAATCTGGTGTCTGAGAGTGATCCAGGAATGCTGAAACCCTGTTAGCAACGAATGTCTTGAATCTGGTGCTTTCACTGTTCAAGTACTTTAGCACAGCCATGCTATCAGTCCAAAAGATGGATTCGTGAAGCTCCAACTCAAGCTCTTTTCTCAGAAGCTTGTCCATTTTTATTGCGACTGTTGTCGCCATCAGTTCCATTCTGGGAATAGTTGGTGACTTTAAGGGAGCGACCCTTGTCTTTGCCAGGATCAAAGTGTACTGAGCTTCACCCGTTGAAAAGTGCAGCAGTAAGTAGCTTGTGGTGCCGTTGGCATCTTCACTAGCGTCAGCAAAGTGATGAAGCTGCGCAAAGACACATCTGTCAACTCCAAATTTCTTAATCTGTGGCAAACTTGGGATCCACTTATTCCAACCTTTGACCACAGTGTCCGGCAGGTCCTCGTCCCAGCTATACTTCTGCGGACATAAATCCTGCAGGAGTTTTTGGGCAGGCAATATTACTGGAGCGAGAAAGCCCAGCGGATCAAAAATTGGGCTGACCAAGGAAAGCAGGCCTCTCCTAGTGTGTGTTTTTGATCTTTGAAGTTAATCTTTTGCAAGATGGCGGCGCGTCAAGTACTTTTTGTAAGTGCCTTTTCAGTTGGTTCCAAGGCCAACTCTAACCGTTTTGCTTGTGTAAACAAGCGTGTAAGTTACAGCCAGGATGGTTTGGCCACGGGCTCAACGAGCTCAACGACAACAACAACAACCGCGACCGTCGGACTCAGGGCCTTGCTGGGCAAACTGCAGCTCCTGAGGACACCGGGCTGGCGTAGCGGAGCACGCCGGGCAGAGGGCAAGCGTAAGTGGTGTGCGCAGAAGCAGAAGGGGGCAAACAGGGCGGGCTGCTGGCTAAGCTAAAGGCTAATGCCGGGAGACCACCGATCCCGTCTCTGTTCCTGTCCAATGTTCGTTCACTGGACAATAAAATGGATCTGCTCCGACTGAGGCTGGGGGTTTATCGTGAGATGAGGAACTGTGCAGTGCTTTATCAGACGGAAACCTGGATAAAAGACAACATGCCGGACCCAGCTTTACACATCGACGCCCTTGGAGGCGGACTATGCGTCTATATCAACAAAGGTTGGTGTGCAAATTGCACTCTGGTGGACAGCCATTGCTCAGAGGCAATAGAGCATATGACTGTTAAATGCCGACCACATTATCTCCCACACGAGTTTACGGCAGTGTTTGTTGTCGCTGTTTACATCTCGCCGGATGCTAAGGGTGCTAAGGCTAACATAGCGCTAACAGAGCTGCACGCTAACATCAGCTCGCTCCAGCACAAGCACCCGGAGGCATTCTATATGGTTGCAGGGGATTTCAACCACATAAACCTAACAGACACCCTGCCTAAATTCTACCAGCATGTCAACATACCGACACGGGGAGATAACATGCTGGACCGTGTGTACACCAATAAGAGAGACGTATACAGAGTCGTCCCCAACCCCCACCTTGGTTTCTCCGACCATATCTCCATCATGCTGGTGCCTGTCTATCGCCCCCTACTCAGACGCCACACACCCACACAGAGGACCATCACCGTGTGACCCATTGATGCTGTCCCCACACTGCAGGACTGTTTCCAGTGCACAGACTGGCAGATCTTCAGGGAAGCAACTGTCCATGAAGGAGAGGTGGACTTGGAAGATTACACAGCTGCTGTCCTTGGATACATAGGTAAGCATGCCGAGAATGTAATCATCACCCGAACTGTAACCGATGATCCTAATCAGAAACCCTGGCTGAATGCAGAGGTCAGGTCTCTGCTAGAAGCCAGGGATGCTGCTTTCAGGTCCGGTGAAAGAGTTGCACTCGGAGTGGCGAGGAGAAAGTTGAACGCCGGTGTGAAGAGGGCCACGGCCGCATACACTCGGAGGATCCAGGGTCAGTTCTCGTCCATCCGTGAAGTATGTGGAGGGGAATCAAGTGCATCACAGATTATAACACCAGAGATGCACAATGGACCCCTCTCTGCCCGATGCTCTTAACAGATCCTACGCCCGCTTCGACGATCCGAACATCCCAGCACCAGGCTTGCCCCTCCACCAGGAGAAGAGCTGCTCAGTGTGACCACAGCAGAGGTGAGGAGGACCCTCCAAAGGATCAACCCACGTAAAGCTGCTGGTCCTGACAACATCCCTGGGCGGCTGCTGAGGGACTGCACACACCAGCTGACGGAGGCACTGACAGACATCTTCAATACCTCCCTCCAACAGGCGACAGTCCCCACCTTTCTGAAGACTGCCACAATCATCCCTATTCCCAAACCGTCCACAGTGACAGGCCTGAATGACTATCGGCCAGTAGCCCTCACCCTGATAGTCATGAAGTGCTTTGAAAGACTGGTCATGGTCCACATTAAGGACTCCATTGACGTCACTGAGGACCCACACAAGTATGCATACAGGAACAAAAAATCCACAGAGGACGCCATCTCCTCTGTAGTTCACACAACCCTTACCCACTTAGAAGAGAAGGACTCCTATGTACGCCTGCTCTTTGTGGACTTTACTTCAGCTTTCAACACCATCAGACTGCAGTCCCTGATACAGAAGCTCAACATTCTTGGACTGCGCTCCACCCTCTGCAACTTGGACTTTCTGTCAGTCTGTCTGCCGCAGTCTGTGAGGATCCATGGCGTCTCCTCCTCCTCCGTCACGCTCAGCACCGGCTGGAGGGACAGCAGTGGAAGTGATCTCCAGCTTCAGATACCTGGGAGTACACATCTCCAATGACCTCACCTGGAGAACCAACACTTCCTGCCTGATCAGGAAAGCACACCAGCGCATCTACTTCCTGAGGAGACTAAGGTACGCTGGACTGGGGAGCTCAGTCCTAACCTCTTTCTACAGATGTGTGGTGGAGGGCCTCCTGTCCTCCTGCATTATCGTGTGGCACAGCAACTGCTTGGCTGCAGAGAAGAAGGCTCTGCAGAGGGTGGTGAAGGCTGCACAGAGGACCGTGGGACACACTCTCCCCACCACCACGAATATCTACACCGCCAGATGCAGGAAACGGACCCCCTGCATCATAAAGGACCCCACCCAACCTGCAAATGCTCTTTGTCTGCCTCCCCTTAGGAAGTTGGCTACAGAGCATCAAAAGCAGGGCCACCAGACTGAGGAACAGCTTCTTCCCTGAAGCTGTGAGACTGTTGAACTCCGCTGTAACCCCCCCTTCCCCCACATTGACTCCGCCAACACCCCTCCCCCCATAACCACACCACAAACAGAAAATATGTGGTGGCCTGCACATTGTCTCACAACTATTGTCACCACGTGTTGCTCTTGTTGCCCTGGCAAGTGTTGTTGTTCTTGTTCTTATCTTTCACACTTGCACAATTGTCACTTTCTCTTCTTCGCAGCACTGTGTCGAACTGTTCCCCTATGTAACCTGTACTTTGTTCATCCCATGTCTAACATGTGTTGCAATGACAATAAAAACTCTTGATTCCTTGAACCTGAATCGGCACACCACTGGATACCCAATGCTCTCTCCATGGGTAAGTTGTCCTCATCAAAGTCCAGATCTTGAAACCCTTAAGCTTTTTCCTCTTCTGGGATTGAGTTAAGCAACTTCCTGCTGTTGCTTGACCACTTTGCCAGCTGGAATCCTCTTTTTGCCAACATGCTTCTCAACTCAGCACACTGTGTGATGGCTGTATCTTCATCAGAAGCCGACTTAAGACAGTCGTCCACATAAAAAATTTCCTGACTGTTTTAGCCGTCTCTTGTCCAAACTCCTCTGCGAAATCTGTTGCCAATTCTGGAGCACAAAGGTGGCGACACTTGGCAATGAGTCGCCACTCTAACCGTTTTGCTTGTGTAAACAAGCATGTAAGTTACGGCCTAATTGAACTCTTAAATTTAAGGGATGGCCAACGATGAGTCCAAACTACAGGCAGGAGGTAGAACATCTGGAGGGTTGGTGTAGAGAAAACAACCTCTGCATCAAAGCAAAGAAGACCAAGGAGATGATCATCGACTTCAGAAGGGGGAGACACCCCCCCCCCCTGCACATTGGAGGGACAGTGGTGGAAGTGGTCTCCAGCTTCAGGTAACTGGGAGTACACATCTCCAACAACCAACACTTCCTGCCTGATCAGGAAAGCGCACCAGCGCCTCTACTTCCTGAGGAGACTGAGGCGTGCTGGACTGGGGAGCTCAGTCCTAACCTCTTTCTACAGATGTGTGGTGGAGAGCATCCTGTCCTCCTGCATCATCGTGTGGCACGGCAGCTGCTTGGCTGCGGAGAAAAAGGTGGTAAAGGCTGCACAGAAGACCGTGGGACACACTCTCCCCACCACCATGGATATCTACACCGCCAGATGCAGGAAACGGGCCTCCTGCATCATGAAGGACCCCACCCACCCCGCAAATGCTCTGTTTGCATCTACACAAACAACAGATGTGGTGTAACAATGCTATCCTGGTCTCCAGTCATTGTTCCATAGACATTGAATTTATGATTGTGAAATGCAGACCCTTCTACTTGTCCCGGGAATTCAATACTGTCATCGTTGCTGCCGTGTACATACCACCCAGCGCTAACACCAAACAAGCGCTAACCACTCTCTACCGTGTCATTAGTGACATACAAAATACACATCCGGATGGCGTTTTTATTGTTGCTGGGGACTTTAACCAAGCCAACATGAAGACTGTTCTTCTTAACTTCCATCAGCATGTGGATTTTGCGACCAGGGCTGGAAATACACTGGACTTGATCTCAGACCATCTCTCTGTTATGCTAATTCCAACATACCAGCCCCTGCTCATCAGAGAAAAGTCTGCTGTGAAGAAGGTAAGAGTGTGGCCTGAGGGAGCTATGTCTGCACTGCAGGACTGTTTTGAGTGCACTGAGTAGGACATGTTCAGAGAGGCTGCAACGGACAGTCAACACAGATGTGGAAGAGTATGCTGCATCAGTGTCTGGCTACATCCAGTGGTGCATGGAGGAGGTCACAGCAACAAAGACAATAATACCATGGGCCAACCAGAAATTATGGATGAACAAGGATGTGTGTACGAGACTGAGGGAACGTAATGCAGCCTTCAAATTTGGTGACGCAGTGGCACTCAGATCAGCGAGAGCCAACCTGAACCGTGCCATCAGGGATGCAAAGCGTGTCCACAGTCGAAAGATCCAGGGTTTCTTCCATGATCCCAGCAACACCAGACAACTGTGGCAGGGAATCCAGTCTGTCACAGACTACAAAACCACACCTTCACCCTGCCAGGATGACATCAGCTTCCTCAATGAGCTCAACAACTTATTCGAAAGATTCGAAGCTCTGAACAACACACCAGCAAGGAAAGTTACCCCCCACCCCGATGATCAGGTCCTCAGGCTTGAAACCACTACTGTGCGGAGAGCTTTGAGAAAAGTCAACGCACGGAAAGCGACAGGTCCTGACAACATCCCAGGACGGCTGATCAAGGAGTGTGGCCCACGTGCTCACTAACATCTTCAACACGTCACTGAACCAGGCCATCGTCCCCTCATGCTTCAAGTCAGCCACCATAATTCCAGTGCCAAAGAAATCAACCATCTCATGCCTAACATGTTGCACTAACACCCACCATCATGAAGTGCTTCGAGCGGGTTGTTAAGGACCACATCGTCACTGCCCCCATCATTCGACCCGTTCCAGTTCACCTAACCGCTCCACTGAGGACGCCGTCTCCACTGCTCTTCACCTGAGCCTGGAGCACTTGGAGGGAAAGAACACCCACGTAAGGATGCTGTTTCTGGACTTCAGCTCAGCATTCAACATGATCATTCCCCAGGACCTGGTATGTAAATTGGGCCCCCTGGGGCTTAACACCCCCCGTGCAACTGGCTGCTGGACTTCCTCACTGACAGAACCCAGTCTGTTCCAGGGGGCAACAATACCTCCAGTGTCATCTCCCTGAGCACTGGCTCCTCTCAGGGCTGCGCCCTGAGCCCTCTGCTGTTCACCCTGATGACCCATGACTGTCGTCCCAGACACAACACCAACCACATACTAAAGTATGCGGATGACACTACAGTTGTGGGCCTCATTCAGGATGACAACGGGCTGGCCTACAGAGAGGTGGTACGTCATCTGGTGGAATTGTGTCAGACAAATAACCTGCTCCTGAACATTAACAAGACAAAAGAGATCATCGTCGACTTCAGGAGATCCCAACCCAGCCACACACCGCTACTCATCAATGACACAGCAGTGCAGGTCCTCAGCAGCACCAAGTTCCTGGGGGTGCACATCACAGACGACCTCGGCTGGTCACTACACACCACCTCCCTGGTGAAAAAAGCCCAGCAGCACCTGCACTTCCTGCGACGGATGAGAACCCCCCCCCCCCCCCCCCCCCCTCCCCCCGCCCCCCTCCTCGACTCCCTC